>NC_071993.2:115515833-115833750 GCF_028885655.2 Pongo abelii
GGAGGCTAAAAATAGAGCCCCAATCCCTTCTAGCTTGTAGGGTTCCTGCTGAGAAATCTGCTGTTAATCTGATAGGTTTTACTTTATAGGTTACCTGATGTTTTGGTCTCACAGCTCTTAAGATTATTTCCTTCATTTTGACTTTGGATAACCTGAGGACTGCGTACCTAGGCAACTATCATTTATGAAGAAGACTAGAGACGACAAAAAGAGTCTCGTTACTCTGAGAAGGAGACAGACTTTTGCTAAGAAGCACACACTTAGGAACATGGAATTGAAGTTGGTCTTGAAATCCCAAGCAACTTTTTTTTCCCCCAAAGGCAAGTCTAGTAATGGCCTCAAGTGCTAGGTGGTTCTCTCATCATGTACCATGTAAACACTTTTATTAAATACTTACTTGCAGTTTTATCGTATATTCATTTGTAATAGCAAGCATGATGTTTTGTCAATGCTCTTAAGACATTCTACAAATCTCAAATGACTGCAAAAATAATGAAACTGAGTTTTTAAACATATATACCAGAATTTATGCATGTATGGTATGAATTTTGTTGTTTTCATATGTAAAATAAGAGTATAATATTTACTCTTTAGAGGCTGCATTTTATGCAAAGCCTTTAGTTTTAGGTTTATATAACAAATCTCTTAGTTAACCATAGTTGTAAAGATTACTGTCTTTATAAAGTACTCCATTCCTGGGGCCTAAGAACAGTTAGTTTATATTTTAAGAAGTTCCACTAACAAAACAAACCCCTCGTGTTACTTCACTACACGCTTCTGCCTGCCCCTTCCCAAATTATTCCATTCTCCCTCTGAGGCCCTTTCTATCAACTGTCTTCTAACTTATTTGAATGCAGCTTGCCTGCAATTATAAAGTTTTCCAAACTTTATAATTTCCTTCTCAGAATGTAAGGCCCAGTCATGCGCGGTGGCTCACATCTGTAATCCCAGCACTTTGGGAGGCCAAGGCAGGTGCATCACCTGAGGTCAGGAGTTTGAGACAAGCCTGACCAACATGGTGAAATCCCGTCACTACTAAAAATACAAAATCAGCCAGGCGTGTGGTGGCACGTGCCTGTGTTCCCAGCTACTTGGGAGGCTGAGGAGGCGAATCACTTGAACCCAGGGGTGGAGGTTGCAGTGAGCCAAGATTGCACCACTGCACTCCAGCCTGGGCACTAAGAGCAAAACTCTGTCTCAAAAAAAAAAAAAAAAGTAAGGCCCAGTTTTGTGCCTGTAGGACTAGTCCTGCCCTCTAAGTTGAAAGTTGAATGAAATGTATCTTCACAATTAATTCCAGAGTCTTAATACTTAACTCTAAATGAAATTTAGAGCATGCCAACTATTCTTTGCCTATTTCAATACCATCAATCCCCTTGCACCCAATGTACATGACTGATTCTAAATTGAGAAACATCTAGATGAAGAAAACATGAGCCCCGTAACACGTCTGTCATGGCTGAGACATCTTTGCTAAAAACTGTATCAGCTAATAATCATCAGAAGATGCAAGGGCAGCATGTGAAGCCACTTAAGAGGAACAGAATGTGCCATTTTATATTCTTATTTTCACTAGTAGTAAATAAGGCAGCAGATTTCAGCCTGTATTGCAAACAAGGAACAGTGAAAGAAGAAAAATAGATCCTATGGTTTTTAAATAAAAGACTATGTTACCCCTCATTCCTCTTTTTGGCACCACTGCCATGCCCCCTTTTAAAGATTTTATTTATTTATTTATTTATTTATTTATTTATTTATTTATTTATTTAAATGTCCTTAATTTTAATTTGGCCCAACTAATGAGACAGGAATACTAGAGGCCAAGTCATCAGGACAATTGAAGGCTGACAGTATAAAAGCAGGAGAAAAATGTTTTGACCTTTCCTGCCGTAAAATTCTCTAATTAGGAAGCTTAGAATTCCAGGCCCAGAGATGGCCTAGTTTTAACTGGGTTAGAGTTATAGATAGATGTAGGAGTATGGGGATACACCCCTGCACTGTGCCCTTAAGTCTTAAGTAGTGTTGGTGGTGGTGGTAGAGAAAATGGTTGATTAACAAATAACTAATCATCAGAGAAAGGTAAATCAAAGCCACAATGATTTACCACCTCACACCTGTTAAAATGGCTATTATCAAAAAGATAAAAGATAATGACTATTGGTGAGGATGTGAAGAAAAAGGAGCACCTGCAAACTGTAGGAATATAATTAGTAGAGCCACTATGAAAAACACTATGAACATTCCTCAAAAAATTGAAAATAAAACTATCATTTGATCCAGCAATCTTACTACTTTCTATCTATTCAAATGAAATGAAATCAGTAGTTAAAGAGATATCTGTACTCTCATGTGCATTGCAGCACTATTCATAATAGCCAAGATACAGAATCAACTTAAGTGACTGTCAACTGATGAATGGATTAAAAAAACCTGTGGTGGGGTATGTGTATGTGCACATATTATACACGTACTTACATACAATGAAATAAGCCAGGCACATACAGACAAATAGCAAATGATCTCACTCATACATGACTCTAAAGAAGGTAATTTCATAGAAAGCAGAATGATGGTTACCAGAGGCTGGGGTGTATAGGGGAGAGAGAGGATTGGAGAGATGTATTTCAAAGTATAGATAATTACAATTAGAGAGAAGAAAAAAGTTCAAGAAATCTACTGTATAGCATGTGACTATAGTTAACAATGATATATTGTATTCTTGAAAAGTGCTAAGACAGTGGATGTTAAATGTTTTCACCACACAAATATGGCAACTGTGAGGTAATGTATTTGTTAATTATCTAGATTTAAATATTCCACAGAATATATATATACTTCAAAATATTATGCTGTACTTAATACAATTTTATCCATCAGTTTAATAAATAAATAAATTTGGAATCAAAAAAGAAATCAGTACTGAAGAAGACTTTTCATTTTGGAAATGTTCAATGGGCCTAGTTTGGAAAGGCAAATGTTGGAAGACTCTCTTTCTCTACACAGGCAAACTAGTGAAAAGAATGAGAAACTAGGAAGAGAAATTGAGCCCCAGTTTTCTTGTGTGATATCACTGACGCTACAAATGTTGTCTCTCATTGCAACAGTGGCAAGATTTTTACAGTAATAAGCAACTGATCAAAGTGTTAGGTCTGTCCATCTGGAAGGGGACAGAGGCTAACCTATTTTCCTACCCATGATGCAGAAAGATGACCTGTGAGAGCTCAACTGCAGCAACTCAGATCTCCTCAGTCCCTAACAATCCAAACCATCCTAAATAAATCCACAACCTAAGCTAAATTCACGTTCTTTTATTTATTTATTTATTTATTATTATTATTATACTTTAGGTTTTAGGGTACATGTGCGCAATGTGCAGGTTAGTTACATATGTATACATGTGCCATGCTGGTGCGCTGCACCCACTAACTCGTCATCTAGCATTAGGTATATCTCCCAATGCTATCCCTCCCCCCTCCCCCAACCTCACAACAGTCCCCAGAGTGTGATGTTCCCCTTCCGGTGTCCATGTGTTCTCATTGTTCAATTCCCACCTATGAGTGAGAATATGCGGTGTTTGGTTTTTTGTTCTTGCGATAGTTTACGGAGAATGATGATTTCCAATTTCATCCATGTCCCTACAAAGGACATGAACTCATCATTTTTGATGGCTGCATAGTATTCCATGGTGTATATGTGCCACATTTTCTTAATCCAGTCTATCATTGTTGGACATTTGGGTTGGTTCCAAGCCTTTGTTATTGTGAATAATGCCGCAATAAACATATGTGTGCATGTGTCTTTATAGGAGCATGATTTATAGTCCTTTGGGTATATACCCAGTAATAGGTTGGCTGGGTCAAATGGAATTTCTAGTTCTAGATCCCTGAGGAATGGCCACACTGACTTCCACAATGGTTGAACTAGTTTACAGTCCCACCAACAGTGTAAAAGTGTTCCTATTTCTCCACATCCTCTCCAGCACCTGTTGTTTCCTGACTTTTTAATGATTGCCATTCTAACTGGTGTGAGATGGTATCTCATTGTGGTTTTGATTTGCATTTCTCTGATGGCCAGTGATGGTGAGCATTTTTTCATGTGTTTTTTGGCTGCATAAATGTCTGCTTTTGAGAAGTGTCTGTTCATGTCCTTCATCCACTTTTTGATGGGGTTGTTTGTTTTTTTCTTGTAAATTTGTTTGAGTTCTTTGTAGATTCTGGATATCAGCCCTTTGTCAGATGAGTAGGTTGTGAAAATTTCCTCCCATTTTGTAGGTTGCCTGTTCACTCTGATGGTAGTTTCTTTTGCTGTGCAGAAGCTCTTTAGTTTAATTAGATCCCATTTGTCAATTTTGGCTTTTGCCATTGCTTTTGGTGTTTTAGACATGAAGTCCTTGCCCATGCCTATGTCCTGAATGGTAATGCCTAGGTTTTCTTCTAGGGTTTTTATGGTTTTAGGTCTAACGTTTAAGTCTTTAATGCATCTTGAATTGATTTTTGTATAAGGTGTAAGGAAGGGATCCAGTTTCAGCTTTCTCCATATGGCTAGCCAGTTTTCCCAGCACCATTTATTAAATAGGGAATCCTTCCCCCATTGCTTGTTTTTGTCAGGTTTGTCAGAGATCAGATAGTTGTAGATATGTGGGGTTATTTCTGAGGGCTCTGTTCTGTTCCATTGATCTATATCTCTGTTTTGGTACCAGTACCATGCTGTTTTGGTTACTGTAACCTTGTAGTATAGTTTGAAGTCAGGTAGCATGATGCCTCCATCTTTGTTCTTTTGGCTTAGGATTGACTTGGCGATGTGGGCTCTTTTTTGGTTCCATATGAACTTTAAAGTAATTTTTTCCAATTCTGTGAAGAAAGTCATTGGTAGCTTGATGGGGATGGCATTGAATCTGTAAATTACCTTGGGCAGTATGATCATTTTCACGATATTGATTCTTCCTACCCATGAGCATGGAATGTTCTTCCATTTGTTTGTGTCCTCTTTTATTTCATTGAGCAGTGGTTTGTAGTTCTCCTTGAAGAGGTCCTTCACATCCCTTGTAAGTTGGATTCCTAGGTATTTTATTCTCTTTCAAGCAATTGTGAATGGGAGTTCACTCATGATTTGGTTCTCTGTTTGTCTGTTATTGTTGTATAAGAATGCTTGTGATTTTTGTACATTGATTTTGTGTCCTGAGACTTTGCTGAAGTTGCTTATCAGCTTAAGGAGATTTGGGGCTGAGACGATGGGGTTTTCTAGATATACAATCATGTCGTCGGCAAACAGGGACAATTTGACTTCCTCTTTTCCTAATTGAATACCTTTTATTTCCTTCTCCTGCCTAATTGCCCTCGCCCGAACTTCAAACACTATGTTGAATAGGAGTGGTGAGAGAGGGCATCCCTGTCTTGTGCCAGTTTTCAAAGGGAATGCTTCCAGTTTTTGCCCATTCAGTATGATATTGGCTGTGGGTTTGTCATAGATAGCTCTTATTATTTTGAGATATGTCCCATCAATACCTAATTTATTGAGAGTTTTTAGCATGAAGGGTTGTTGAATTTTGTCAAAGGCCTTTTCTGCATCTATTGAGATAATCATGTCATTGTTTCTGTTTATATGCTGGATTACATTTATTGATTTGTGTATATTGAACCAGCCTTGCATCCCAGGGATGAAGCCCACTTCATCATGGTGGATAAGCTTTTTGATGTGCTGCTGGATTCGGTTTGCCAGTATTTTATTGAGGATTTTTGCATCCATGTTCATCAAGGATATTGGTCTAAAATTCTCTTTTTTGGTTGTGTCTCTGCCTGGCTTTGGTATCAGGATGATGCTGGCCTCATAAAATGAGTTAGGGAGGATTCCCTCTTTGTCTATTGATTGGAATAGTTTCAGAAGGAATGGTACCAGTTCTCCTTGTACCTCTGGTAGAATTCGGCTGTGAATCCATCTGGTCCTGGACTTTTTTTGGTTTGTACGCTATTGATTATTGCCTCAATTTCAGAGCCTGTTATTGGTCTATTCAGGGATTCAACTTCTTCCTGATTTAGTCTTGGGAGAGTGTATGTGTCAAGGAATTTATCCATTTCTTCTAGATTTTCTAGTTTATTTGCGGAGAGGTGTTTGTAGTATTCTCTGATGGTAGTTTGTATTTCTCTGGGATCGGTGGTGATATCCCCTTTATCAGTTTTTATTGCATCTATTTGATTCTTCTCTCTTTTCTTCTTTATTAGTCTTGCTAGAGGTCTATCAATTTTGTGAATCCTTTCAAAAAACCAGCTCCTGGATTCATTAATTTTTTGAAGGGTTTTTTGTGTCTCTATTTCCTTCAGTTCTGTTCTGATTTTAGTTATTTCTTGCCTTCTGCTAGCTTTTGAATGTGTTTTCTTTTGCTTTTCTAGTTCTTTTAATTGTGATGTTAGGGTGTCAATTTTGGATCTTTCCTGCTTTCTCTTGTGGGCATTTAGTGCTATAAATTTCCCTCTACACACTGCTTTGGATGCATCCCAGAGATTCTGGTATGTTGTGTCTTGGTTCTCGTTGGTTTCAAAGAACATCTTTATCTCTGCCTTCAGTTCATTATGTACCCAGTAGTCATTCAGGAGCAGGTGGTTCAGTTTCCATGTAGTTGAGCGGTTTTGAGTGAGATTCTTAATCCTGAGTTCTAGCTTGATTGCACTGTGATCTGAGAGATAGTTTGTTATAATTTCTGTTCTTTTACATTTGCTGAGGAGAGCTTTACTTCCAAGTATGTGGTCAATTTTGGAATAGGTGTGGTGTGGTGCTGAAAAAAAATGTATATTCTGTTGATTTGGGGTGGAGAGTTCTGTAGATGTCTATTAGGTCTGCTTGGTGCAGAGCTGAGTTCAATTCCTGGGTATCCTTGTTGACTTTCTGTCTCATTGATCTGTCTAATGTTGACAGTGGGGTGTTAAAGTCTCCCATTATTAATGTGTGGGAGTCTAAGTCTCTTTGTAGGTCACTCAGGACTTGCTTTATGAATCTGGGTGCTCCTGTATTGGGTGCATATATATTTAGGATAGTTAGCTCTTCTTGTTGAATTGACCCCTTTACCATTATGTAATGGCCTTCTTTGTCTCTTTTGATCTTATATTCAACTATGGTTCCAAAACTAGTTTTTTAGCCCCCACTTTCAAACAGGTTGTTCCATTTCTGTATGGAAAATCAATAATATTCATGGTTCTCAACCCAATCTTTAAAATTATCAAAGCGTCAAAAATAACACCATCAACTTTGAACAAGATATTGTTCACCCAGCCAGCCTCATAAACATGATTAAAGGTCTGAGCTGATGAGTTAATTATTGTTCAAATGTTACTCACTCATAAATTTATACTAAACCAATCTGGGCTCAACAATGATAATGTTTTGACTATAAATTCACCTTCCTTCATTATTATAGCCTTGGCTTTGTTGCACATTATTAGAGCAAGTTGGCTCATTTTCCTTTCCTTGGGGATGAGAGCAGAGAGATAAACTGCGAAACAAAACCAGATTTTAGAGGGCAGTCTATCACAGCTTCTAAGAAGTCAGAAAGTTTATTAAGCTTAAATGTTCAATACAATAGTTGAAACCCATGTTAAATTGATGAACTTTTGTTTTAGTTGCATTCAATTTTTCTTGTGATATTAATTCCAAGATCATAGATGTTGCAATTTGCTATTGAAATGGCATTTTATCCCCTAAGAAATGTGACTTGGAATTAAGAATATCAAAGACAATTTATTCTGAGCTCACATTTAAGAGAGGAGCAGTTGGTTTGGTGTAACTCATACCCATTTTTCCCTCAAAAAGACATATATTTTTTCCTCCTATCTTCTATAATAATCTAGTCTAAATATTATAATTTGGTAAGTTAAGGATACTCTGGAATTATACAGATTAATAATTCTGAATGCGATAATCATCATTCACTGATAAAATTATTTTCTGCCCGGCCACTCTGCCTCAACTCATTACCCCAAGAATAATAATTATTCTAAAATGTTTAACAAACATTATTTTCCACATGTTGTTTTCCTTTTTAGTAATATACTCAAATTATATCTCAATATGCATACCAGTTAGTCTACATGTTTGCTATAGTAATAAGCTGTTGGGAAAAAAAGTGTGGATAGAACTTTTACTCATTATTTCAATTATCTTTGTCATAGTAATTATGGTTCTATAATTACTAGACTGGCTTTTGAAACATGAACAACAATGTTTTCTATTTTAAAAAAGTTCTTTAGAGCTGAAGATTAAGTGGTATTTTATGACAAACATTATAATGATCTTATCAAGTTCTAGGATTAAAAGCAGCACCAAGAGCACACTAGCTCTTGCATTCCGGGAAATAATTAGCCAGCATTTCTTTTTTGCATTCCATTCTCCCAAATTTAAAAGTGGCCTGGATTACTTCTAGAGGCCAAGGAAAAAGTCATCTCTGTTTGAAGCCATTGGCCAACATAAAAATCACAGAATGCTTTAAATCAGAATAACTCCCTGACCTCTAGGAAAAAAAAAAAAAAAGATGTGAGATGCAGCCTCAGATAATTGAGTTCACCCAAGCATTGCTTTTTTAAATAAAGGGAAAAACTCCAGGTTAAAGGACTATCTCATGGCATCTCAAGGCCAAGTATCTGTTGAGCATTACATGTGACACCTATGTTTTACAGAAAATAAGGTACTAATGCCAGAATACCACCTCACCAACACACTGCCTTTAAGAGATAAATTCCACAACAGACAAGTAATTAATCTTAACAAAAATATGTATATCTTTGTCCTTAAAACTGGTTATTCATATGTTTTTGGCATTACATGCCAAATTAAACACATTGAAGCAGACTCCCCAAATAAACTTTCATCCAATATAACATTAGTTTATATTGATAGAGCAATATGTTATCTAATACTTCAAATTATATGAATAGAATCTTCCTTGATGGCCAAAAAAGTTCATAAATCAACACAACAATTTTTTGAATACAAAATATAACATAACAACAGAGGAAATGTCACATATTCCTGGCCCCTGATCCACTAGAACAAAAACAACCAAAATTTTACTCCTCCTTAAAGGCTATTAAAGTACTAGAAAAATTATAAAAACAATTTTTCCAGGACTCTGAAAATTAACCAAAGGCTTTCAACAATCTGAGGAATCTTTGTTCAAGAAAAATACCTGTCTCATATTTAACAAAATATTTTAAGACACATAAAGAAACAGGAAAATATGTCCCTTATATGTGAATGAAAATAAATCAATAGAAACTATCCCTGAGGAACCTCATATGTTGGAGTTATTGGACAAAAACTTTAAATCAGCTCTCCAAAGAACTGAAGAAAGAAATGTCTAAAAACGTAAAGGTAAACATGAGAATGATGTTTTACCAGAGAAAATTGATGAAAGAGAGAAATGATTTAGACAAAAAACCAAACACCGCATGTTCTCACTCATAGATGGGAATTGAACAATGCGAACACATGGACACAGGAAGGGGAACATCACACTCTGGGGACTGTTGTGGGGTGGGGGGAGGGGGGAGGGATAGCATTAGGAGATATACCTAATGCTAAATGGCAAGTTAATGGGTACAGTACACCAGCATGGCACATGTATACATATGTAACTAACCTGCACATTGTGCACATGTACCCTAAAACTTAAAGTATAATAATTTAAAAAAAAAGAACGAAATAGATTCTGGAGTTTAAAAGTACAATAACTAAGATTTTTAAAAATTACAGAAAATTTGAGCTGGCTGAAGGAAAAAAATAACAAATGTGAAGAAAGGTCAATTGAGATTATCCATTCTGTTAAATAGAAAGGAAAAAACAGAAGAATGAAGAAAAATTAAGAGAAACTCAGGACACCATCAAACATCCCAACACTTGTATAATAGACATATTAAAAGGAGAGAAGAGAGAAAAAAAGAAAATAAATCAGGAAATAATTGCTGACAACTTTCCAAAGTTGAAGGAAAACAATATTTTGCACATCTGAGAAGCTCAACACATTTTAAACAGAATAAACTCAAAGGTAGTCACACTAGAGACATCCTCATCAAATTACTCAGAAGAAAGACAAAGAGAGAATTTTGAAAGCAGAAAGAACAAACCGACTTATTACATATTAGGTCCTCAATGAAATTAACAAGTTGCAATATTAGAAACCATTAGGGCCAGAAGGCTGTGGGATGACATGTTTAAAGTGCTATTAATAAAAGAAAATTATTGTAAACCAAAAGTTTTATATCCAATATAACTATCTTCAAAAAATAATGGCAAAATTAATCAATTCCCAGATGATAATGATTTAGATCTGTGTCCTCACCCAAATCTCATCTTGAATTGTAATTTCCATGTGTGGAGGGAGGGACCTGTAATTCCCATGTGCTGAGGGAGGGAGGTGATTAGATCATGAGGGCGGTTTTCCCCATGCTGTTCTCATGATAGTGAGTGAGTTCTCATGAGATCTGATGGTTTTATAAGCGTTTGGAAGTTACTACTCTATTCCTCTCTCTCATTCTCTCTCTCACTTGCTGCCATGTTAAGATGTGCCTGCTTCACCTTCCACCATGATTGTAAGTTTCCTGAGGCCTCCTCAGCCATGCAGAACTGTGAGTCAATTAAACCTCTTTTCTTTATAAATAACCCAGTCTAATGCATTTCTTTATAGCAGTGTGAGAACAGACTAATGCACCAGATAAACATAAACTGAGTCATATGTCACCAACAGATATGGTCTATAAGAAATTCTAAAAACGTCTTTTAGGCTGAATTGAAGGAACGGTAGACAGTAACTCAAATCCACATTAAAAATAAACACTATTAGTAAAGGTAAGTGTATTAGTAAATATAATAAATGTTATGATGTATTTTTGTTTGTTTCTTCTGATTTAAAAGACAGTTGAATACAGAAAAGATATAATTATGTGCTGATGGATTTCTAATTTATGAAGATGTAATTTGTATGACAGCAATAGTACCAAAAAAAAAAGAGGGAATAAGGCTATACTGAAGAAAATTATTTGTATTCAATTGAAATTAATTGTAGTATTTCAATTTAAATTGTTTTAGGTATGAATTTATTTGAAATTTCTAGCATAAACACAATAAATGGAAAATTATAGTAAAGAAAAAGGTAAAGGAATTAAAATGGTACATTAGAAAATACATATCTGTTATAAGTAAAAAAAAGAGGAATGAAGAAGAAAACTATGAGAAAGTCAAAAGAATAAGGCAAAAATAATTCCAACCACATAAATAATATTACATTTTAATGTATTAAAAATCAATCAAAAGTTAGAGATGGACAGATTTGACTTTTTTAAGTCCCACCAATATGCTATATAAAGGAAACACACCTTAGGTTAAAAAACAAAAAGGCAGGACAGCCACGATAGCTCACACCTGTAATCCCAGCACTTTGAGAGGCTGAGGCAGGCAGATCGCTTGAGCTCAGGAGTTTGAGACCAGCCTGAGAAATGTGGCAAAACCCCATCTCTACAAAAAATACAAAAATTAGCCAAGAGTGATGGTGCATGCCTGTAGTCCCAGCTACTTGGGAGGCTGAGGTGGGAGGATCACTTGAGCTAGGGACATGGAGGCTGCAGTGAGCTGAGATCGTGTCACTGCACTCCAGCCTGGGTGACAGAGAGAGACCCTGTCTTAAAAAACAAACATTTGAAGTTGTTTGTTTGAAAAACAAACAAACAAAAAAGGATTTGAAGTCAATGGGTGGAAAATAAAATTTAAAAAATAAAATAAAAATGGCAACCTATTAGGATAGTTACTTCAGTTTGTAAGAGAACTGAATGAAGTATATATGTTAATAACAAACTACTGTGTAAGAAAAAAAATGATTCCAGAGACAAAGCAGACATTTTATAATGATTAAAAAGTCACTACATCAATAAGATAAAGAAATTATAAGCAAATAAACACCTAACAAAAGAGCCTTTAAATGTATTATGCAGAAACTGCCTGAATTAAAGAGATCATGAGAAATACAAAATTTAGCAATAATAGCTGGAGACTTCAACACCTGCTTTCAATAATAATCAAAATTACTAGGCAAAAGATAAACAAGGACCTAGAAGACTTGAACAACAAGACCAATGACACCTAACAGTCATAGAAAAATTTACCCAATAGCAGTAGAATAAATATTCATCTCAATGGCACATGAAGCATTATCCAGAATATACAATATGATAGGCCATAAAAGAACCTCAATAAATTTTAAAAAATAGAAATTATATATATTTATTCTCTGACCATGTTACAATGAGGTTAAAAATCAATAACAAGAAAATCTGGAATAGTCACAAATATGTGAAAATTAAACAACATATTTCTAAATAACTAATAACTCAAAGAAGAAATCAAAGATAAATTAGAAAAATAGTTCAAGATAAATGAAAATTAAAACATTATATAACAAAATTTATGAAATGCTGCAACATCACTGCTTAGGGGGAAAGTTATAGTGGTAAATGCCTATATTAAAAAAAGATTTAGATAACATAGTTTTCCACCTTAAAAAATTGAGAGGAGAAATGAAACTCACAGAAATTGAAAGAAATGACAACTAAAGCTGAAATAAATACGATACAAGCTCCCCCTCCTCCTTTTATACCACCTTAAACTTTCCAGGTGATTCCAGTGTGTACACAGCATGACGAACCATTTGCTATACAAGACCTATCCTGTGAATAAGGTTAACCCTAACTATTCAAAGCCCATGGGCCAAAAGCCTACTCAGAGAAGGGATGATCATTTGGAAAAAAAAAAAAAAAGTTATGCTACCATTTTACCACATTAAAAGTCAATAAATGTTGAATATAAAAATATTGTATATCTACTGTTTTAAGGTGAACAAATTTTGACTCCTTCTTGGTATACTTGCATATTCCACCATTTTGGGGGCATGGGAATGGTAAGATCTCCCACAGACTCTTACGGATAAATGGTTCAAGAAATCAAATAGCCAGAGTTGAGATTAAGCCCGGAAAACAAATTGGTGTCACATTTGACTTGCTCTCAAGAAGT
Source organism: Pongo abelii (assembly GCF_028885655.2). NCBI lineage: Eukaryota > Metazoa > Chordata > Mammalia > Primates > Hominidae > Pongo > Pongo abelii. Next base: position 115,528,878 of record NC_071993.2, read on the forward strand.
TACAGTCTTCATACTCGACATTAGATGATGAAAAATACTTTTCTACAAGTTATGCCTGATGACTTGTCTTCTCTCACAGAATTGTCTGTGAATTCACATCATCCTCATTTTCTCTTCAATAAGGATACATTTGTAACATCAACAAATGTGTTTTTATGAGGCAAACGACATTCTCAGCTTCATGATCAAATACATTAGGACATCAACCCCATGCCCAAGCATAATAGCATGTCACAGCAAAATGAAGCAGAATGAAAAAAAAAAATGTTTAGCCTTAAAATAAGATAGAGAGACATGCTTGCATTTTTCAGGAAGAAGGAACACTAGCAAAGTTCTACACCACGAGTAATGAATATTTTTTGGCTTCAGAAAGAGGCTTCAGTTTTATTTTAACACACATTTAACTTCGCCAACATCTTTACCAGCTCTGACAGGTAGCTCAGCAGAGTTGATGAACTCTCTGTACTTACTCTCAGAGTAAGAGGGTGATGAGGAACTTCACAGATTTGCACAACCATGTGATCCTTTAATCTTTTCTCCTGACTGTGCTTTGACCTCTTTACCAAAGAATGTCTAAAGGGGAAATAAAACTGTACCAGAGGGAACCTCAATGCAGAGCTTTTCCATCCCATAAAAATGCATGGAACAAAATATACAGTAAATGCTTAAACTGTGAGAATCAGAATAATTGAAGGTGGAGTCATGGCAGAGGTGATTTAGATTCACTGAGTTGACTAATAAAAAAATGTAAAACAAAAAAATGAAGGCAATGACTCAAAGTTACAAGTATTTATCACTTTGCCAATTTGTTTGTGGAAGACAGTAGGCTCTCTTCCCAACTCCAAGTTAGTACAAATCAAAGACTGACCCTGAGGAATGTTGCACACAACCTTTTGAAAAAAAAAAAAAAAGAAAAAAGAGAGAAAGAAAGAGAGAAGGAAAGAAAGAAAGAGACAGAGTGAGAGAAAGAAGGAAGGAAAGGAAAGGAAAGGAAAGGAAAGGAAAGGAAAGGAAAGGAAAGAAAGGAAAGGAAAGGTAAGGAAAGGAGTTTCTTTAAAAAAGGAAAAAAACACCTTCTAAATAAAATTGAAAGATTAAAAAGAATAGACATCTCTCAGTCTTGGTACTGTGTCAGCCTTGGTAATCTGACTGCAGTGATGACTATCTATTCCTTGTTCTAGACATAGAATTAGAGAATAAAGATGTTGTAACAGAGAGGATTATGGGATGACTCGTCTCAAGAACCATGGTTACTGTTTATGAGACAAAATGTCCAAGTGGCTGTGGTCTCAGGTCTGGTAAGCACAGACTCAGAGACTTGCCACTTGAAAGAAAAATTAACAAATAAATGCCTGTAAAAATTAGCAGCCAGGGCACTGGGAGAGGCACAAATGTCAAGTCTGTGCAAATGGGTGTTTTAATATTAGATTAGAAAGTTAAATTATTATGTGTCCAAAGGTGACATATATGATGATAATATGAAATAACAATATGAAATACATTAAAATATTTTTTCAACGAAGAAAAAATGGGAATTACGTGAATTTTAAAAATTTAAATTTTTTTTTATTATTATACTTTAAGTTTTAGGGTACATGTGCACAATGTGCAGGTTAGTTACATATGTATACATGTGCCATGCTGATGTGCTGCACCCATTAACTCGCCATTTAGCATTAGGTATATCTCCTAATGCTATCCCTCCCCCCTCCCCCAACCCCACAACAGTCCCCAGAGTGTGATGTTCCCCTTCCTGTGTTCATGTGTTCTCATTGTTCAATTCCCATCTATGAGTGAGAACATGCGGTGTTTGGTTTTTTGTCCTTGCGATAGTTTACTGAGAATGATGATTTCCAATTTCATCCATGTCCCTACAAAGGACATGAACTCATCATTTTTGATGGCTGCATAGTATTCCATAGTGCATATGTGCCACATTTTCTTAATCCAGTCTATCATTGTTGGGCATTTGGGTTGGTTCCAAGTCTTTGCTATTGTGAATAATGCCGCAATAAACATATGTGTGCATGTGTCTTTATAGCAGCATGATTTATAGTCCTTTGGGTATATACCCAGTAATGGGTTGGCTGGGTCAAATGGTATTTCTAGTTCTAGATCCCTGAGGAATGGCCACTCTGACTTCCACAATGGTTGAACTAGTTTACAGTCCCACCAACAGTGTAAAAGTATTCCTATTTCTCCACATCCTCTCCAGCACCTGTTGTTTCCTAACTTTTTAATGATTGCCATTCTAACGGGTGTGAGATGGTATCTCATTGTGGTTTTGATTTGCATTTCTCTGATGACCAGCAATGAGGAGCATTTTTTCATGTGTCTTTTGGCTGCATAAATGTCTTCTTTTTAGAAGTGTCTGTTCATATCCTTCGCCCACTTTTTGATGGGGTTGTTTTTTTCTTGTAAATTTGTTTGAGTTCATCGTAGATTCTAGATATTAGCCCTTTGTCAGATGAGTAGGTTGCGAAAATTTTCTCCCATTTTGTAGGTTGCCTGTTCACTCTGACGGTAGTTTCTTTTGCTGTGCAGAAGCTCTTGAGTTTAATTAGATCCCATTTGTCAATTTTGGCTTTTGTTGCCATTGCTTTTGGTGTTTTAGACATGAAGTCCTTGCCCATGCCTATGTCCTGAATGGTAATGCCTAGGTTTTCTTCTAGGATTTTTATGGTTTTAGGTCTAATGTTTAAGTCTTTAATCCATCTTGAATTGATTTTTGTATAAGGTGTAAGGAAGGGATCCAGTTTCAGCTTTCTACATATGGCTAGCCAGTTTTCCCAGCATCATTTATTAAATAGAGAATCCTTTCCCCATTGCTTGTTTTTCTCAGGTTTGTCAGAGATCAGATAGTTGTAGATATGTGGGGTTATTTCTGAGGGCTCTGTTCTGTTCCATTGATCTATATCTCTGTTTTGGTACCAGTACCATGCTGTTTTGGTTACTGCAGCCTGGTAGTATAGTTTGAAGTCAGGTAGCGTGATGCCTCCAGCTTTGTTCTTTTGGCTTAGGATTGACTTGGCAATGCGGGCTCTTTTTTGGTTCCATATGAACTTTAAAGTAGTTTTATCCAATTCTGTGAAGAAAGTCATTGGTAGCTTGATGGGGATGGCATTGAATCTACAAATTACCTTGGGCAGTATGGCCATTTTCACGATATTGATTCTTCCTACCCATGAGCATGGAATGTTCTTCCATTTGTTTGTGTCCTCTTTTATTTCATTGAGCAGTGGTTTGTAGTTCTCCTTGAAGAGGTCCTTCACATCCCTTGTAAGTTGGATTCCTAGGTATTTTATTCGCTTTGAAGCAATTGTGAATGGGAGTTCACTCATGATTTGGCTCTCTGTTTGTCTGTTATTGTTGTATAAGAATGCTTGTGATTTTTGCACATTGATTTTGTATCCTGAGACTTTGCTGAAGTTGCTTATCAGCTTAAGGAGATTTGGGGCTGAGACGATGGGGTTTTCTAGATATACAATCATGTCATCTGCAAACAGGGACAATTTGATTTCCTCTTTTCCCAATTGAATACCCTTTATTTCCTTCTCCTGCCTAATTGCCCTGGCCAGAACTTCCAACACTATGTTGAATAGGAGTGGTGAAACAGGGCATCCCTGTCTTGTGCCAGTTTTTAAAGGGAATGCTTCCAGTTTTTGCCCATTCAGTATGATATTGGCTGTGGGTTTGTCATAAATAGCTCTTATTATTTTCAGATACATCCCATCAATACCTAATTTATTGAGAGTTTTTAGCATGAAGGGTTGTTGAATTTTGTCAAAGGCCTTTTTTGCATCTATTGAGATAATCATGTGGTTTTTGTCTTTGGTTCTGTTTATATGCTGGATTACATTTATTGATTTGCGTATATTGAACCAGCCTTGCATCCCAGGGATGAAGCCCACTTCATCATGGTGGATAAGCTTTTTGATGTGCTGCTGGATTCAGTTTGCCAGTACTTTATCAAGGATTTTTGCATCCATGTTCATCAAGGATATTGGTCTAAAATTCTCTTTTTTTGTTGTGTCTCTGCCAGGCTTTGGTATCAGGATGATGCTGGCCTCATAAAATGAGTTAGGGAGGATTCCCTCTTTTTCTATTGATTGGAATAGTTTCAGAAGGAATGGTACCAGTTCCTCCTTGTACCTCTGGTACAATTCAGCTGTGAATCCATCTGGTCCTGGACTCTTTTTGGTTGGTAAGCTATTGATTATTGCCACAATTTCAGAGCCTGTTATTGGTCTATTCAGAGATTCAACTTCTTCCTGATTTAGTCTTGGGAGAGTGTATGTGTCGAGTAATTTATCCATTTCTTCTAGATTTTCTAGTTTATTTGCATAGAGGTGTTTGTAGTATTCTCTGATGGTAGTTTGTATTTCTGTGGGATCGGTGGTGACATCCCCTTTATCATTTTTTATTGCATCTGTTTGATTCTTCTCTCTTTTTTTCTTTATTAGTCTTGCTAGAGGTCTATCAATTTTGTTGATCCTTTCAGAAAACCAGCTCCTGGATACATTAATTTTTTGAAGGGTTTTTTGTGTCTCTATTTCCTTCAGTTCTGCTCTGATTTTAGTTTCTTGACAAAAATAAGTGGACATTTAACCTTTTCTTCCCCTTTTGTTTATATCTAGCACCCAGATGAGTGCATCATAATAAGGAATGCTCAATCATATTGTATAATCAAGTGTTTTCTAAACTTAACACAGTGTTCTAAGACTGCTTTCATAACTGTTGGCACATTCATTTACTACCTGTTTCAGTCTATTTAGTGTTGCTATAAAAGAATACCTAAGGCTGGATAATTTATAAAGAAAAGAGGTTTATTTGGCTCATAGTTCTGCAGGCTGTGTAAGAAACACGGTGCTAGCATCTGCTCAGCTTCTGATGAGGGCCTCAGGCTGCTTCTACTCACAGAGGAAAGTGAAGGAGAGCCAGTGTGTGCAGAGATCACATGGCAGGAAAGAAAGCAAGTGGGGAGTTCACTGGGCCTTTATAACAACCAGCTCTCACAGGAACTAATGAAATGAGAACTTGCTGACTCTCCTACCTCCATGAGAGAGGGTATTAACTTATGCATGAGGAATCCACTTCCATGACACAAACCTCCCATTAGGCCCTCTCATTAGACCTCATATCCAACATTGGGGATCAAATTTAAACCTGAGATTTGGAGGGGGCAAACTTCCAAGCCATTATACCACCTCAATATTCTTTGTTAAATTGCTTAAAAATATCCCCGATTCATAACTTAGAGGTGTGTTATTCAGGATGTCATGAGTTTGATGCTCTGTTTATGCTTTCTAAGTTTTTATCTATTTTTTCCTAAATTCGTGTACTTACTTGAATATATCTGCACCAGCTATCATTTCCTTGTGGGTTTCATTGTTGACCCACTCTTCGCATTGGGAAAACACCACTCTTGTGTTTCCATTTGTGTTGTGTCTTAAAGCTCTAGCATTATGCTCCCAAAATAAGAATACAATAAGATGGTGTTGATTGACTTTCTGAAGTCATTCAGATCATTGCTACCCCTGATCATTGCTCTAACTTTGGTTCTGCCTAGTCAGGCCAAATTCCATACCACTAACTTTATAGTCAGACTCTTTCTCTCCACCCACCCTTATGGACTGATGTCTCCATTGGGCAATTTACCTGAATTCTTATTTGCCACATCTCATCCTGACTGTGAGCTCCAACCACTCATTTTACTCCTCGACCTTGCTCATCATGGCAGTGCAAATGGGAGTGAGATACATATGGCTCACAATACACCACCAACTATGAAAGTCATCTGGGCACTCACATTTGCTGGCATCCAGAGACAGGGCTTGAAAATAAGACTTAAGTTTAAGAGAGTGATTTTCAGAAAGACGCCTAACTGAAGGATTGGATTTAGCATCTGAAAAGATGAAGGTATCAGCACTTGCTTGATAGGGTTGATGTGAGATTGAGCAACTGAGCAAATGTGCTAACGTACTTATTACAGTGCTAGTTATAGGGAATAATAAACAATAAATAATAAAAGTATGTGTTGTTATTACTAAGATGTTAACTGTATTTAGTATTACTCTTATACCTGTATTTAGATTACTCTTATAACAGAATGACTAAACGAATCCCAGATAGTCTTTATATTAATGCTTTCTGGAATACCTAAAGGTGTTACCTGCTGGCTTGTCCCATCCTGCCTTCTGATCATATTTGGGATTTACATTTGTTGGCTATGGCTGGAGACAGAAGTTTTTTGTTTGTATTGTAATAAAAAGGCAGTCCTTTTTATTAAAATCTGGAAGAACACCGTACGAACAATAAAGGAAGAAGCAGTTTTTAGAATTTTTTTTTTTTATTCTGAGCTAAACTTGCTTAACAGAGACCTGCAACTCAGGAAATGCAGCCAGTATCTGCCTGAAGAGATATCACCAGGTAAATGAGGAACCAGGTCCTACTGACAAAGGAAGACTTCGGAGATGACAAAGACAGAATTGGGTCTGTCAAAGCAGCACACATGGTGAACACTAAGAATCTGAGCACTAAAAGGCTACCGAGTGAAGGAATTAAGATCTTTCTGAAAACACCTGTTTTTCCTCCCACACTGTGCTCACATAATTCAAAGCATTGATTCTTATCTCACTCATTTGTATCTATTACTTCTTATTATCTGTGTTGTCAGGATTTTGAGGACTTTGATAATTCTTTGGCTTTGAGGTTGTTTTGCTCTTCTTACACCTAATAAACTATGGGTCATTGTTATCCTCATGTTATGCCTTCTCAGAGCACTGCATGTCCTAGGGTACCCTAGTCTGGGGAAGGAGAGGAACATGAAGCTGACAAATGTTAAGATCAGAGAGTCCTGCAAACTGAGTAGGCAGAATGGATAGATATTATTCTAGTGTGATCAGGTAAAAGGATAATTCCTTCAAATTGAAATCATTACAGTCTTAGACAATTTGCATGCGAATTTGTTCGTGAATGAGAAACTGCAAGAAAGTAGATAAGCAACACTGTGTGTTATCTGTTTTGGTAATTTAGACTGGCATATATAGAGGCAGAACAGAATGCAGGTAATCAAGGGAGTAAGTATTTAGCAGATAAAATGAATCATCTGACTGTTACTAGAGGCTGAGGCCCCCAAAAAGGCTTGAAAAGAAAAGAATAGTAGAATGGAAAGTGTCTCTGAAATCAATAGATCTAGGTTTGTATTACTGTCTGCCATTTCCTAGGTGTGTAACAAGAAGCCAATTTAGTTGTGTTTCTGAGCCATGGTTTCTTCATCAGCAAAATGTGGTTGTATTAATATCCAAATTGAAGGTCAAAGAATGAAATATTTGTAGAAGTGCTTCATAAACTACAAACACTAGGTACATAGTAGAGATAGTGTATAAAATAACAGCTTTTGTTGTTGCTGCTGTTGAAATTGTGGAGAGGTTTATGGTTTTGATGATGTCAACAAAGAAAGCCCCAATGTAGCAATGCTCCTATTCACACTTTTTTAAGTTAGGCAAAACTTTTGTAATACTTTTCAAGGAGAATATATAAACAAAAACAAAAGCAAACAAGCAAACCAACCTTAGTAAAATTGCCATAAACTTAGAATGGGAAAAAAATTTGTATGGAGGTGGAAGCTTTGCTGTTGGTCAACAAAGGTGATACTTAGACATTTCAAGATACGATGTATAAACAAGCAATTTTACCACAAAATTTTAGTAAGACCTACTGTTCTGTTTTCAGGGAATTTTCCTTTTGTTCACAGCATAAGGAGCAGACCAAGAATAAGACCACAGATTGTCCAGGAATGGTGGCTCACATCAGTAATCCAAGCAGTTTGGGGAGCCAAGGTGGGAGGGTTGCTTGGGCCCAGGAATTTGAGACCAGCCTGGGTAACATAGTGAGACGCTATCTCTAAAAAAAAAAAAAAAATAACAGAATTTGCTGGGCATAGTGCTGCACACCTTTAGCCCCATCTACTTGGAGGCTGAAATGGGAGAACGGCTTGAGCCTGGGAGGTCAAGGCTGCAGGAAGCCATGATCATGCCAATGCACTCCAGCCTGGGTGCCAGAGTAAGAGTCCCTCTCTCAAAAAAATAAAAATAAAAATAAAAAAGGACCGCAGATCCTGCCACACCAAAGTCAGAATTTTACCTATGGGATCAAAGTAGGTATTTGAAGGAAAGCTTCCTAAATATCACCTACTTTTCTTTTGTTCTAGTTCCTGATTAATTTTGTCAAAGAACGTAAGTGAAACTTGCTGACTAATACAACTGATTTCAGCTGAAGTTAAAAAGATTCAGTCAAGAGAAACTTGGATTTTTTGTTTAAATTTTTTATAGTGATTATTTTCTTTATTCCAGTTTAGCTGGAGCTGGGGACTTTCTGGTAGCCCATCATGGAATTATTTTTTCCAGCTGATTTTAAATAAATCAGGTGATTGGTCTCTTATAATTCCAGGTGGGAAACCATTCACTAAGATGAGGGAGTTATATGTTAGGCAATCTTTCTTGTTATATTATAGCTGGATTCAATTTCTTGATATAAACTCTCCTTTACTCAATTTATTTCCATGAATAAAACTAAATTAAAAAAATATTGATTTGGAGGTGGAACTGTTTATTGCTGGTAGGAAAGTTTAGAAGTAGGCAGTGCCAGGGTATGTTTTAAAAAGCAAAACAAAAGGAATATTGAAGAAAATATGACAGTGAATATAAATAAGAATAGATCTGAGGAGGCAGCAATGATCCAGAAGTGATAGCAGATTTTCTCCCTTATTCAGGGCTCTCTCTCAGCTGAAATGTGTCTTTAGATATTGCTTTTGGTAATTGCTATCACATTGGTAAATTCTCGCCAGCTTACTTAAAATTGATTCATATAAAGAAATCCCATTGCTATCCTTTTAAACTGTATAAACAAAGTTTGAACAAGATCCCAGAAGTGGGACAACTGGGGAGGTGGCTGGAAAAAGTGGTCTGACTCTCCTCCACATGGTACTGAGCTGTTACTTTCCTGCAGAAAGAACCCTATTCATCCCCTACCCCTAACTCCCGAGATCACAGCTTTAAGGCTATTAGTTTCCAAACCCTGAATCCTTAGAGCAATGATTTCTCAACCTCACAGCAAGAGGGCAGACAGGCAGCTCACAAGAGGACTCTGCAAATCTCCAAAGAAGAAAGAGAACAAAATTTTTCCCCATTCTACATGTCAGGGTAGTCAACAGCAAAGATTTCAGATGGATGTTGCAAGTTTAAACAACAGCAGCAGATGCAATTCTAAGGTTCTTTGGGAAATGAACTGAAAAGAGGAGAAACGTTAACGTATTACTTCCTTCACGCCACCTAAAAGTAGTCACATTTCATAATTCTCTAACTATCTACAGTTACTAGACCCATGAACAAATTCTAGCTCTGTTTAACACACTGCAAGGGCTTATGGTGCTCTTGAGATAAAATACAGAATCCTTAACATGATAAAACACAGCCTACCTGATCTGGCTCTTGTTCATCTCTCCAGCCTCCTTTGGGCTTGTCCTACCTGTATTCTGTCCACATAGGCCATCATCCATGTTCGCATATGTATCCACATCCATACAATATGTGGTCTTCATGGTTCAAGGGCCTTTATATTCTTTAATTTCCTTAAATTTTACTACCCTGCTCTCCCTAATTTTGCTAATTAACTCCTACTCACTTGCTAGATCCTAGTATATATATATATATTTTTTTTTTTTTTTATTTTCCAGGACACACTTCTTGTCCACCTTCATCCCTAGACTAAGTTAGTTCTCCTTTCTCATCCTCAAACTTTCTCTTCATGGCAGTTTTAATTAAACACATATTCACACAAGTAAATATGTCTTCCCAACTAAAGTGTAAACTCTAAAAGGACAGGAACCTTGTCTCTTTTGTGTACTGTTGTATCTCTGGAACTCAGAGCAGTGAGTGGTATGCAGTGCTTATGCTACACATTTTTGTTGAATAAATGACTTGTATGTTGCTTAAAACAGGCACATCATAACAACATGTGAGGCACTGGGAATGACTAAATGGAAACTGCTCAAATTCACAGATCTCTGTGTAGCTTTACTAAACATTTGGTCTATTACCACTTACCTCCCTAACGTAAATTTTTTTTAAAAAGTTCCATTGAAAATGAATTTTTGCATTTCTTTAATCAATAAAAATGTTCTAAGGGTCTTACAAGTGCCTTCTAATAAATTCCAAATTTTGGCGGTTCCAAGATGGCTGAATAGGAACAGCTCTAGTCTATAGTTCCCAGCATGTGTGACGCAGAAGACAGGTGATTTCCGCATTCCCAGCTGAGGTACTGGGTTCATCTCACTGGTGCTTGCTGGACAGTGGGTGCAGGATAGTGGGTACAGCCCACTGAGCATGAGCCAAAGCAGAGTGAGGCATCGCCAGACCCCGGAAGTGCAAGGGGTCAGGGAATTCCCTTTCCTAGCCAAGGGAAGCTGTGACAGATGGCACCAGGAAAATTGGGTCACTCCCACCCTAATATTGCACTTTTCCAATGGTCTTAGCAAATGGCACACCAGGAGATTATATCCCGAACCTGGCTTACAGGGTTCTATGCCCATGGAGCCTAGCTCATTGCTAGCACAGCAGTCTGAGATCGAACTGCAAGGCAGCAGTGAGGCTGGGGGAGGGGTGCCCACAATTGCTGAGGCTTGACTAGGTAAACAAAGCAGCCTGGAAGCTTGAACTGGGTGGAGCCCATCGCAGCTCAAGGAGGCCTGCCTGCATCTGTAGACTCCACCTCTGGGAGCAGGGCATAGCTGAACAAAAGGCAGGAGAAACCTATGCAGACTTAAATGTCCCTGTCTGACAGCTTTGAAGAGAGTAGAGGTTCTTCCAGCACAGAGTTTGAGATCTGAGAATGGACAGACTGCCTCCTCAAGTGGGTCCCTCACCCCTGAGTAGCCTAACTGGGAGACATCCCCCAGTAGGGGCAGACTGACATCTCACACAGCCAGGTACCCCTCTGAGACGAAGCTTCCAGAAGAATAATCAGGCAGCAACATTTGCTGTTCAGCAATATTTGCTGTTCTGTAGCCTCCGCTGCTGATACCCAGGCAAACAGGGACTGGAGTGGACCTCCAGCAAACTCCAACAGAACTGCAGCTGAGGGTCCTGACTGTTAGAAGGAAAACTAACAAACAGAAAGGACATCCACACCCCATCTGTACGTCACCATCATCAAAGACCAAAGGTAGATAAAACCACAAAGATGGGGAAAAAACAGAGCCGAAAAGCTAAAAATTCTAAAAATCAGAGTGCCTCTCCCCCTCCAAAGAAATGCAGCTCCTCGCCAGGAACAGAACAAAGCTGGACAGAGAATGACTTTGACAAGTTGAGAGAAGGCTTCAGACGATCAAACTACTCCGAGCTAAAGGAGGAAGTTTGAACCCATCAAAAAGAAGCTAAAAACTATGAAAAAAAGATTACACGAATGGCTAACTAGAATAAACAGTGTAGAGAAGTCCTTAAATGACCTGATGGAGCTGAAAACCATGGCACGAGTACAACGTGACACATGCACAAGTTTCAGTAGCTGATTCGATCAACTGGAAGAAAGGGTATCAGTGATTGAAAATCAAATTAATGAAATGAAGCGAGAAGAGAAGATTAGAGAAAAAAGAGTAAAAAGAAACAGATAAAGCCTCCAAGAAATGTGGGACTATATGAAAAGACCAAATCTACGTCTGATTGGTGTACCTGAAAGTGATGGGGAGAATGGAACCAAGTTGGAAAACACTCTGCAGGATATTATCCAGGAGAACTTCCCCAACCTAGTAAGGCAGTCCAACATTCAAATTCAGGAAATACAGAGAATGAAACAAAGATGCTCCTCGAGAAGAGCAACTCCAAGACACATAATGGTCAGATTCACCAAAGTTGAAATGAAGGAAAAAATGTTAAGGGCAGCCAGAGACAAAGGTTGGGTTACCCCAAAGGGAAGGCCATCAGACAAACAGAGGATCTCTCAGCAGAAACTCTACAAGCCAGAAGAGAGTGGGGGCCAATATTCAACATTCTTAAAGAAAAGAATTTTCAACCCAGAATTTCATATCCAGCCAAACTAAGCTTCATAAGTGAAGGAGAAATAAAATCCTTTACAGACAAGCAAATGCTGAGAGATTTCATCACCACCAGGCCTACCCTACAAGAGCTCCTGAAGGAAGCACTAAACATGAAAAGGAAAAACCAGTACTAGCCACTGCAAAAACATGCCAAATTGTAAAAACCATCAATGCTAGGAAGAAACTGCATCAACTAATGAGCAAAATAACCAGCTAACATCATAATGAAAGGATCAAATTCAAACATAACAATATTAAACTTAAATGTAAATGGGCTAAATGCTTCAACTAAAAGACACAGACTGGCAAACTGGATAAAGAGTCAAGACCCATAAGTGTGCTGTATTCAGGAGACCTATCTCACGTGCAGAGACACACATAGGCTCAAAATAAAGGGATGGAGGAAGATATACCAAGCAAATGGAAAACAAAAAAAAGGAAGGGGTTGCAATCCTAGTCTATGATAAAACAGACTTTAAACCAACAAAGATCAAAAGAGACAAAAAAGGTCATTACATAATGGTAAAGGGATCAATTCAACAAGAAGAGCTAACTCTCCTAAATATATATGCACCCAATACAGGAGCACCCAGATTCATAAAGCAAGTCCTTAGAGACCTAGAAAGAGACCTAGACTCCCACACAATAATAATGGGAGACTTTAACACCCCACTGTCAACATTAGACAGATCAACGAGACAGAAAGTCAACAAGGATATCCAGGAATTGAACTCAGCTCTGCACCAAGCAGACCTAATAGACATCTACAGAACTCTCCACCACAAATCAACAGAATATACATTCTTCTCAGCACCACATCACACTTATTCCAAAATTGACCACACAGTTGGAAGTAAAGCACTCTTCAGCAAATGTAGAAGAACAGAAATTATAACCAACTGTCTCTCAGACCACAGTGCAATCAAACTAGAACTCAGGATTAAGAAACTCACTCAAAACCACTCAAATACATGGAAACTGAACAACCTGCTCCTGAATGACTACTGGGTACATAACGTACTGAAGGCAGAAATAAAGATGTTCTTTGAAACCAACGAGAACCAAGACACAACATACCAGAATCTCTGGGATGCATCCAAAGCAGTGTGTAGAGGGAAATTTATAGCACTAAATGCCAACAAGAGAAAGCAGGAAAGATCTAAAATTGACACCCTAACATCACAATTAAAAGAACTAGAGAAGCAAGAGCAAACACATTCAAAAGCTAGCAGAAGGCAAGAAATAACTAAGATCTGAGCAGAACTGAAGGAAATAGAGACACAAAAAACTCTTCAAAAAATCAATGAATCCAGGAGCTGATTTTTTTGAAAGGATCAACAAAATTGACAGACCACTAGCAAGACCAATAAAGAAGAAAAGAGAGAAGAATCAAATAGATGCAATAAAAAATGATAAAGGGGATATCATCACCAATCCCACAGAAATACAAACTAGCATCAGAGAATACTATAAACATCTCTACGCAAATAAACTAGAAAATCTAGGAGAAATGGACAAATTCCTGGACACATACACCCTCCCAACTAAAGCAGGAAGAAGTTGAATCCCTGAATAGACCAATAACAGGCTCTGAAATTGAGGCAATAATTAATAGCCTACCAACCAAAAAAAGTCCAGGACCAGACAGATTCACAGCCTAATTCTACCAGAAGTAAAAGGAGGAGCTTATATCATTCCTTCTGAAACTATTCCAATCAATAGAAACAGAGGGAATCCTCCCTAACTCATTATATGAGTCCAGCATCATCCTGATACCAAAGTCTGGCAGAGACACAACAACAAAAGAGAATTCTAGACCAATATCCCCAATGAACATCGATGCAAAAATCCTCAATAAAATACTGGCAAACCAAATCCAGCAGCACATCAAAAAGCTTATCCACCATGATCAAGTGGGCTTCATCCTTGGGATGCAAGGCTGGTTCAACATACACAAATCAATAAATGCAATCCAGCATATAAACAGAACCAAAGACAAAAACCACATGATTATCTCAATAGATGCAGAAAAGCCTTTGACAAAATTCAACAGCCCTTCATGCTAAAAACTCTCAATAAATTCGGTATTGATGGGATGTATCTGAAAATAATAAGAGCTATTTATGACAAACCCACAGCCAAAATCATAGTGAATGGGCAAAAAGTGGAAGCATTCCCTTTGAAAACTGGCACAAGACAGGGATGCCCTCTCTCACCACTCCTATTCAACACAGTGTTGGAAGTTCTGGCCAGGGCAATCAGGCAAGAGAAAGAAATAAAGGATATTCAATTAGGAAAACAGGAAGTCAAATTGTCCCTGTTTGCAGATGACATGATTGTATATTTAGAAAACCCCATCGTCTCAGCCCAAAATCTCCTTAAGCTGATAAGCAACTTCAGCAAAGTCTCAGGATACAAAATCAATGTGCCAAAATCACAAGCATTCTTATACACCAATAACAGACAAACAGAGAGCCAAATCATCAGTGAACTCCCATTCACAATTGCTTGAAAGAGAATAAAATACCTAGGAATCCAACTTACAAGGGATGTGAAAGACCTCTTCAGGGAGAACTACAAAACACTGCTCAATGAAATAAGAGGACACAAATGAATGGAAGAACATTCCATGCTCATAGATAGAAAGAATCAATATCGTGAAAATGGCCATACTGCCCAAGGTAATTTATAGATTCAATGCCATCCCCATCAAGCTACCAATGACTTTCTTCACAGAATTGGAAAAAACTACTTTAAAGTTCATATGGAACAAAAATGAGCCTGCATTGCCAAGTCAATCCTAAGCCAAAAGAACAAAGCTGGAAGCATCATGCTACCTGACTTCAAACTATACTACAAGGTTACAGTAACCAAAACAGCATGGTACTGGTACCAAAACAGAGATATAGACCAATGGAACAGAACAGAGCCCTCAGAAATAATACCACACATCTACAACCATCTGATCTTTCACAAACCTGAGAAAAACAAGCAATGGGGAAAGGATTCCCTATTTAATAAATGGTGCTGGGAAAACTGGCTAGCCATATGTAGAAAGCTGAAACTGGATTCCTTCTTTACACCTTACACAAAAATTAATTCAAGATGGATTAAAGACTTACATGTTAGACCTAAAACCATAAAAACCCTTGAAGAAAACCTAGGCAATACCATTCAGGACATAGGCAAGGACAAGGACTTCATGTCTAAAACACCAAAAACAATGGCAACAAAAGCTGAAATAGAGAAATGGGATCTAATTAAACTAAAGAGTTTCTGCACAGCAAAAGAAACTACCATCAGAGTGAACAGGCAACCTACAGAATGGGAGAAAATTTTTGCAATCTACTCATCTGACAAAGGGCTAATATCCAGAATCTACAATGAACTCCAACAAATTTACAAGAAAAAAACAACCCCATCAAAAAGTGGGCAAAGGATATGAACAGACACTTCTCAAAAGAAGACATTATGCAGCCAACAGACACAGGAAAAAATGCTCCTCATCACTGGCCATCAGAGAAATGCAAATCAAAACTACAATGAGATACCATCTCACACCAGTTAGAATGGCAATCATTAAAAAGTCAGGAAACAACAGGTGCTGGAGAGGATGTGGAGAAATAGGAACACTTTTACACTGTTTTTGGGACTGTAAACTAGTTCAACCATTGTGGAAGACAGTGTGGTGATTCCTCAAGGATCTAGAACTAGAAATATCATTTGACCCACCAATCCCATTACTGGGTATATACATAAAGGATTATAAATCATGCTGCTATAAAGACACATGCATATGTATGTTTATCATGGCACTCTTCACAATAGCAAAGACTTGGAACCAACCCAAATGTCCATCAATGATAGACCAGATTAAGAAAATGTGGCACATATACACCATGGAATACTATACAGCCATAAAAAAGGATGAGTTCATGTCCTTTTAGAGACATGGATGCAGCTGGAAACCGTCATTCTCAGCAAACTATGGCAAGGATAAAAAACCGAACACTGCATGTTCTCACTCACATGTGGGAATTGAACAATGAGAACACTTGTACACAGGAAGGGGTACATCACACAAGGGGGCCTGTTGTGGGTTGGGGGCAGGGGGGAGGGATAGCATTAGGAGATATACCTAATGTAAATGATGAGTTAATGGGTGCAGCACACCAATACGGCACATATATACATACGTAACCAACCTGCACATTGTGCACATGTACCCTAGAACTTAAAGTATAATTTAAAAAAATAAAAAATAAATTCCAAATTTGGTGATACCATCTGTTTAGAAATACATCCCAATTCTTGCACATAGCACATCCCTAACTAATATTGCAATAGTTACTATTTTCTAGATGTTCAGCCCATTTTCTTCCTTGGCTTTCCCTGGATTCTGGTGTTTGTGTTGTGTGTACACCACATTTCACACATACACACTCACATACATAAATATTTGAAATGTATACACAGCTATTCAAAGTGTAAAACTCACAGAGCAGTGATGTGCGTCTCTGATAACATTTTGTTCCCTGTAGCCAATATACTGTTAGATACTGCTTAAATGAATACTTAGGAGTAACAAACCATAACAATTTAAGAGATTCTCAGATAACATTTTTCCTTTATATAACTTGTTTTTAACTGCAATATTTAGATTCAAGCTTAAATCTGAATTGCAAGAATGAAGACATTTCTTGATATTGCACAGGTAGGCAGAAATCATCTATCATTCAGAAGCTATATTATTCAGTCATAAATAAATGGAACTGACGAATAGAGAATACCATGATTGTGAGTGTCCCTGTTTCATTACAGTGAACAATGTGACTGCTTTTGAGTGAAAGAAGTCTGTTCCTGAGGCACTCATAGGAGCATAAACATTGGGAGGAATGAAAGTAAAGGAATTATAATAATGCCCTGAGAGGAAAACACAGGAGCTTAGGAAACACATAAGCATGATGGTAACTATTATCATTGTGTTAAAATTAATTTGGTGAAGAGTTTCTCCTACAAACTAGAGTAGACAGGTGAATACACAAGGAAGAAGAATTAGAAACAGAAGCTTCCCAACTTTTGTAAATATTCTGAGTCAAACTTAAATTTCAGAAGTAGATGACAGCACAATGACCTAAATTTAACAGCCTAGTTCAAGACCCAATGAGTTCGGGAGGAAGTGGTCTGAAAAAGGGAGAGTCAGACTGGGTCCAGGTAGTCTGGGTGACTTGAAACATGTCTCACTTCCCACAGGATGTCTTCTCTCTCCACTTCATCCCCAAGTGCCTGTGGTCTTTTCTCTCTTGGGGTTTAACCACTCTGTCAATTGTCCTCACAAGATCTTGAGGTTTGGTAGCAGTGGGTAGCTACAATGGATGAAATTGTTTCACTGGGAACTAATGAAGTGTAAACTTTTGTCTCTAAATTTCTATTTGCATTTATAAAATTGTGCTTAAATTGCACAGTCTGTTTGGGCAAGGTGGCTCATGCCTGTAAACCCATCACTTGGGAGGCCGAGGTGAGAGGATTGCTTGAGACCAGGAGTTTGAGAACAGCCTGGGCAATATAGTGAGACCTTGTCACCACATAAAAATTAAAACATTAGCTGAGAGTGATGGCATGCACCTGTAGTTCCAGCAACTTGGGAGGCTGAGGTGAAAGGATCCCTTGAGCCTCGAAGACAGAGGCTGCAGTGAGCTGAGACCATGCCGCTGCACTCCAGCCTGGGCCAGAGAGCAAGACCCTGTCTCAAAAAAAGAAAAGAAAAGAAAAGAAAAGAAAAAGAAAAATATTTCGGCTTCACCAAACTTGGAGCCCCCCTTCCCTATTCCCATATAAAAGCTTATGTCATAGCAGCAGCAGGGAATATGAAACTATACCAATGAAAGTGTTCCCTTGCTTTCTGTCTTTACTCCTGGGCTCACAATTCTTTCTAATGTGTTTGGAAAGAACACAAAGAGAAAATCAGAGGGCAGAATCCTCAACTTCTTAGAATGATTTTGCCTATTCAAATATGAGAGATTATTAGAAGCACACATGTTAAAATTCTTTAGAGAAGCTGTAAAAATAATATCTATACAATTCCATAAATCATGGTAAAACTGCTGGACCCTACTCTCAGGGGAAACGGTTAGGTAGAAAAATTAGAAGATATAGAAATTCTGAAAGTCAGTTGAAGAACAAACAGGTGATTTTCCAGCCAAGGTTACTGGGTGTTTTAAACAGACAGTAAAGCAAAATGTTCTAAATTACTGGCCTTGTTGTAACTTAGCAGTCAGAACAATCTAAAACAGCAGTTGTTTTTTGTTGTTTTTGTTGCTGTTTGGTTCATTGGTTGATTGGTTGGTTGATTTTTGTTTAAAATAAATAGTTGATAAAAGGAACTAACAAATTGTGTAAAGCCATTAAGAGCACCAAGATAGTAAACTGAAGGTGAAAACCATCAGTATTAAGTGGAGAGATGAGGTAAGAGCAAGTGGCTTCCTGAGTGCTCAGTGAGATGCTGTGGTTATTAATACTGGAAGTGGAATGCTTCAAAAACGTTTCAACTTAACAAAATTTGTGCCCGTGGATTCAAAAGGGCTGCCTATCGCATGCCAGTTATTGACTCCTGAAATTATGAGTCTGTCACTTAACCCCCATTCCAACCCATCCTCACACATTACCCCTCATTTACCTTTATCTGAGGTGCTTGTTTATCAAATAATACCAAATTATCAAATAATAATTTACACTATGGTAACACTTGGTTGAAAAAACAACCTGTATCCACAGTTGTTCTCACAACCTGCATGCACTTATTTTTTTCCACAAGTTCATGTATTTCTTTTAAAGTAAATTAGGATATTTTGGGTGCTTTTGTTTTCTATTTTCCCTACATGTTTGGAAGATCTGCAATAATAAATACACCCAAAGGACTATAAATCATGCTGCTATAAAGACACACGCACACGTATATTTATTGCAGCACTATTCACAATAGCAAAGACTTGGAACCAACCCAAATGTCCAGCAATGATAGACTGAATTAAGAAAATGTGGCTCATACACACCATGGAATACCATGCAGCCATAAAAAATGATGAGTTCACGTCCTTTGTAGGGACATGGATGAAATTGGAAATCATTCTCAGTAAACTATCGCAAGAACAAAAAACCAAACACTGCATATTCTCACTCATAGGTGGGAATTGAACAATGAGAACACATGGACACAGGAAGTGGAACATCACACTCTGGGGACTGTTGTGGGGTTGGGAGAGGGGGGAGGGATAGCATTGGGAGATATGCCTAATGCTAGATGACGAGTTGGTGGGTGCAGCGCACCAGCATGGCACATGTATACATATGTAACTAACCTGCACATTGTGCATGTGTACCCTAAAACTTAAAGTATAATAATAATAATAATAAACTAGCTATTCAATTTCTTTACTGCCTTCAAAAATTAATTCAATCTGTTGTGCATGAATTACCTTATGATCCCCTTTTGTATTGTTCCATCAATGTGATCTGTACCTCATGATGTTCAATTTTTCCACTGCACACACAGACCAAGTCTAAATTAATGTTGGCTGACTAACTTTCTGCCCACCTCTTGCTGCTCAGATCTTTCTTAAAGAATGATTTTGCCATTCAGTTCCAAGGAGCACTATTGGAGCTAAGAGCCTCTAGGTGTTAGAACCTGTGGGAACTACCTGAGCTTTTGAGTCAAGGTCATGGACTTTCAGGCAGCCTCCCGCCAGTGACTGCACAGGAAGAACTTACTAGGGCTTTGCCATTTCTGCTCATGTGGGACTCCTCCACTGGCATGTCTTCGTCCTGGAGTTCCCCATTGGCATATCTTTGTCCTGGAGTTCCCCATTAGCTTGGTTGAAGCCTCAGAGCTGCATAATTGTCTGAAGTTCCCCTTGCTCCATCCTACTTTCTCCACTTTTATCTTAATCAGGCATGGACCCCCAACAAACCTATTACAACTGTTAACTTTGTCTCAACGTCCTCTCCCTGAAGAATTTAACAAATACACTTTCTAATTACAACACTCTGAAGGAGGATACAAAATTTAAATACATACTTAGGAGTTGCCTGGAAGCTAAATGATTGGTGACATATGGGTTGATGGTTCTAATTCATACACGTATCTGTAAATATGTCTATGTGTAATTATTTGTATCTCTATTAAGGTAGACATAAATTCATATGGAGGTCTCTAACTCTAATCCATGACCACATGGCTCATTCTCATTGCTTCTCCTTGATTATCTGTAAACTCTGAGTTCACAATAAGAAATCTGCTGCCACAATCCACCATCCATGTGCCTAATTGTTCACTTTCAGCATACATGAATAGCCCTATCAGAATAGTTAACCAGTATCCCCTCTAAAGGGTTTATCATCTAGAAGCTAAATGATTAGTGACATATGGGATGATGATTCTAATGTATACATATATCTATAAATATGTCTATGTGTAATTATTTGTACGTGTATTGAGGTAAACATGAATTCATATGGAGGTCTCTAACTGTAATCCATGACCATGTGGGTCATTCTCATTGCCTCTCCTTGATTATTTGTAAACTCTGACATCACAATAAGAAAGCTGCTCTCACAATCCACCATTCATTTACTTAATTGTTCGATTTCAGCATACATGAATAGCCCTATCAGAATAGTTAACCAGTATCCTCTCTAAAAGGGTTATCAACTAGAGTGCAATGTTTATAGATGGTTCCTTTTGGCTTTAGTTAGTCTTAAGGATTTCACTCATAACTAGGGTTACTTAGGTCATTACCATTTTCCCTCATCCCCTTCAGTAAGGTTGTTTCATATATTTTGATATTGTGTTTTATCACAATTTTCCATTCATCCTGGGATTTTCTGACCTAATAAGTGATGCAGCACTCTTTGTGCAATAAAGTTCTGTGGGTTTTGACAAATATGTAGTGTTAATTATCCAAAATTACACTGTCATATAGAATAATTTCACCACCCTAGAAAAAATCTTGTCCTTCACTTAGCCTGCCTCCTACCTACACAATGCTTAGACATGTGGCAATCACTGATTTCTTTTTAGTCTTTTTGTTTATTGCTTTTTTCAGAATATCATATAATTGGAAGCATATACTATGTAGCTTTCTGAGACTAGCTTTGTTTACTTAATTGTACATATTAAAGATTTATCCAGGTACTTCTGTGGCTTAATAGCTCATTTCTTTTTACTAGTGAATAAAATTCCATTGTATAGATGTACCACAGCTTGTTCACTCACTTATTACAGAACACTTTTTTGCTTCCATTTTTTGGTAATTGTAAATAAGGTGCTATTAACATTGTATACAGGTTTTTGTAAGGACATAAATTTTCAAATCAGTTGGCTTAATACCTAGAAGTGTGATTGCTGAATCATATAGCTTTGTAGAGAACTGTAGAGCTGTCCTCTAAAGTAGTTGTATAATTTTGAATTCCTATAGCAAAGAAAAAGAACTGCTGCTGTACATCCTTGCCAGTAATTGGTAGTATCTTTTTTGTATTTGGCATTTTAATAAATGTGTATTGATATCTCACAGCTGTTCTAATTTTAAATTTCCTAATGATAAACAATGTTGAGCATCTCTTCATATAGTTATTTGCCATTTTCTGTCTTTTGTGATGAAATGATTCTTCAGATTCTTTACCCACTTTTTGGTATTTTTAAAATTGAGATAAAAATTCACATAATTAACTCCTTCAAAATGTATAATTTAGTGGCATTTAGTACATTCACAACTCTGTGCAACCATCACCTTTGTCTCGTTCTGAAACACTCTCATTATCCCAAGAGGAATCTCCTCTCTTTCTCCTCTCCCCACTTCCTAGCAACCACTAGCCTGCTTTCTGTGATAAGGATTTACCTGTTTTGTATATCTCATATCAGTGGAATCATGCAGTATGTACTCTTTTGTTTCTGGCTTCTTTCACTTACCATAATATTTTAGGTTCATCAACATCATAGAGTATATCAACACTTAATTACTTTTTATGTCTGAATAATACTTGTTTTATTAATATACCACATATTGTTGATTCATTCATTAGTTTGTAGACATTTGTGTTGTTTCTACCTTTTGGCTAATGTAAATACTGCTGCTATGACCATTCATGTACAACATTTTGTTTAAACACCTGTTTTAATTCATTGGATAGATTCTGTGGAGTAGAAATACTAAGCCAAATGGTTAAGTCTATGTAACTTTTTGACGAACTGCCAAATTCCTCAGCACAGAAGCTACACCATTTGACATTTTCATTATTCATGTATGAAGGGTCTAATTTCTCCATATCCTGAACAACATTTGTTATTTCTCATTTTGTTGTTATGTTTTGTTTTTGTTTTTTGATGACATTCTAGTGAGAGTGAATGGCATCTCATGGGGCTCTGATTTATATTTTCCTAGTAATATTGAGCATCTGTTCATATTCTCATTAGCTATTTGTATATTTTCTTTGGAGAAATGTCTATCAAAATTATTTGCTTATTTTTGAACTTGGTTGTTTTTTGTTGCAGAGTTGTAGGGGTTCTGTACATAGTCTGGATATTAATCCTTTGTCACATGTATGTTTTGGAAATATTTTCTTCTAGTCTGTAGGATGTCTTTGGTTGTCTTGATAGTGTCCTTTCAGGCACACATCTTGCTAATTTTGATGAAGCTGAATGTATTTACTTGTTCTTTTGATGCTATGCTTTTTGTGTCACTACTAAGAATCCAGTGCCAAAGCCAACCTATATAATTGGAATGTTTATTTTCTTATTAGTAAGTTTTACTCATTTTTATTTATTTTGAATACAAGTCCTCTATTAGATGTCTATTTTGAAAATATTTATTTCAGACTGTGTATTATCTTTTGAATTTTTAACAATGCATTCAACACAGAGCTTATTTAAATTAAGTCTAATTCATCAATTTTTTTCATGTATTGTGCTTTTGATGTTGTATCTTAAAATTCATTGTCAAACCCAGCATCACCTACATTTTATTTTTTTTTCTACAAGTTTTCTATTTCTAGACTCTATTCTGTTCCATTGATCTATGTTCCTTGAAAGGAATATTGAAAGTTCAAAATATACTTGCTAGGTATTTTCTTCCTCTTTTAAGTTGTGTAGGTCAATTTTTCTTTATTTATTTTGAAACTATGTTGTCAGATAGGTATGCATTTTTATTTTTTGTTTTCATGGAAAAATAGACATTTCATGGCATTGTGAAATATTTATTTTTCCATTACTTTGGTTTTCAACAGTTCTTCTGTGAGGAACTCAGTGTGGCTCTGTTTTTATTTATTCTGTTTGTGGCTTTCTAAGATTCCCAAATCTATGGGTTAATGTCTTTCATCAATGATACTTTGCCTCATTTTCTCTCTCTTCTTCTTTTGTGACTTCATTTACATGTATGGTAGAATGTTTGATATTGTCTCAATATTCTATGATGCTCTGTTCATTTTTCTATCTCTCTTTGTATCATTTTTATTGATCCATGTTAACTTTCACTGTTCTCAAATTTTTCTGTGTACAATCTGCTTTCAAACATATCCAGTGGATTCAATATTTTAAATTTTATAAGTTTAATTTTAAAACCCTTATTTTATTGATTTTAAATTTAAATTTATCGGATTAAATTTCCTTCATTTCTTCAACATATTTATAGTAGTTATTTTAAAATCCACATATGCTAATTCACATGTCTGGCTCATATGTCTATTGTTAACTATTGACTTTCTCCATATAGATTACATTTTGCCATTCCTATTAATGCCTGCTTCTGAAAATTATATTAGAATTTGTATATTAAAGATATCATTTCTTCTACGCAACACACAGGTGTACCTATGTATTATGCATGTATTTTTCTTAAAAGCATTTAAATTATTAGCAGATCCTTTTAATATTGCTAAAGATTAGGTTTTGACTTTGCCAGGGAAAGTCTATTTTAGTATTCTTCTTTCTACTAAGGAATAGCCTTTACTATTAGGTTATGAACGTTATTCTCAGGAGGGTGTCTCACTGAGATCTCAACTTTAAATAAAAACTCCAGCTATCTCCAGATATCTCCAAATCTAACATCTTTTTTCAGCTCTCAAACCCTCATGTATGTTCTGCTAGACCTTGTGCAATCTCATCCTGCCCACATGAAATCTAAGATTTAGCCAATAATTAATGTGCCAGCCCAAAGCAAATTTTACATACTCCTCTAAATTATTCTACCTTGCAAATTACAGTTACATTAACATCTCTGAAGTCTGCTATGTTTCTTCCATGAAGTGAAAATTCAGCTCTCTGTTGTTACTCTAGTTTTCTACACATTTAAGAAATATCCCTAGGAAACCTGAGTTGAATGTGGAACTCAGTCTGTATACAATATAGCCAAATTATATACGCTGTGGTCTAGGAATCAGTGTTTTTGGTAAACTTCCCAGTAATCCTAATGGCAGCAAATGTGAGCAACCAGTGCCATAAAAGACATTGCTACTTGTTGAGAAGTAGACATAAACTCTGGCTTTCTATCAGTGGAAATGTACACAGCTGAATGAGCATATTGAATATCTTAACATAATTCCATTTTAAGGAAATAAAAGACACTATCTTAATACCATAAGCTATGCATAGTTTGTTTACATTGATAATAGAGAATGGCGACTTGAAGGAGAAAGTTGGAAGTCTCAGAGCAAAGAGAGCATAAAGAGGGTTTTGAGGATGTATTAGTCTGTTTTCATACTGCTATAAAGAACCCCCTGAGACTGGGTAATTTATAAAGGAAAGAGAGGTTTAACTAATCCACATTTCAGCATGGCTGGGGAGGCCTCAGGACACTTACGGTCATGGGGGAAGGTGAAGGGGAAGCAAGGCACCTTCTTCACAAGGCGACAGGAGAGAGAAGTGTCAAGTGAAGTATAAACCATCAGATCTCATGAGAACTCACTCAGTATCATGAGAACAGCACTGAGGAGACTGCCATCCTTTCCCATGGGGAGAGACCAAGTGGAGGTATTTGAATGATGGAGGCAATTTGGATGTCCAAGCAGAAGTTTGCTGCAGGGGCAGAGCCCTCATAGAGAGCCTCTGCTGAGGCAGTGCGGAAGGGAAAAGTGGGGTAGGAGCCCCAACACAGAGTCCCTACTGGGGCATTGCCTAGCGGAGCTGTGATAAGAGGGCCACCATCCTCCAGACCCCAGAATAGTAGATCCAACCACAGCTTGCACCATGCACCTGGAAAAGCTGAAGACACTCAATGCCAGCCATGAAAGTAGCCATAATGGGGGCTGTACCCTGCAAAGTCATAGGGGCAGAGTTGCCCAAGACAGAGGGAACCTACCTCTTGCATCAGTGTGACCTAGATGTGAGACAGGAAGTCAAAGGAAATCATTTCAGAGCTTTAAGATTTGATTGCCCTGCTGAATTTTAGATTTGTGTCCCCCTAGTTTTGTCCAATTTCTCCCATTTGGAACAGGTGTATTTACCCAACAGCTGTACTCCCATTGTGTCTAGGAAGTAACTAACTTACTTTTGATTTTACAGACTCATAAGCAGAGGGATTTGCCTTGTCTAAGATGAGACTTTGGATTTGAACTTTTGGGTTAATGCTGGAATGAATTAAGACTTTTGGGGACTGTTGGGAAAGCATGATTGGTTTGGAAATGTAACAAGGACATGAGATTTGGGAGGGCCCAGGGGTAGCAGAATGATATGATCAGGCTTTGTGTCCCCGCCCCAGTCTCATCTTCAGTTGTAATCCCCATAATCCCCACATGTCAAGGGAGAGACCACATGGAGGTAATTGAAACATGGTGGCAGTTTCCTCCATGCTGTTCTTATGATAGTGAGCTAGTTCTCATGAAATTTGATGGTTTTATAAGGGGTTCTGCCCCCTTTGCTTGGCACTTCTCCCTCATGCTGCCTTGCTTCCCCTTTGCCTTCCAACATGATTGTAAGTTTCTTGAGGCCTCCCAAACCATGGAGAATTGTGAGTCAATTAAACCTCTTTCCTTTCTAAATTACCCAGTCTTGGGCTTTTCTTTATAACAGTGTGGGAACACACTAATATAGATGGTGAGTGAGACAGGAGAACTACAGGAACTTAGATAAGAAATAATAAAAAAAAATGCTAGCAGATCCACCAGTGTCTTTCATAAGGAAAGATATCATAAAATGTGAGGAGACTTGATCAATTAGAGGGAGCTTCTTATGGAGGAATTTAGAAGGAAACTGTGGGTGTTTATACAAACCTCTTGTGCTTGAGGAAACATTTAGAATGAGCCGGGCAGTAATGATTGACTGGGAAAAGAAATGGTCTGGAAAAATAACAACCACCCAGGAGAAGACAAAGCAGAAGGCAGGATCCCAAATGGATAAGGAAAAAAGATGAGGTAGGAATGTAGGTTAAGCCAAAGCAAAGAGAAGAGATCTGCAGAGTTATCTAACAAGTCAATTTGCAGCATTCAAAATGCCTTTTTATGTGCTTATGTAAGTGTAGTTAATGCACAGGAATGACAGCCTGTTTAAAATGTTCTTAGTTAGAGCTAACCATCATGGGTTAATAGTGACCAAAAGGAAAGGAAGACCTTCAGAATTATGAGAACACCATGAGAATCACAGAAACTTGGAATTAGGAATAAGTGTCATGGGTAGGTATGAAGAAAGCTTTCTCTGAAAGACAGACCACCAAGTTTTAGGAGTTTGAGACTCCCTAATTAATCTACAAACAGGGAAGAAAAGGAGGCATTCTATAACACAGTTTGGAGAAAGACTGTAAAGCAACATCTTTGGAGAGAGTTAAGGGAGAGTATTTCCAGTTGCTCGTATTAGACTGTCTTTTATTTGGTGGTCAAGGAGCCAACTTTTAAGACCTGTGGGCCAGGCAAACTGAGACCCCCAAATCTGCTGCCATCAGGTCAGAACAATCAGAGGGAGCTCAGGTCAATGTGTCAGGAAATGTATGCCAAGCTGTCATGATGTCTGGGATTTTTCATTTTTATAAATTAGAAGAGACAGAATAAATGCATTTCTGATCGCTCCTGAACAATTTAAAAATAAAAATGACATCAGATTTCAGACAAGGTGGTGGACAACTGGTTATTACAGAAACAGTCTGATTCCAGATTTCAATTTTTTGTATCTTAGCCTTTTTTTTTAAAGGAACCATTCTTTTACTTTCCTCTATATCCATCCTGTCTTTTCTATTTTTCTGAGTTTCTTTTTTTTTCCTTCAGTCTCTTTACTGCTCTTTTTCCTTGTTCTATGAGAGAAATAGAGGTTGGATAGTGTTGGGGCTCAGAAAACAATAACACAAAATGAAGACCTCAGAAACAGTTTCTCTCTGACCTTCTTCTGCCCTCCTGTCTCTCTCCTTATTCTCCTCCAAGGAAACCCACAGAAACTGAAATTCCTCTTTCACAAGGTGGATCATGGAAGCCAGAGCCTCTTTTCCCCAAAGCCAGCCACAAAGCTTAACAACCTTACTCAAACCTTCTACAGCTATTTTGTGTAACAGCTAGCCATTAACAAATTTAAAAACCTCATCCCAGAAGGGTCTAGCCACAAACCCAGGAAGAGAGAAATGCCACATGGAGAAGCCAAGAAGAATATGAACAGACAGGCCTTGCTGGGCTTCCCCACTCAGTCTATTGCCATTGACTGCATGGCTGTCCCTGCTTCATCAAACATAAGCATCAAATCAGATCACTTCTCTGTTGTCTTTGAGGTCTTCAATCTGGAGGCTCTTGTGGCATGTAAAGCTATGATTCGAATAAATTTGCTATGCTTTTATTTTGTTAGCTTGTCTTTATTTTAGGGGTGTTGGCCATGACCCTCCTCTGTCTGCTTTCCTCCCCTACAATAGCCAAAGGCTCTTTACATGTTCCACAGACCCCTGGATATCCATCAAATTCAAATATCCTAACCTGCTAGATGAATACCTGGCCACAAGCACAGGACTCATTAACTCACATTTGCATCCTCATTATCTAAATGAACAGTTAGAGCTTCTCTCTCAGCCTTATCCCTGAAATGTGAACCTCTTCTCCCCTCACATCTCCTTCTCTCTCTGCTCCCTCCCTCCCTCTCTCTCTCTCTCTCTCTCTCACACACACACACACACACACACTAACCTGCTTTCTTGAACGCCAGTTTTTCGGGGCCCCTCGAGCATTGATAGGCAAGGTGTCCTTGGCCTAGACCATTCCGTTTACCAGGAGGGGCTGGGCAAGAGGCCAAGGACTCACTTTAATAGGAAGGATGTACCTTCTAGTGATTCATCACTTCCTCCATAAATTTAGGAAACACATCTCTGCTGAGCTAATGATTTATTAAGAAGACTTTCAAGCAGTAAATCCTCTCTCTTCCCATTCTCTGGGCAGTAATGGCAATGTTCAAGTCTCAGAGAAATAGGAGCCTGACCTTTGCAGAGGTGACAACCTTTCTAAAAAGCAGTGACACTTGCTAAAGTCACAGTGGGAGGCATTGAGAAGAGCCAGCAACCCGTTTCGAAGTCAGGACTTTCACCTCTAATGCAGCAATATGTTCTAGATGAACAGGCTGGGATCCAGGAACAGAGCAACAGCTCCTTAGAGTAACTAGGCCAGTTATTAATTTTTTCCCTGTCAGCTCCAAACCAGTTTTTCTTTTTCCTGCTTTGTGATAGCAGAGCTGAATTCTGCAGAATGCATTTTCACTTATTTTTAAACAAACAACACCTGTATAATCCTTCAACCAGCTTCCCTAAATAGTTATCATCTTATATAACCAGATCATAATTGCAAAGGCTGAGAGAGATTAACATCTATACAATGCTACTAAATTATCCACCTATCTTATTTATATTTTGAATTAAGGCAGAGGTTCTCCCTAACCTCTCTGCATCCCATAAGATAAAGTAAACATAGAGTCAAATAGAGGAAGAAGTCAACTCTCTAAATATCTCTCTAACCTCTCTCCATCCATACTGTAATGCATACCTTGGCATACCATGGGAGTCCCTCCTTCAGAACTTAGTCACCATTCATTTTGCTTGCAGAAGTTTTTCCTGGTACTAGCTTCCATATGAGTTTTCCCCAGTACTAGCTTCCATATGAGTTTTCCCCAGCAGTTGTTCGAAGCTGACAGGGCTGTCTCATCCAATTTCAAGCTCCTCCCCAGGCATATCACATATTTTATGACTGGTGAATGTATGATACAAAAGCTAAACATCCTTGTTTTAATTTGAAACATCTCTTACAGGCCACCAAGGTAAAATGGAGAGACACTGAAAGTCATTTTTTCTCCAGCACAATTTTCCCAGTGGCACTCAACTCCTAAAGGAATATCATATTACATGATAAAGAGAAACACCTCTGGCTGCTGCTGTTGTATTTATTTTTCACAGCAGGAATCAACATTTAGTTATTTAATGTGTAGGGAGACTAACACATCTGTCATAGCATGGTAGTGAATATTTAATTTATTAATCATTAACAATTCTTAAGCCATTCATCACAGTATTGTTAATATATTTTGTTCCTTTGAGGCAAGATACCCAGAGGTAGTATGTCACCCCCTGGAATTCCATTGCTATTTCTGGCGTCAATAAAATGTATTGCTAAGCATAAAAATGAAATATTATCTAAGATTGTTTATTGTGTTAAGACTACTAAATTAGGAAAGTAAAATTGTCTGGATTGTAGAAGGTTGATTTTCCTTGTTAAGTGTAGACTGAAATTCTCTTCTTCTTTTTACTGGGATATTTTTTTCAAATGGCAAAAGATTTAGTTGGCCATTCAAAATTTATTGCATAACAGATGGCGCTCAAATATTCTTCTGGTAGGACTTTATTGTTTTACAAAATTACATATAAGTAAGGCCAGTTGGCACTCTTTCAGCATCAAATTGACATGTGTTTACTCAGATACATTCACACTTATATTTTGAGTGACTTACTTGGCAAGAAAATAATTTCATACAACATATATGGGTTGAACATTGTGACCCTCTACAGAAAAACAATAAAGTATATCTCAGTATTTGTAAGACAACCTGCATTAAACAGTGGTTAGCTTTTCTTTGCTTTATTAGGAAAACATTAATTTATTCCAAAAATACTGGGTAATTGGCATGTATATTTCAGATATATAAATACACAAGGATCTATAGGGACAGAAATGGAGAAGCATCTTCTCATTTTTTAAAACATTAATACTATAGGTTTCTATTTTCAAGGTATTGCTTATATTAATTTTACTTGTATGGGTTATATTTCTTAATCAGTTTTGAATTTATCCCTTGTTGGTCTTGTTTATTCATCTGTAAGCTCTGACAGAGGTTGATCATAAGTTGGTAGACCACTATGCAATGTCAGATATGTTAGTTCCTTGGAAATTATCTGGTTGATATACTTCCCAATTCTACCGGTTGTAAAATTCATTCTGAGTTGCCTAAGGTCATATAACTAATTGGACTCAGAGTGGAAATTAAAATTCAGTTCTTTAGTGTACTAGCTTTTCTCACTGTTATTTATTAAGAAGTTTAAGTAAGAGTAGTTAATCATTTACTTTTATTAAAAATGCTAAGAACCTACTGTGTGTCAGGCACTTGGGATGTAGAAATTTATTAGATAAGCATAATGTTTTAACTCTCATTATTTATAATATAATGTATGGGACACTAAAATATAAACTAACTGTGTTGGGAATCTATCTCATGGTCTTTCGCAAAATCTTGATAGGATCCAGTGGTATTTTAGTAGGGTCACTTAAGGGGCAGTGTACAGAAGGTACTTTAAGAGCCAGAGTGAAATCAGACGGAAAAGTAAGAGATCACAGTGGTATAAATGCGAATAGTGATAAGTTGGTTCCACAAGGAAACAAATTCTGATAAAGAGACACACGTGGTTTACTGCAGGGCTTGGGTGAGGGAAGCCAACTTGGGCAGAGGGAGATGTTGAACTATGATGCTGCTAAATCAGAGGTTTCAATGCATTCTACAGGGCTGAAAATGGCCTGTTAGAGATGCTTCAAGTTAAAACAAGAATGTTTAGCCTTTGTACCATACATTGACCAGTCATACGATATTGGCTGTACCTGGGGAGGCACTTGAAATTGGATGAGACAGTATCTGTCAGCTGAGAGCAACTGCTGGGGAGAAGCTCATATGGAAGCTAGCACCAGGTAAAACTTCAGAAGGCAAAAGTAATGTTGACTGAGTTCTGAAGGAAAGACTTGCAAGGTTGACTGAGTTCTGAAAGAAAGACTTGCAAGTTATACACTACAGTAGGGATGGAGAGAGGTTTGGGAGATATTTAGAGACTTGACTTCTTCCTCTACCTGACTCTATTTTTACTTTATCTTATGTAAAATGGAGAATGGAGACTTACTGAGCACAAGACAAATACTCTTCCACTACCCTCTCCTTCCACACGTATCATGTGGATTCTGTGTGTGCTAATCAAACCTCACAAGCATGTGACCACTTACCTCACTATGTACCCTTCCTCTTCCTTTTTTCCTCCCTCTTTTCTTTCCTACCTGCTTTTTTCCTCTTTAAATACTGAAATACTGAAGACTTCAAAGCTCTCTTTGGAAAAATTGGGGGCCACAGATCCTACTGTGACTTGTGTCTCTTTTTCTTGGGCCCATCCTCAACCACAGTAAAATAAACTTCTAAATTGATTGAGACCTGTCTCAAATACTTTTTGTTTCACAGTATTCAACAATGTTTAGTGCTACCCAGAGCTTGAGGAAAATAGGATTAAGAAAATCCAACTGGAACTTAACAACAAGGAAGTGACTTCTGACCATAGAATGGAGACAGGATAAAAAAAAAAAATTAATGGAAACTGATTTAATGGGGACCACAAGAGTGTACCACTCTTTTAAATATTTTCTCTATGAAGGGATATGAGAAACATGTCAGGGGCTGGAGATAAATAGGAGACCCATGGAAGGTTTTTTTTAATTAGTTTTAATTTTTAAAGAGTATTTGAACATTTAGGAAAGAGTGAAGCATGAACAAGGAACCAAGGTCTCTTAACAGGGAGCTGGAGCAGAGTGCAATACACAGTGGAGTGGTTAGATTTAAGAGGAGAAAAGACACAATTTTCTTTTTAACGGAAGAGAAAATTGAGACAATACAAACCAATGGCGGTCAGTTTATGTTAGTAAGTTAGTGAAAGTAATGAGGCCTAGAATCTAAGGTCAAGAGAGAAGTCAGATGGGACTGATAGGGAAAAACTGCAGGCTGAGAATTTAACGTTCAAAGTCTTTCTAACACAGTCTTTCTGCACCTCAACCATACCAGTAGTTGGTGTCTTTCTTTTCTTTGAAATCTTTAAAATGTATTGGATAAATGGAGTAAATGAGTAAATCTGAGTTTTAGTGAAACATAATAAAGAACTCTAAAAGGAGCTAAAATCTTGATTTTACGGATGAAGTATCCAAGGTTCAGAGAGGCTTCTGTGACTGACCTAATATCATACAATTAGTAAATTGTAGTGTGAGGACTGAAATAGAATAAAATAACTAATAATGATAGACTGTTTGACATTTATACACCAAGTATCACATACATTATATTACCAGTGTTGTAGGACTTTTTTCTTAATTCAGCTAGGAGCCGGCTTCTTGTCACACAGCCATAAGAGATTAGGCTCGCAGATACTTTGAAGGGTGAGAAAAAACGGACTTCATCGGGCAAAAAGGGAAAAAAAGGGAAACAGGGACACTCAGAAAAGCCAGAGTCCTGCTAGTGTGCTTCTTGCCTGGCAGATGGAATCCCAGGTTCCACCGAGGAAAAGGAGGGGCCAAGCTCTTCCCCACTGCAAATGGTGTAACCTTCCCAATACTCCACCCCAGTGCACATTCCTCCCAGTGCGCAGGTGGGTGGGAGCTTCTACCAAGAAGCCCTTCCCACCTGGCTGTCTCATTGGTGCATCTCAAGAACTCTGGAAGGAAGCAATAAGGCAGAGTGGTTCAGAATAGGATCTTTATAATTGGAGAAATTTGGGTTTAAATGTTGTCTCCACCTATCTTGTGACAATATATTAGTCATCTAATTTCTTTGAGCCTTACTGTCTCATGTAAAACAGAAATTCCAAAACTCACCTTATAAAGCTTTTGTGAGAACTAGGTGCAAATATCAAGTGATTAGCTTGGAATGGGGATAATGGCAAAAACTGGGAAAACTTAGCCATCATAATTACTCCATTGTACACATAAGAAAGGGAAAATCATCTCACTCTGAAGCCACTGATGGATCTAACAAATCTTGAAGAAAACTGAAGCTAAAAGTTGGTATCAGAGACCAGTCATTTGAATTACACACAGAGATCCCCCCAAAAAATGCCCCTTTCAAAAGTGAGAGAACATTGAAATGCCAGCTCCACATGAAAACAAACAAACAAACAAAAAACAGAAAGGATGACAATAAAATGAAGAAAAAGGAAACTACCTATTACACTGGCAACAATTTGAGACAGGGCCAAGCCAGCCTGTATGGGGATTCTGTGTGAATTAAGAAAAGGCATTCCCTCCTGGACATCAAATAGAAAAGGTGTTATGGTACCAACCCGACAGCAGCTATGCAGGTGAGGAAACAAAATTCTAAATAATCACACAAGTGCATTCATTTCAGAGATGTGTAAAAAGTATATTTATAATTATCCTCTTTTGACTGAGAACTTACAGAAATGACTACTGAGAACTAAGTGTTGAAACATGCGAAAACCAATAACCAGACCAATTCATTATGAGAGATAAGACTCCAGGCCTATAAAATATTCTGGAAAAATGATAAGCATCCAATCCTAGGGAAAAACAGCAACAACAACAACAACAACAACAAGTAAGTAAACAAATGGGGAAGGAAACTATAATTAAACCAAAAATAAAATTCTAAGCCCCACAATCTATTGTATGAACCTACTCTCTTGACCAAGAAGATGCCAAAAGAAACCTGAAAAATTAGTTCGGGCCATGACTAGAAGGGGTGATAAGAAGTGCCTCACTATACCCTCCTCCCTTTGGAATTTAGACATAACTGACCAATATTAACATTAAAATAGAGGTCATAAGACTGACAAAATAGACTCTTCATAACAATCAGATACTAACCTCCAACCTGAGTGTGTTATACATTTACATGACAGATAGCAGGCCCCGAAGGAAATCAAAGCCTTTTACCCCAAAATATACTTATTTGACATGTTTGGAATTGCCCTGCAAAGCTATCTCTTGTGGGGAAAATTTGCAATCTGTAGATTATCTCCTTCCCTTACTGGGTTTAAGAAATTAAAATCTTTTATGCCGAAGTATATATCTTTGACATATTTTGGAATGGCCCCGCAATGCCATCTTTTGTGGGGGAAATTTGCATTCTGTTGATGATCTTCTTCCCTTACTAGGTTAAGGAAATTAATTTATCCCAAAATATATTTCTTTGACATATTTTGACATTACTACCATTTCGCCAACAGGCAGAAGTGGCTTTGCAAAGCTGTCTTAAGTGGAGAAAATTTGCACCTGTAGAGAATCTCCATTAATGCAACCCCTTCCCCTTTCTATGCCTTTCCCTGATCCAGAAAAGACTGAGAGTCTGACACCTTTAAAAATCTGAAAACAAACATTTACCATCTACTCTCTCTGAAGGAACGTTCTGAAGGAATGTTCATCTACATAGCAAGGCCATCTTTGCTAGCCAAGCTTCTTACTTTCTCTTTTAACCTCTCTTGCCACTAAACCTGATTTATCTATTTCTGGTCATGCTCTGAGTCTGCATAATTTACTGGCCTCAGGATAGTATATAAGTTTCTGAAACTCATTGGGAAGTTGGGTCTTTATTCTGAAGACTCATGTACACATGTTAAATAAATTTGTATGCCTATTCTCCTATTAATCAATCTGCCTCATGTCAGTGATTTTTAGTGGACCTTTAGGGAGCTAAGACCCTATGGCCCCCGCAAGGTCTTTTCCAGAATGTCTGACACCTTTTAAGATCTGATAAGAGATATGTACGTCTATTCTTTCTGGAGTCTGCTACTTAGAGTCATCAGCTACATAACAAGAATCTTGGTTTCTACAACCCTCTTTATCTTAACTCAAGCATTTCTTTCTGCTGACTTCAACTATTTAGGCAAAGCTAACCTTTTTCAACCAATTGCCAATAATAAAATGTTTGACTCCACCTATCACCTAGAAGCCTATTTTGAGATATCTTGCCTTTTGGGGCCAAATCAATGTTTACTTTACATGTGTTAATATGTGTCTTTGTAACTTCTGTCTCCCTAAAATGTATAAAACCACGTTGTAACCCAGTCACCTTGGGCACATGTTCCCAGGACCTCCTGAGGCTGTGTGATGGACATGGTCACTAATATCTGGCTCAGATGAAACATCTTCAAATATTTTGTAGAGTTTGGCTTTTTTCATCAATAATAAGAAAGTCAAAGATTCAGACGTAGAAGAAAATACAGCTTAAGAAGGAGGATATTACTCACAAGGGTTTATGGAAGAGGAAATATAAATTAAAGTAAGAGGTTTAATTTCTCTCCTGAATATAAAGGAAGAAAATTTTCCTTCTTTCATTTCTTAAAGCATTTACTTCAGAAAACTCTTAAGTTGTTTTCTGTCTCTTTGAAAAGCACGTAAGTCTTTTTAAACCCTAAATAAGCCTCTTGCCAGGTTTAAGACTTAAGCATTTCTTTCCAAAAACATGGGGGCTATCTCTTTGAAATGTAATTATCAAGATAGAACTTTTATCTCCCAGTGATTGTAGGAAAGTAGCAACCTTCACAGATGCCTTGTCCTAAGTTGCAAAAATACTTCTTGTCATAAAGATATTATAAGTTTATTTTTCCTCTGGATAAAGTGAAACAGCAAATACAGGTGCTCACCAGGTGAACTATGTGTGACAAATGCTGCTGTTCAGTTCTATTACTTGAGGACTAGTTCTTGTTTATCTTGAGAACATACATGTAATGGATTGTATCTGCTTGGCAGTATAAAAATGTAGATTTCTTTCAGTCTACAACTTCTAGCACATTGCTTGTGATGCAATTAAGTTCTGATTTAATGCTCATTCAATAATAAAATTGGTTTATTTCTCTTCTACCTTTTTGAAGAGGTTTTCTGGGTGGGGGAAAGACTTCTTAATTATATCTTCTCAGCATTTACAACTATGTAACAGCAAACAAAAAACTTCAAGATGAACTTAAAAACAAGAGGAAATGATGTCAGAAGTAAATGAAGGGGAATAGTCCAGATAGACCTAAGGTTGAAAATTCAATACCAAGGCAGAAGTAATAAATTAATTAGAAAAACATGGAACAATATAGTTACCTTAAAAAAACTCAAATACTAGGATATAGAGATAAACAGAGATTATAAAATTAGGAAGCAAATAAAAAAATTCACGCAATAAAATTTGTTGTTTGTGGAAAAAATTTCAATAAATACTTTGTTTAAAAATATAAAAATATATTTCTAAAATTAATTTTTAAAACCTGAATATTTAAACGGACATACAGTATACCATAAAAAAATAGACATAAAATACTAAATTCTAACTCATATACCAGTTAAGCTACTGAACTACAAGAATAAGAAAACAATTCTCCCAGGAAAGCAGAAAAATTATATGTTTTAAATTAGACTGGTTTCAGACTTTCCTGCATCAAAAGTTAAAGTCAAAAGATAAATGATTAGTATCTAAATTTTGTCAATCAAAGAAAGAATTTAGGAATGAAGAAACTGTGATTTTTTTTAACTGGAAAGTGGTAGTAAGAAGTTAATCCATTCAAATTTAGAGTCAGTATTACTACAAAATTATCTCAAAATAATAAGAGCTATTTATGACAAACCCATAGCCAATATCATACTAAGTGGGCAAAAGCTGGAAGCATTCCCTTTAAAAAACAGCAAAAGACAAGGATGCCCTCTCTCACCACTTCTATTCAACATAGTATTGGAAGTTCTGGCCAGAGCAATCAGGCAAGAGAAAGAAATAAAGCGTATTCAAATAGGGAGAGAGGAAGTCAAACTGTCTATGTTTGCAGATGACATGATTGTATATTTAGAAAACCCCATCGTCTCAGCCCAAAAACTCCATAAGCTAACAAACAACTTTGGCAAAGTCTCAGGATAAAAAATTAATGTGCAAAAATCACAAGCATTCCTATACACCAATAATAGACAAACAGAGAGCCAAATCATGAGTGAACTCCCATTCACAATTGCTACAAAGAAAATAAAATACCCAGGAATACAACTTACAAGGGATGTGAAGGACCTCTTCAAGAACTACAAACCAATGCTCAAGAATAAGAGAGGACACAAACAAATGGAAAAAACAAATGCTCACGGACAGGAGGAATCAATATTGTGAAAATGGCCACACTGCCAAAAGTGATTAACAGATTCAATGCTATTTCCATCAAGCTACCCTTGACTTTCTTCACAGAACTAGAAAAAAACTGCTTTACATTTCATACAGAACCAAAAAGGAGCCCGTATAGTCACAAGAATCCTAAGCAAAAGGAACAAAGCTGAAGGCATCATGCTACCTGACTTCAAACTATACTATAAGGCTACAGTAACCAAAACTGCATGGTATTGGTATCAAAACAGAGATATAGACTAATGGAACTGAACAGAGGCCTCAGAAATAACACCACACATCTACAGCTATCTGATCTTTGACAAACCTGACAAAACAAGCAATGGGGAAAGGATTCCCTATTTCATAAATGGTGCTGGGAAAACTGGCTAGCCATGTGGAGAAAACAGAAATTGGACCCCTTCCTGACACCTTATACAAAAATTAACTCAAGATGGATTAAAGACTTAAACCTAAAACCTAAAACCATAAAAACCCTAGAAGAAAACCTAGGCAATACCATTTGGGACACAGGCATGGACAAATACTTCATGAATAAAACACCAAAAGCAATTGCAACAAAAGCCGAAATTGATAAATGGGATCCAATTAAAATTATGAGCTTGCTCAGCAAAAGAAACTATCATCAGAGCAAACAGGCAACCTAAAGAATGGGAGAAAAGTTTTGCAATCTATCCATCTGACAAAGGGCTAAAATCCAGAATCTACAAGGAACATAAACAAATTTACGAGAAAGAAACAAACAACTTCATCACAAAGCAGGTGAAGGATATGAACAGACACTTCTCAAAAGAAAACATTTACACAGCCAACAAACATATGAAAAACAGCTTATCATCTTTGGTCATTAGAGAAATGAAAATCCAAACCACAACGAGATACCATCTCACTCCAGCTAGAATGGCAATCATTAAAGAGTCTGGAAACAACAGATGCTGGCAAGGATGCAGAGAAATAGGAACACTTTTACATGGTTGGTGGGAGTGTAAATGAGTTCAACCACTGTGGAAGACAGTGTGGTGATTCCTCAAGGATCTAGAACCAGAAATACCATTTGACCCAGCAATCCCATTACGGGGTATATACCAAAGGATTGTAACTCATTCTACTACAAAGACTCATCCACACGTATGTTTATTGAGGCACTATTCACAATAGCAAAGACTTGGAACCAACCCAAATGCCCATTAGTGATAGACTGGATAAAGAAAATGTGGCACATATACACCAAGGAATACTATGCAGCCATAAAAAAGAATGAGTTCATGTCCTTTGCAGGGACATGGATGAAGTTGAAAACCATCATGCTCAGCAAACTAACACGGGAACAGAAAACCAAACACTGCGTGTTCTCACTCATAAGTGGGAGCTGAACAACGAGAACATGTGGACACAGAGAGTGGAATATCACATACCAGGGACTGTCAGAGGGTGGGGAAAGGGGAGGGAGAGCATTAGGACAAATAGCTAATGCGTGCGGAGCTTAATACCTAGATGTCAGGTTGATAGGTGCAGCAAACCACCATGGCACATGTCCACCTATGTTACAAACCTGCACGTTCAGCACATGTATCCCAGAACTTAAAAAAAACAAAAAGTTATGGTTATATAACAAAATGTCAAAAACCTTTTCAGTGTAAAAATATTAACATAACTATGAAAAATCAGGAAATAGAGGAAAGGGATTTTAGCAGCTAGTGTGAAAAGCTGCCCTTAAAAGAGTATTTTAGGAAATGGTACATCTTATGACAAGATAACATTTATTTGAATTTCAGCCATCACTACAGTTTGTTCTCCTTATAAGTTAATTTATATTTAAAACATTTTATTACATTTTTAATAAAATGTGATCTCATTCTTAGAATTTTTAATAAATGTGGATCTACCTATATGCACACTTAAATAGTTAGAGAGTTATGTGGATTCATGCTCACTTAATATAAAGATTAGTTTATTTTAAGTTACAATTTCATTTTGATATTTTTCATCATTATTTGAAATCTTGGTTTTGGAAGGAGCATACAACATTTAACAAAAAGAAAATTAAGCACTAATAAATAGATGAGATTTTACATTGGTTAATTCTAGAGTTAAAATACAGAATATTATTCATTTTTAAATGTATCACACATAACTAAATTCTCCCTTAAGTATGTCTCTCACCATCTGCAATCCTAGATACTTTCCAGAGGTTCTCATTGTTATCATTTTGATATTCCCCCTTCCACATTCATCTCTATACGTATAAATGCATGCATGTATTTGCATATTCAGTATTACTTTAGGGTTTACTTAATTATTTCAAATTGCTCATATTCCACAATTTTCTGTTTTCACTCAATATTAAGTTTTAGAAATCTTTTCACACCATTATGTAATGATGATATATCCACATTATAGAATATTTCACTTAATGATTTATTTAGCTATTTTCTTATATTTTGTAATTTCAGTATTTCCTATTCTTTTCTATTACAAGAAATGCTACAATGAGCATCATTGTAAATACTTTCTTAGAGCTTCAGATTCTGAAGAATGACAAGCTGTTAGTCTGACTCCCTCTGCTCTCTTTAAGATGCAATGGAGGTCTGTTCCAAGATGGCCAAATAGGAACGGCTCTGGTCTGCAGCTCCCAGCATGATTGATGCAGAAGATGGGTGATTTCTGCATTTCTAACTTAGGTACCTGGTTCATCTCACTGGAACTGGTCAGAAAGTGGGTGCAGCCCTTGGAAGGCAAGCCAAAGCAGAGCAGGACATCGCCTCACCCGGGAAGCGTAAGGGGTTGGGGGGTTTTCCCTTTCCTAGCAAAGGGAAGCCATGACAGACTGTATTGGGAAAATTGGGACACTGCCACCTAAACATTGCACTTTTCCAAGGGTCTTAGCAAATGGCACACCCTGACTCAGAGGGTCCCACGCCCATGGAGCCTGCCTAGCTGCTAGATCGAACTGTGAGGATGCAAGCCTGGCTGCAGGAGGGGCATCTGCCATTACTGAGGTTTGAGTAGGTAAGCAAAGTGGCCTGGAAGCTCGAACTCGGTGGAGCCCACTGCAGCTCAGTGAGGCCCGCCTGCCTCTGTAGACTCCACCTCTGGGGGCACGGCATAGCTGAATAAAAGGCAGAAGAAACTTCTACAGACTTAAATGTCCCTGTCTGAAAGCTTTGAAGAGAGCAGTGGTTCTCCCAGCATGGTGTTTGAGCTCTGAGAACGGACAGACCGCCTCCTCAAGTGGGTCCCTGACCCCTGTGTAGCCTAACTTGGAGACACCTCCCAGTAGGGGCCGACTGACACCTCATACAGCTGGGTGCCCCTCTGAGACAAAGCTTCCAGAGGAAGGGTCAGGCAGCAATATTTGCTGTTCTGCAATATTTGCTGTTCTGCAGCCTCTGCTGGTGATACCCAGGAAAACAGGGTCTGGAGTGGACCTCCAGCAAACTCCAACAGGCCTGCAGCTGAGGGACCTGACTGTTAGAAGGAAAACTAACAAACAGAAAGGAATAGCATCAACATCAACAAAAAGGACAACCACAACAAAACACCTTCTGTCACCATCATCAAAGACCAAAGGTAGGTAAAACCACAAAGATGGGAAGAAACCAGAGCAGAAAAGCTGAAAATTCTAAAAACCAGAGCGCTCTTTCACCTCCAAAGATTTGCAGCTCCTCACCAGCAACAGAACAAATCAGGATGAAGAATGACTTTGACAAGTTGACAGAAGTAGGCTTCAGAAACTCAGTAATAACAAATTTCTCCAAGCTAAAGGAGGATGTTTGAACCCATCGCAAGGAAGCTAAAAAGGCTTGAGTAAGTAAACAAAGTGTCCTGGAAGCTAGAACTGGGTGGAGCCCACCGCAGGTCAATGAGGCCCGCCTGCCTTGAAAAAAGATTAGACAAATGGCTAACTAGAATAAACAGTGTAGAGAAGACCTTAAATGACCTGATGGAGCTGAAAACCATGGCACGAGAACTACATGATGCATGCACAAGCTTCAGTAGCTGATTCGATCAACTGGAAGAAAGGGTATCAGTGATTGAAGATCAAATTAATGAAATGAAGTGACAAGAGAGTTTAAAGAAAAAAGAGTAAAAAGAAAAGAACAAAGCCTCCAAGAAATATGGGACTATGTGAAAAGACCAAACTACCTTTGATTGGTGCACCTGAAAGTGACAGGGAGAATGGAACCAAGCTGGAAAATACTCTTCAGGATATTATCCAGGAGAACTTCCTCAACCTAGCAAGGCAGGCCAATATTCAAATTCAGGAAATACAGAGAACACCACAAAGATACTCCTCGAGAAGAGCAACCCCAAGACACGTAATTGCCAGATTCACCAAGGTTGAAATGAAGGAAAAAATGCTAACGGCAACCAGAGAGAAAGCTCGGGTTACCCACAAAGGGAAGCCCATCAGACTAACAGCAAATATCTTGGCAGAAACCCTATAAGCCAGAAGACAGTGGGGGTCAATATTCAACATTCTTAAAGAAAAGAATTATCAACACAGAATTTCATATCAAGACAAACTAAGCTTCATACGTGAAGGAGAAATAAAATCCTTTACAGACAAGCAAATGCTGAGAGACTTTGTCACCAGCAGGCCTGCCTTACAAGAGCTCCTGAAGGAAGCATTAAACATGGAAAGGAACAACCGGTACCAGCCACTGCAAAAACATGCCAAATTGTAAAGACCATCGATGCTAGGAAGAAACTGCATCAACTAATGGGCAAAATAACCGGCTAACATCATAATGACAGGATCAAATTCAAACATAACAATATTAAACTTAAATGTAAATGGCTAAACGCCCCAAGTAAAAGACACAGACTGGCAAATTGGATAAAAAGTCAAGACCCATCCGTGTGCTGTATTCAGGAGACCCATTTCATGTGCAAAGACACACATAGGCTCATAATAAAGGGATGGAGGAAGACCTACCAAGCAAATGGAAAGAAAAAAAAAAGACAGGGGTTGTAATCCTAGTCTCTGATAAAACAGACTTTAAACCAACAAATATTAAAAGAGATGAAGAAGGCCATTACATAATGGTAAAGGGATCAATTCAACAAGAAAAGCTAACTATCCTAAATACATAGGCACCCAATACAGGAGCACACAGACTCATAAAGTAAGTCCTGAGAGACCTAAAAAGAGACATAGACTCCCACACAATAATAATGGGAGACTTTAACACCTCACTGTCAATATTAGACAGATCAATGAGAGAGAAAGTTAACAAGAATATCCAGGACTTGAACTCAACTCTGCAACAGGCAGACCTTATAGACATCTACAGAACTCTCCATCCCTAATCAACAGAATATACATTCTTCTCAGCACCACATTGTACTTATTCCAAAACTGACCACATAGTTGGAAGTAAAGCACTCTTCAGCAAATGTAAAAGAACAGAAATCACAGCAAACTGTCTCTCAGACCACAGTGTAATCAAATTAGAACTCAGGATTAAGAAACTCACTCAAAACTGCTCAACTACATGGAAACTGAACAACTTGCTCCTGAATGACTACTGGGTAAATAACGAAATGAAGGCAGAAATACAGATGTTCTTTGAAACCAGTCAGAAAAAAGACACAATGTACCAGAATCTCCGGGACACATTTGAAGCAGTGTGTAGAGGGAAATTTATAGCACTAAATGCCCACAAGAGAAAGCAGGAAAGAGCTAAAATTGACACCCTAACATCACAATTCAAAGAACTAGAGAAGCAAGAGCAACACATTCCAAAGCTAGCAGAAGGCAAGAAATAACTAAGATCAGAGCAGAACTGAAGGAGATAGAGACAGAAAAAGCCCTTCAAAAAACCAATGAATCCAGGAGCTGGTTTTTTGAAAAGATCAACAAAATTGATAGACCACTAGCAAGACCAATAAAGAAGAAAAGAGAGAAGAATCAAATAGATGCATTAAAAAATGATAAAGGGGATATCACCACCATTCCCATAGAAATTCAAACTACCATCAGAGAATACTATAAACACCTCTACGCAAATAAACTAGAAAATCCTGAAGAAATCGATAAGTTCCTGGACACATACACCCTCCCAAGACTAAACCAGGAAGAAGTTGAATCTCTTAATAGACCAATAACGGGCTCTGAAATTGAGGCAATAATAAATAGCTTACCAATCAAAAAAAGTCCAGGACCAGATGGATTCAAAGCAGAATTCTACCAAAATTACAAAGAGGAGGTGGTATCATTCCTTCTGAAACTATTTCAATCAAAAGAAAAAGAGGTAATCCTCCCTAATTCATTTTATGAGGACAGTATCATCCTGATACCAAAGCTTGGCAGAGACAAAACAAAAAAAGAGAATTTTAGACCAATATCCCTGATGAACATCGAGGCAAAAATCCTCAACAAAATACTGGCAAACCGAATCCAGTGGTACATCAAAAAGCTTATCCAACAAGATCAGGTTGGCTTCATCCCGGGGTTGCAAGACTGGTTCAACATATGCAAATCAGTAAACCTAATCCAGCATATAAACAGAACCAAAGACAAAAACCACATGATTATCTCAATAGATGCAGAAAAGGCCTTCCATAAAATTCAACAGCCCTTCATGCTAAAAACTCTCAATAAACTAGGTATGGATGGAACGTATCTCAAAATAATAAGAGCTATTTATGACAAACCCACAGCCAGTATTATACTGAATGGGCAAAAAGTGAAAGCATTCCCTTTGAAAACTGGCACAAGACAGGGATGCCCTCTCTCACCACTCCTATTCAACATAGTGTTGTAAGTTCTGGCCAGGGCAATCAGGCAAGAGAAAGAAATAAAGAGTATTCAATTAGGACAATAGGAAGTCAAATTGTCCCTGTTTGCAGATGACATGATTGTATATTTAGAAAACCCCATCGTCTCAGCCCCAAATCTCCTTAAGCTGATAAGCAACTTCAGCAAAGTCTCAGGATACAAAATCAATGTGCAAAAATCACAAGCATTCTTATACACCAATAACAGACAAACAGAGAGCCAAATCATGAGTGAAATCCCATTCACAATTGCATCAAAGCGAATAAAATACCTAGGAATCCAACTTAAAAGGGATGTGAAGGACCTCTTCAATGAGAACTACAAACCACTGCTCAATGAAATAAAAGAGGATACAAACAAATGGAAGAACATTCCATGTTTATGGATAGGAATAATCAATACTGTGAAAATGGTCATACTGCCCAAGGTAATTTATAGATTCAATGCTATCCCCATGAAGCTATCAATGACGTTCTTCACAGAATTGGAAAAAACTACTTTAAAGTTCATATGGAACCAAAAAAGAGCCCGCATTGCCAAGACACTCCTAAGCAAAAAGAACAAAGCTGAAGGCATCACGCTACCTGACTTCAAACTATATAACAAAGCTACAGTAACCAAAACAGCATGGTACTGGTACCAAAACAGAGATATAGATCAATGGAACAGAACAGAGCCCTCAGAAATAACACCACACAT
Source organism: Pongo abelii (assembly GCF_028885655.2). Taxonomy (NCBI): domain Eukaryota; kingdom Metazoa; phylum Chordata; class Mammalia; order Primates; family Hominidae; genus Pongo; species Pongo abelii. The sequence continues at coordinate 115,573,842 of NC_071993.2, forward strand.
CTACAACCATCTGATATTTGGCAAACCTGACAAAAACAAGAAATGGGGAAAGGTTTCCCTATTTAATAAATGGTGCTGGGAAAACCGGCCAGCCATATGTAGAAAGTTGAAACTGGATCCCTTCCTTACACCTTATACAAAAATTAATTCAAGATGGATTAAAGACTTTAATGTTAGACATAAAACCATAAAAACCCTAGAAGAAAACCTAGGCAATACCATTCAGGACATAGGCATGGGCAAGGACTTCATGACTAAAACACCAAAAGCAATGGCAACAAAAGCCAAAATAAACAAATGGGATCTAATTAAACTAAAGAGCTTCTGCATAGCAAAACAACCTACCATCAGAGTGAACCAGCAACCTACAGAATGGGAGAAAATTTTTGCGATCTACCCGTCTGACAAATGGCTAATACCCAGAATCTACAAAGAACTTAAACAAATTTGCAAGAAAACATCAAAAAACCCCATCAAAAAGTGGGCAAAGGATATGAACAGACACTTTTTAAAAGAAAACATTTATGCATCCAACAGACACATGAAAAAATGTTCATCATCACTGGTCATCAAAGAAATGCAAATCAAAACCACAATGAGATACCAGCTTACACCAGTTAGAATGGCAATCATTAAAAAGTCAGGAAACAACAGATGCTGGAGAGGATGGGGAGAAATAAGAATGCTTTTACACTGTTGGTGGGACTGTAAACTAGTTCAACCATTGTAGAAGACAGTATGGGGATTCCTCAGGGATCTAGAACTAGAAATACCATTTGACCCAGCAATCCCATTACTGGGTATATACCCAAAGGATTATAAATCATGCTGCTATAAAGACACATGCACACGTATGTTTATTGTGGCACTATTCACAATAGCAAAGACTTGGAACCAACCCAAATGTCCATCAACGATAGACTGGATTAAGAAAATGTGGCACATACATACCATGGAATACTATGCAGCCATAAGAAAGGATGAGTTCATGTCCTTTGTTGTGACATGGATGAAGCTGGAAACCAGCATTCTGAGCAAACTATCGCAAGGACAGAAAACCAAACACTGCGTGTTTTCACTTATAGGTGGGAATTGAACAATGAGAACACTTGGACAGAGGGTGGGTAACATCACACACCGGGGCCTTTCATGGGGTGGGCTGATGGGGGAGGGATAGCATTAGGAGAAATACCTAATGTAAATGACGAGTTAATGGGTGCAGCAAACCAACATGGCACATGTATACATATGTAACAAACCTGCACGTTGTGCACATGTACCCTAGAACTTAAAGTATAATAATTAAAAAAAGAGAAAAAAAAGATGCAGTGGAGATACTCAGTGTTATTATTAGTAAGAATGAATTCAAGGTGTCTTCTCATGAGCTCCAATTGTAACAATCACCATAATATATAAGCATAATGTACTTTTTATTATACATATCAAAATGATTTTGGGTAGAGGCCTTCCCAGGAGAATCAATATAAAGGGAAATGGAGGGAAAATTTAGTTATGTGTAAAACTCATAACTGAATCATTAAAGGCAAACAATGTGCTAAATCTAACCAGTTTATTTATTTATTTATTCATTCATTCATTCATCCATCCATTCATTCATTCAGATACAAGGTTTCATTATATTGCCCAGGCTGGTCTCAAACTCCTGGTCTCAAGCAATCCTCTCACCTCAGCTTCCTGAATAGCTAGGAATATAGGTGTATGCCTCTACATTCAGCTTGTTCACTTTTAAAGAAAGAATAACTTAGAGATTTAGAAGCTATTTTTTGAGTGGGGGAGGTTGAAAGCCATGTTATTATATTGAGTTTTCTCTACTGGTTCCTCTTCTAAATGGGAAGCTACATTAAGCAAGACTGATAAATTTCCAGAATGCTCTTCCAGGCAGACAGCAACCATCATCTTGAAACTGTCTCTACAAGAGAGTTGTAGGACAATCTCATGCCCTTTATAAACAGTGATTTCCTGAACTTTTTGTTATAGAAGGGCTCTACCACTCTGGCTCAAAAATTTCATAGCACCTTAGTTCTCGTTTCTCTTATTGGGTGTACGAGGTTCACAGTTTGTACCTACACGACCACATCAATAACATAGGACATATATATTTATTTATATGTCATATGTTATATATAGATATAGTAATGTGATATACACATATAGTAATATATAGTAATGTGATATTTTCTGTTTCTGTTGTGCCCAATGTCATTGGAACAATTCATATATATATATATAAAAATATATATATCACATATTATATATATATATAGTCGGGAAAGTAGCAAAAATGCCAAGTAGCTTAGAAGTTTTCTGGAAAACTCACTGAAAGCCCCCAGCTATGTAACTAATACCAGAGCATTATGTCAACTTCTAGGGATAAAAATCAATCAAAAAATCATGATCCATGACCCTAGTTCATTTGTAATTTGACTAATAGAACATAATCAAGAATATAAAAATTTGAGAATGATTGGGGTGTGCAGAAGTGGGCGGCGGCTTAGGACCTAGATCTCCAGAGCAGGTATCTATGTGAATATCCTGATTGAGCCAGGCTGAGCTCTGCACATACAATATTTCTCCCTAGACACTGGAATTTTACTCATACTCTAACTTCTCTCCACTTCTCCTTGCCTATCCAAGTTCTTTACCTCCCTCAAGACCCAACCCTCAACCAAACTCTTCTCTAATTAATCTGAACAAGAATGATTTATCAGGACTTTAGTTTGGGGTCTTAAACTGTCTATTTTATGCATACAAGCCTATCTTGTAGGTTTCATGAGAAAAGGATCATATATTTAGGTTTTTTTCATTTCAAGTCTATAGATAGATAGATAGTAGGGGGAGGGATGATAGAAAAACAAACAATGAAAAAAAAAGCAGTTCCCAATGACTTATTTAGATGAAAATGACATGTCAGGAAAATCTTGGCTGTGATAGTCTTTAAGTATGAAAGTGGAGTTGTGGGATACAAAGCTAATGGTCAAGGAGCTCTTTCTTACACAGTGAGAAACTGTGTTTCTTCTCTGAAACTAAATAAAAATCACTGGGCTAATCCTATTCATTTCATGTCAACTACTCCCTTCTGTGCCCGTCCAAATTGCAGGCATAAGATAGATGTACAGAAGTCAAAATCCATTTTTAGTTTAGAATCTCCCAGACTTGGATAGGATGAGATCACAATTTCTCCCCGTCCCTTATGTACTTTGCAAATTCCCACTGTATGAAAATATCAGCTGTCCTTTTTTCCTTTCCTACCATCTGATCTCTGCAGAGGCCAGCACCTCTTTTTCTTCAGCACTTCAGATACAGAGAGCTATCCTCCATATCTTTAAAAATCTTGAAAAGCATATGGATTCCCACTGTTCTCTGCCTATGCTCCCTACTGTTCCTATTTTCATGCTAGTGAATTCTAGACTGTGTTGCTTCCCTCTCCATAGGAAAGTGAGGTTGCACACACAAAATATATCTAAAAGCCATCAATACTGAGGCCATGATATTGACAAGGATACCCAGAAGAGCACATTTTCAGGAATAGAAAATTAATTCACTTTTCAATTATTTCCTTCTAGGATATTGAATGAAGTGGAGGCCTGAGACCACTGGTTCTCCTCCTTGAATGCTACCTACAGGCCCACTCTGAACAAAGGCTGCTTGAGTGTGAGGGCAGGTGTGGTGCCTTGTCTCTACCAGCACCGCACTGATTCTCACATATTCTCCCAGAAACTCTCATCAACTAAGATTTCTTGCATGATGAGATCGACAGATGAAGGGCATCCAACGCCCATCCTTATGCACTTATCTACTTACACTCAAAGAAAGCTACATACAACTTACTTTACTTCTGCTCATGTAATGAGCCTTAGCCAAAATATTTGTTAATAATAAAATGTATAATTTCCAAATGCCCTGGATGACATTGTACTCACTGAATATTATTGAAAATTACTCTTCAGGGGGAAAAAAGTTTTAATAATTTATGCCTTCTTGGCTATTTTAATTTTCTTTTTATTGCATTTTGGCAGGGCATACTAAGCATAAATTGAATAAAATGAGACATCACACATTGAGTATTAATTACCACACTTAAGAGATCTTGCTGCTTCGCATTCTGAGCTAAACAATGAGAAACTATGAAGAAGTGGAATTTTAAAAATTGCTAGCTGTTTTTCCTCTTCTCAGAACGTAAGTCATATAGATGTTACAAAGTATTTTCCTTTTCATTTTCACATTTTACATTAATTCTATTAAGGAGAGGAACTGTTGGCTTGAATAAGGCAAAAACTAGACCTAAAGACGTTGTACAGTAGATCAGATGATTCTAGGACAGACTATTTCAAGGACTCAGAAAAAAAAAAAATATGTGGGAGTTGAAGATAGAAATCCCTTCAGAAGCCAGAGTCTAGGGAAATAATTAAGGCTGAAGATGTCATTCTTGCTCAAATAATAAAAAAAACAGAAGATACCCTGAAAGCCAGGAAGCTGGGAAACTCTCAAAACATAAATTTCACACCATCTGAAGAGAAGGCCCCAGGAAACTCAAAGCAGTGGAGGACATAGGGCTGGGTGGCCCTGGGTGAGAAAGTGTGTTTGGGTATAAGGGTATTACTCTGGTGGACCCTGGGAGGGCTGCCAGACCTTAGAAAGAGTATATGTTGTGTCTTGGGCATCACTTTTTCTAGGAACAAATTTTCAATTTGACCTGGAGACCGTCATACTGGGTATCCATCCTCTTGAAAGGAAATACCCTCAGAGTCCTTCCATAGAAGCCAGCTTGGTGACTTCATTGCAGAGAAAAAGAATTGAATGACTACCAATGCTGAAAGTGTTCATGGCACAGCCAGAGGGTGATTGGCCAAAAATGAGATGGAGACCAAGCAGAAGCTAAGTGGTAGGAAAGAAGACAGAATTAAACAATAGACTCCCATCCTTAGACACATACAACCAGGTCCAGGTTCCACCACTTTACATGTGATCTGTGATCACTCACAATATTGGAATATTGAACTCCCTTGAGAGTAGTAAACAGAAAAAAATGTCTACTATCTATCTCAATTTTCTTTTTAAAAATATTGTACTAGAGGTGCCAACAAGTGAAAAAAACAAGAAAATAATAATACTCTACTAAGTAGGAAAAAAAATGAAATGAAATTACAATTTGAAATTACAATTACCACACTATGGTAGAAGATTCCTTATCTAGGAAACCTAAAGTAATCTGCAGGCAAAGTATTAATATTAATTGGTCTATTTGTCAAAGTCACTGAATACATGGTTAACTAAATATTTCACACCTGACTCTAAATACATAACTAGAAAATGAAGTTATAAATGGCACTCTTTATAACAGCATCAAAGAAATTGTAAATGCTGTGATTTCCAAAAGCATTAAAAATCATCAAACATCTAGAAATATGTAATATATATATATATTTCATAAGGTATATAATAGTTCTATGTTAAAACAAAAAAATCCTAAAAATATTATTGAAAGAACCTTGAAAACACAAAGGAAACACATGAAATGGAGGGCTACAAAATGTTTATGGCTTAAATGATTCCATTTGTACAGACACAGTTTCTCCCTGAATTAATCTGTAAATTCAGTACATACCAGTAGTTTGTTTGTGTGTGTGCATGCATTAGTCACTGTAGAAATTAACAAGTTAATTCTAAAATTCAGATATAAATTTAATAATCCAAGATAACCAAAGGCAAGGTTGAAGGAGCAAAAGAAGAAAGCTGAAGAACGTACAGGATCAAACAGCAATAGTACTCCAAATCTGTGGTAAATATGTCATAATGTTGGCCCAAGGATAGGTAACAACCAAGGACACAGAATCTAGAAAGCAGCTACACCTGTAACTCCACCGAGAGTCATGGAGAAGATGAACTGTAGTATAATGAGGAAAAGATCTCCATTAGGTATATATTTGATATAAAATATATCTAGATCCTTATTTCACTTCATACACAAAATCAGTTTCAAAAAGACGGTCAAATTTAAAAATGAATGGAAAGGCAGTAAAAACATTTATAGAAAAATAATGGAGGATATCATTTTGATATACATAAACAAAGATAAGAGTACATAAAATCTGTAACAAGAAAAACTGAAGAAGAAAAATTTACTAAAATGAAAAAAATATATTGTCCTCACAAGACACTAATAAGAGTGAAAAGGGAAACTATAGGCTAGCAGAACATAGTGACAAAAACATTAAGTTGGTGCAAAAGTAATTACATTTTTGTATGACTTTCAATGGCAAAAACTGCAATTATGTTTGCACCATCCTTAAATGACAAAGGCACTACATCCAGAAAACGTTAAGAACATCTACAACTCAATAAGAAAAGGTCACAGAACCCAAGTGAAAAACGGACAAGTCTTGGCTCTTCACAAGAAGCAGATATCAAAATGTGGCCAGGGCCAGTGGTTCATGCCTGTAACCCTAGCACTTTGGGATGCTGAGATGAAAGGATTGCTGGAGTCCAGGAGTTCAAGACAAGCCTGGGCAACATAGCGAGACCCCGTCTTTACAAAAAATAAAAATAAAAAGTTAGCCAAATTTGGTGGTGCATGCCTGTAGCTCCAGCTACTCAGGAGGCTGAGGTGGGAGGATTATTTGAGCCCTGGAGGTCAAGGCTACAGTGAGCTATGATCACACCGCTGCTCTCCAACCTGGGTGACAGAGCAAGACCCTGTCCCAAGAATAGAAGAAAAAAAGAAAGAGAATCCCAAGATAGTTAATAAATATGTGAAAAGATGTTAAGTTCTTTAGATATAATGGAAACACATATTAAACCTGATTTACTTGAAAAGATAAACACCAGCTATTGATTATAAAACACCAGCTGAGAGTGTGAATAAACCAAAGGCTTTATACACACTGTAGCTGAGTTAAACTGGCACTGCCACATTGGAACATTATTCGGGATGATTTAACAGAGCTGAACAATGGACTATCCTAAGACTCAGAAAGTCCACCCTTAGACATATGCACATCTGAAATGTTAACTAAAATGCAATATTTTTATAGCCCCTTCCCTCCAAAAAACAAAAACAAATAGAAACTACCCATATGTCCATCAGCATTACAATGACTATATTAATACATACTGAGGATATTCCTACAATGCCATTACTTTATAGCAAAGGAATTATTGAATGGATATACTTAACATAATGTTTAAGAAAGAAACCAGGCACAATAAATACTGTTATTTCTATTTGTATAAAAGTACAAAAACAGGTGAAACTATTTTTTTTCTATTAAAGAAGTAGAACAATGGTAAATCTCAGGGGCATGGTAGAGACTGGGAATTGGTAATATTCTGGAAGCTGACTGTATAGTTATGCTGTGTTTGTAAATATTTATCAAGCTGTAAACTTATGATGTATGTGTTCTTCTCTGATTATAGTATACATTGATAAAAGTTAAAAGAAAAGGCACCAGGAAGTATTTGACACAGTGGTTTATGTCATGGACTCTGAAGACAGATTGCCTGGGTTTCACTGCTGACTTCACTGCTACTGCTTACCAGTTGTGTAACCTTGGGAAAGTTTTTTAGTGACTTAGTTTTATCACCTATAAAGTGGGAATCAAAAGAGGTGCCTGAGCACATGAATTTTCCCTTAAGCTGTAGAGCTCTTAAGGAATTTGATTTTCACAGAAATAGACATAAAAAGGGGCCAAAAAAGGTCACAGCCTCTTTACAGAAATCAAGCCCAGATAGCTCTCACTTGTATGAAGTGGAGGAAAGAGAAAACACAAAGAAATTAAGGCTAATGGGGAATCATATAGATCAGGAAAAAGAACATGATTGGAAAGGTTACTAAAATAATATGACCTAATATGAATTTTAAGAATTATGAGTACACATGGTTTAAAAAATTTGAAATCCAAAAGAAGAAAAAGTATAACAAGATAAAAGGAAAAATGTGTGTGTGGGTAAAGTACACAAATAACAAAAGACTACTAGGAAATGGATAAATTAGCATTGGAGGCACTGAAGTGCAGCACTGATGCTGTAGAAGATTAGGAACAAATGATACAATTTCAGTTTCCTCAATATAGGAAGATTAAAAAACTGATTAGAATAATGAATACAAAGATGGAAAGTGTATGGCAGAGACAACACACATGGCTGTCCTGGAACAACAACAACAACAAAAACTAAATGAATCAAAAGCAACAACCAAAAGTGCAAACTAAAATAAAGTAAAACAACACTTCCTTGAGTTAAAAAATATAACAAAATAAATGGGCATCAATACAACCAATTTAATAAAAATTACAAAATAAATGGGCATCAATACAACCAATTTAATAAAAATTACAAAAAAAACATTTTCTGTTGCAAATATCTCAGAAGATATGTCTTATTCATCACAGCACAGTGTCAAGTAAATTAGAAACTGTTTAATAACTTTCTGTTGAATGAATATTATTTATTCATTATTAACTGCACGTGGTACAAAGATGAGTAAAAATCTTCTCTAAACATGTCTGAAATCTGCTAAGGCAGGAGTACCATTCTCTTTACCATAGAAGTAGAAATAGCACAGTCCAAAAGTCAAAATTGGATCTGATTCTTTTTTTCTTTTCATTTTTTAAAAATTGTGGAAAAACACATATAAACTACAATTTTCTATCTTAACCATCTTTTAGTGTACAGTTTAGTCATACTAAGTCCCTTCATATTGTTGTGCAAATATCACCACAATTCATCTCCAGAGCTCTTTTCAACTGGCAAAACTGAAATTCTATATTCATTCAACAATAACTCCCAATTTCCCCATTCCCATAGCCCTGGGAAGCTACCATTCTACTTTCTGTCTCTGTAGGCTCCAGTCCTACAGGGCCTGTGGGTTTTTCTCTTCGTGTATGGAGACGAGAGATCATAGAAATAAAGACACAAGACAAAGAGATAGAAGAAAAGACAGCTGGGCCCGGGGGACCACTACCACCAAGGCACGGAGGCCGGTAGTGGCCCCTAATGCCTGGCCGCACTGTTATTTACCGTATACAAGGCAAGAGGGTAAGGAATGTGGGTCATCTCCAACGATAGGTAAGGTCACGCGAGTCACGTGTCTACCAGACAGGGGTCCCTTCCCTATTTGGTAGCCAAGGTGGAGAGAGGGGACAGCTTACATCATTATTTCTTCTATGTAGTTCTCGGAGAGATCAAAGACTTTAATACTTTCACTAATTCTGCTACTACTATCTAGAAGGCAGAGCCAGGTGTACAGGGCAGAACATGAAAGTGGACCAGGAGCGTGACTGCCGAAGCACAGCATCACAGGGAGACGTTTAGGCCTCCGGATGGCTGTGGGTGGGCCTGACTGATGTCAGGCCTTCCACAAGAGGTGGTGGAGCAGAGTCTTCTCTAACTCCCCAGGGGAAAGGGAGACTCCGTTTCCCAGTCTGCTAAGTAACGGGTGCCTTCCCAGGCACTGGTGCTATCCCTAGACCAAGGTCCGCTAAGTAGCAGGTGCCTTCCCAGGCACTGGAGTTACCGCTAGACCAGGGAGCCCTCTAGTGGCCCTGCCCGGGAGTAACAGAGGGCTCACACTCTTACCTTCTGGTCACTTCTCACAGTGTCCCTTCACCTCCTATCCCTGTATGGCCTGGTTTTTCCTGGGTTATAATTGTAGAAGAAAGATTATTATAATATTGGAATAAAGAGTAATGCTACAAACTAATTATTAATAATATTCATATATAATCATATCTATAATCTATTTCTAGTATAACTATTCTGATTCTATATATTTTATTATACTGGAACAGCTTGTGCCTTCGGTCTCTTGCCTCGGCACCTGGGTGGCTTGCTACCCATAGTCTCTATGAGTTTCATTACTCTAAATACCTCATACAAGTGGAATCATACAGTATTTGTCCTTTAGTGACCAGCTCACTTCACATAGAATAATGTCCTTGAGGTTCATCCATCTTGTAAACATGCCAGAATCTCCTTCCTTTAAAGCTAAATAATATTCCATTGGATGTACCATATTTACTTATTCATCCATCTGTCAATGCACACTTGGTCTGATTCTTTGTATTAGCTAATGTTATTGTGAATATAATTCTACAAATATCTCTTCAAAATATCTCTTCAAATTCTTTTGAGTATATACCTTCGATTGGAACTCCTGGATTGTATGTTAATTGTATTTTTAATTTTTTGAGGAACTATCATACTGCCTTCCACAGTGGTTGTACCATTTTACATTCCTACCAACAATGCACAAGGATTCTAATTTGTTCACCTCTTCACCAACACTTTTTATCTGTTTTTGTTTCGGATAGCAGCCATTCTAATGGGTGTGAGAGTGTATCTCATTGTAGTTTTGATTTCTATTTCTCTAATGATTAGGGATGTTCCCTAATCAAGTGCCAAATGTGCCTAATACTTGATCCTTTGTATATCTTATTTGGAGAAATGTCTACTCAAGTATCTTCCTCATTTATAAATTTGATTTTGTTTTTGTTCTTGGGTTTTAGGAATTCTCAACATAAAGATTTGCCCTGTGCTTCATTTCCTTCTAAGACTTTTATCACTTCAGATCTTATATTTAGGTCTTACATTAATTTTGAGTTAATTTTTATATATGGTGTCAATTAAGGGTCCAATTTTATTCTTTTTCACTTGGATATTATGTTTTTTTTGATGTTTGCTTTTTAAAAAAATTTAATTGTGCTGCTGGTTTTCTCTGTGCTGATGATGAACTTGAGGTATAAATTTGAGGCTGTTTAGGTCTTTGCTGAGCCTGCACCTTTCCTTGAGCAATTGTGGTGGCTTTCTAATTTCTGCCCATATGTGGTTGCTTTTTAATATCTTATTCTTTAACAATGTTTGACTCTCATAAAGGAAAAAAGAGAACATGAAGTGAAAATGAAAATCACTGGCGCTTTAAACCTCCAGGAAGTCACTTCAGCCAGAGGGGAGGGGCTTGCAACAATCTACAAATGCGGGCAGGTGCAACAGACAATGGCTGCCCTCCTCTATGACTGTGAGGAGTAGGGAGTGGGAGGCTGGGGAGGCAGTGGCTAGAGATAGATAGGTAGTTGCTACTGCACTAAGAGCTGCAATTGATCAAAATTAATCACAATATACAACCTAAAATCTTCTGGAAGTTGAAAGCCTTTAATAGTTCTAAATATTTACATCAAACAGATTCTTCCACTGTAATTTTTATGTAGGTGATTAGATGGATTCCTGGTGCTTCCTACTCTACCATCTTCTCATAATCCTTTTTCTGGATTTCATTCTTTATGATGACACTTATTTAGTGATTTACCTTTTCAAGTCACCAAAGTCCTGTATCTCTCGTGTAGTTTTCATAGGTAAGAAAGAGAAACTAACAACAATATTAACGAAAACACTAATAAGAATAATAATAGAAAACTCCACCAAGAGCTTACTGTGTTCTAGGCATTGTGATATACACTTTACATAATAGAGATGCTCTTTGACTTATGATGGACTTCTGTCCTGATAAACCCATTGTAAAGTTGAAAAATTGTAAGTCAAAACATGGTAAGTCAGAGACCAACTGTACTGAAAACAACCTATAAGATGAATAGCACCAGCAGACTCATTTTACACATGAAATAGTGAGTAGAGAAAATAAAGAAATTTCACAAGGACATAGAGCTAGCAAATGGTGGACCACTCCATGGAACGTGAACACGGATATTTACCTGGAAAGCTTATGAGATACACATTAGGTTCCTCTTGATGCAGTACTGGGAAGAGTTCTGGTTCTCAATTAATGGCAGATGGTGGCAGTACTAGTAACACTGGTTGTAGCGGTACCTGCAACTAATGGATATGTCACCTAAGTGTTGCAATGGCCCAGCTACATCAGCTTGCAGTATTTATGGTCCTATTACCTTATGGAATAGAAAAATTCACAATTACCATATAGTAAAACAAATTCACTTTATTCTTTTCCTTTTGTTTATTTGAAGCAAAAGAGCCCTCTTCCTTGATTTTTTTTTTTTTTTTTTTTTGAGACAAGGCCTTGCACTGTCTCCCAGGCTGAAGGGCAGTGATGCAATCACAGCTGCAGCCTCTACTTCCTGGGCTCAAGCAATCCTCCCACCTCAGTCTCCCTAGGACCACAGGAGCATGTCCACCGTGCTTGTTTTTTTTTTATTTTTTTATTTATTTATTTATTTTTTTTATGTAGAGCCAAGGTCTTGAAGGTCTTGCCATATTGCCAAGGCTGGTCTCAAACTCCTAGGCTCAAGTGATCCTCTTACCTTGGCCTCCCAAATTGTTGAGATTACAGGTATGAGCCAGAGAGCCTGGCCTCTTCCTTGATGTTTTTTACTTATCTTCCCGCTGTGAATAATCCTCTTTCAAAATCTTACTTTTCACTTAATTCTTTTCATACATTTTGAACATTTTTCATTTGCTCATGGGAAAAACACCGAGTACATGCTATTAGACACACTATTCCTCAAATGTTTCTACTCTTAATACTTTCTGTACATATATTTATATATTTACATTATTTTAGGAAAAAAACCCCTTGGATACAAGCCTCTTATGCTTGAATCTTAGTAAAAACAGTATTGAGAAGAAAGAGATTAGTTTCCTATGGAATTTGGAGGAATAATCTCAAAGTCTTATGGATCTCAGACACCCAACTGACACTTAAGTTGATCAGTTATAGAAAAGCTTTTAGAAAATACATTTTAAGGCTTTTCTCTCTAACGATGTTCAGGCTAGACAGTGTTGAGCCTGAAATATCCCTCCTTCCAAGGGGGAACTTGAGAGGAAGAATTACAGTTTTTCACAACCGTAAAAGAAGGCTGAATCTGTTTTAATTCATATAACTGGTTACACATGAAGAGGAAATTACTCTCTGAAATCCCAGTTTAAAAAATACATGGAAATTGGCTGGGCATGGTGGCTCAGGTCTGTAATCCCAGTACTTTGGGAGGCCAAGGTGGGTGGATTACCTGAGGTCTGGAGTTACAGACCAGTCTGGCCAACATGGTGAAACCCCATCTCTACTAAAAATACAAAAACTAGTGGGGCATGGTGGTGTGCGCCTGTAATCCCAGCTACTTGGGAAGCTGAGGCAGGAGAATCGCTTGAACTCAAGAGGTAGAGGTGGCAGTGAGCTGAGATCATGCCACAGTACTCCATCCTGGGCAACAGAGTGAGACTCCATCTAAAAAAAAAAATTATATATATATATATATATATATATATATATATATTTAAATATGTTTTTCTAAAAACTTTATATGGCTTAAATTATACTGACAAAAACAACTGCAGCCACTGTTAAACTAATGACATTATCTCATAGAAAATTTACTCTAAATAGCTCAGCAATGTGAATGGATAAATCATATATCATTATAGAAAGTGATTTCTTTCAATGAATTATACCTTCTGGAATCTTATTGCTTTGCAGATTCGGTAAAACTGTCCATTAAAATAAGACATTGAAATAGGCTCTGGGCCAAAACCTAAACCCTGAATTTGAGGCCTGAGTGAACATATTTAGATTTTGCCACTTTCTGTGAATTCTTGTTTCAAGCGTCTTTCTTCTGCCTGTGGCAACTTACTTTGTAAAGAGATCCAGTGATGTAAGTGACTTTAAAAATTTCTTCAAACTTTCAGTCCCCTTAATGTGAACTGTCTTTTTCTGACATGTTGCTGCCAACCAAGACTCTTAACATTGCTGCCTGTCCTCTACAGTGGTTTATCACTCTCTCTGAAGTTTAATATGTAATAGACGTTTAATGGAAAATCAAGACTCAATAAGCAGTCAGTTCTTGGGAAGCTATAATAGACAGTGAAGCATGCGTCCCAGCTCCAGATAACCTTACAATCTTTTTATTGTTTCTGAACTATTTGAGAAAAGAATTCTCTAATTGCATTATTTTATTTAATTTATTCTTATGACTAAGATCTTTTCACCAAAAATGGGACAAAGTTTAGTGAGGCAATTCTATTCTCCATTGTTCACCTAATTATTCCCTTTGTTTGATTTGGTTATAATTTGAGAAATAGCCCAAGACCTTCTAGGATTTTACAAAATTTTACTTAAATTTTACAAAATTATTTACAAAATTAATCACATGGTATATAGTAGATCAGGTTCTAACCCAGGTCTTCTAACGATCTTTCTTTAAGTTGTAGCTCCCAGTCTACATTAGAACTTATGCTGATTTCATCATGAATGTTGTCCTGGCAGACAGAGAAGATATTTATTTGTCCTCAGGATTCATCTTGTTTTCCAGCACACAATTGGGCACATTCACGTGTGAATGTGTTTGGTGAACAAAAGTATGGTTCTTGTTCAGTATTGCATTGTGACTATAGAGTTGCATTAGACTAGCTAAATTTAAAGGACTTAGAACATGTAACAGACACAGCCTGCAATAGTGGAACCAGAGCAAGTCTTTTTGTTTAAATTGTATTTTTGTGTGTGTGTTTGTTTTCAATTATTCCCTATCCTGCAAAAATAAATGGACATCTAAATAAAAATACAATATTATACTTACTGCTGGTAATTTTGCATTATAATAGACAGACATGTAGGATTGGAAGCTCTGTGCTGTAGGAATAAAGAGAACAAAATTTCTGGCTCAGATATGGCACAAACAAATTGTGAGACATTACGGTTTAACCAAGATAAGTCTCCAATTAATTACCTCATCTGAAATATGACAAGTTTGTATAAAGCAATCTGTTCTCCTTTAATAACATGAGATCTCTGAAACATAATTTAATACATGCATGTATTATTAAAACATTTATATTTATTGGAATAATGGCATAAGTAAAGCTCTCATCCAGTGTTTTATATTTCGAATATCAAATACTAATTTAACGCAAGAGTCACATCATTCCTGCCATAAACAATTCCTGAACACTTTCTATTTTGCTTTACTATCAGGTACATTTCTGTTATTATCATTGTGCAGGCTACAAAATATTGTAATGTATTACTCACACCTTTTTGGGTAAAATCCTTTTCAGTGACCTTCCCCAGCCTCTTCTCTTGCTCAGTTTCTGGCATTATCCATTGACCAGAGGTGTGGCCTAAATAAATCACTGCCTTAGATTTTTCTTCAGTAAAATTATGTTTCTTTTAGGCATGTCCTTTCCAAAATATAACTTATTGTTTGTGAAAATCAACATGACGAAAGAATTCTATCAACCAAAATTCAGGAAATGCCCAAAATCCATTTGCTTTCAAATGGAGCCATCATATTAGCATTCTAAAGGCTCTGAGAAGCCTGCAGAAGAGAAATCTGATTCATTCTAATTAACCCACTGTATCCTAAACACACTTATTCATGAAATCACTTATTTCTGGGTAACAGCAATTAATAAAACTCCTGATATATAATAATCTTAGCTATGTTTAAATGATAATTGGGTCATTTTGGGAAACCTCAAAGTAGATGTTCTCCAAGGTCTCTTTTAAGGTCAAATATATTATTAACACTTAAAGAATAATTCTCAAGGGGTATTAAATATGTGGTAAAGTTGCAATTGAAACTTAGAAATTTAGAATTGAAATTTATAAATTTATACCCTAGGATACTCCTCTCTTCATTTCTCCATGATCATATTATTGAACTAGTATATCAACTAATATGATAGATAGAGGTAGAGATAGATATATAGCCTTTTATAAGTTAGATTCCAGTAGCAGACAATAACATAGGAACACAAGCTAAAAATCAAGTAACTGGTCCCACGATTCACATGCGGGCTTGAAATTGGCCACTGGGGACTTGAAATATCTCTATGTTTTAATTTACATTAAAAAAATATATTTTTATTGGAATTAAAATATCTCTACATTTTAATTTATTTTTCTGAAAAACAGCATCAATAGAACAATATAAAATGAATAGGTAGACACACACTGAACAAAAACCGCCCTTGCTACACAACTTGAACCATTGTATAAAATGTTTGAAATAATCTAGGCAAGTGGGAGCACTTGCCAACTTAACACATTTTGCCTTGTCCTGGAAAGAAAAGCAAAGTATCTAATAAACAGATGCATGCCTGCAGTGTTGGTTTTACTTTATTGCCTACATTTTTTTCTATTTTTAGTCAAGTTTCCAGGAGATAGGTGATGTGTATGCTGTTGCCTAAAAGAGATCTACTGTAGACATAGTCAATTCCATTATTAAATAATTATTGGTAATACTAGTTTCCAGTTTGCTATATAAGAAGCTTGAAGTCATCATTTATCTTAACAATAAGTAAAAGCCAAAAAAGCTGAAAAATCAACAACTCTTCTTAGAATTGTCACAGTAGTGATATAATAGGACAAACTGTTGCCTCAAAAATTGGGGACAGGCTGGATATGGAGAATCACAACTTAACAGAGCAGAAACCCATGAGCAGAAACTGCCACAGACACCAGTGATGGGGTAGGAAAACCCAAACTATAACTGAAAATTTTCTAGAGGCTCAGTGTGAACATGTCTGAGAGCTAAAAACTCCAGAAGAACCCTCACAAGTTTGTGAGTTTTACCTTTGACATCTCTACCATGTTCCCGCAGGGAAGATTGAGAAAAATCCTCTCATGCTTCCAGAAAGAGAAGAAAAATAGCTATTTTGGAATACTCCAGAGCATTCCATTTTTTTAATAAAATATGTCCTCAAAAGAAATTATTTTACTGGAGCCTAGCCTATATTGGTTTTATCAGGGCCCAACTGAGCTGGAGGAAGAGAAATACCCAGCTCCAGGCCCAGCTAGCTATCTCACCTAAAGGAAATGGAGTTGGGGGGTTTCTCAGATGTGCTTGTGAAGTTCACAGTCCAAGAATCACAGGCTTACTCACTAAAAGACTGAGACCCAATCACAGGATTATAGAACATTCCCCCTTCCCCCATATCTTACTGCCATATTAATAAAGGCCTATTTAATACAGTTCCTCTTGCACACTACATCATGCCCAGTTAACAAGAAAAAATATTGCAAGTAATACTAAAAGAGAAAAAGTACAGTTTCAAAAAACTAAGCAAGCATCCAGGATCTGAGTAAGATATGAGAAGAATGTTAGCATTATCAGACAAGAAATAAATAATTTAAAAACTATAATTACTATGCTCTGGGCTCTAATAAACAAAGTAGAAAACATGTCAGAACACAGGGATAATGTAAATTAAGAGGTGGAAATTCTGAGAAAGAATAGATAAAAAACGTGGGAGATCAAAAAGAACAAAAAATAAATTAAGATTGTCTTAATAGGTCATTAATATACTGGACACGACTGAATAAATTATCTCTGAATCTGAGGGTATGTCAAAATAAACCTCCAAAACTAAAACACAAAGAGAAAAAAAGAATAAAAAAATGGAAAAAAAATTCAAGAAATGTGAAACCACCATAAAATGTATAAGATACACATTATGGGAATATAAGAAGTAGAAGATAGAAAAAGACAGAAGAAATGTTCGAAGCAATAATGACTGAGAATGTTACTAAATTAATGTCAGACACATTAATGTCATTAAATTAATGTTAACCACAGATCCAGGAAGGCCAGGGAACAGCAAGCAGAAAACAAATGCCAAAAAATCTACATCTATGCATATCGTATTAAAAATGGAGAAACTAAAAGATAAACTTGAAAGAAATGGGAAAATGTCTTATAGGGAGAGAAGTAAAGACAATAATTACATCAGATTTGTCCTCAGAAACTATGCAAGCAAAAAGGGAATAAAGTAAAATATTTGAAGTGTTAAAAAAAAAAACTCACCTAAAAGTATGTATTCCTGAAAATTATCCTTTGAAAATGAAGGACAAATAAAGTCTTTTTTCAGACAAACAAAAATTGAGAGAACTTACTTGTCAGTAGATTTGTCTTGTAAGAAATGTTAAAATAAGATTTCAGAGTGAAGGAAAATGATATAGGTCATAAATTCAGATCTACATTTTAAAGGAAGAGCATTAGAGAAGTAATAAATGAAGACAAAATGAAAACTTTTATTTCTTATTCTTAACTGATGTAATAGGTAACAACTGTTATTACCAGAGACTAGGAAGGGAAGGGTAGTGGAGGGTTGGAAAGGGGAGGTGGGGAAGGTCATTTTGTAAAAAAAATAGAAACAATGAATAAAACCTACTATTTTATAGCACAATAGTGTGAATATAGTCAATAATAACTTAATTGTATATTTTTAAATAATGTAATTGGATTGTTTGTAACTCAAAGAATAAATGCTTGAGGGGATGGATACCCCATTCTTCATGATGTGATTACTTCACATTGCATGCCTGTATCAAAATATCTCATGTACCCCATAAATACATATAACTACAATGTAGCCACAAAATGCTTTTAAAAAAAATTTTTAAAGAAAAAAAAAACAGTCACAGACACCCTAACAAATGAAGCTTTAAGCTTATAATTACGTTTCATTTCAGCATGTTCAACTAAATAAAATTCAGTGTCATAAGTAAAAAAAAAAAAGTGTGTTCATACACACACACTTACGTATAAGTGAAATAAACAACATTAATTAAACCAAAACCAGGAAGGAATAATTAGAAATATTTTGTTATTACAAGGTACTTGGCATTACCCATGAAGTGGTATAGTGCCATTTGAAAGCAGACCTGGCTTAGTTGTAAAATATATTGCAGATTCTAGGACAAAAACTAAAACGTAAAAAAAATAATAATAATAATATCATTGACATGTTAAGAAAGGAGAGAAAATGTAATCATAAAATTCTCAACTAAAATTACAAAGAGCAGGAAAAGAGTGAAATATAAAAGTAGAAACAAAAATCAAGGGCAATGAATAAAAATCAGTAACATATATAGCAGATATTAATGCAACTATATCAGAAACCATTTAAATGGTTTAAGTATAGCAATAGATTGGATCTAGAAAACAAACACAATTATACCTTTGTTGATATGCTTTGGCTCTGTGTCCCCACCCAATTCTCACCCTGAATTGTAAATTCCCACTAGCTTCATGTGTCAAAGAGGAAGCCCAGTGAGAGGTAATTAATCATGGGATAGTTTCCTCCATGCTGTTCTTGTGGTAACGAGTGAAACTCAGGAGGTTTGATGGTTTTATAAATGTCTAGCATCTCCCCTGCTTGCACTCATTCTCTCTCCTGCTGCCCCGTGAAGAGGTGCCTTCCACCATGACTGTAAGTTTCCTGAGACCTCCCTGGCCATGCGGAACTGTGATTCATTTTCACCTCTTTTCTTTATAAATTACCCAGTCTTGAGTATTTCTTCATAGCAGCATGAGAATGGACTAATACAGTAAATTGGTATCAAGGTAGTGGGGCACTGCTGTAGAGATACCGGGAAATGTGGGAGCAACTTTGGAATTGGGTAAAAGGCAGAGGTTGGAACCATTTAGAGGGCTCGGAAGAAGACAGGAAGATGTGGGAAAGCTTGGAAATTCACAGAAACTTGTTGAATGATTTTGACCAAAATGCCAATAGTGATACGAACAATGAAGTCCAGGCTGAGGTGGTCTCAGATGGAGATGAGGAACTTCTTGGGAACTGGAGCAAAGGTGACTCTTGCTATGCTTTAGCAAAGATTGTGGCAGCATTTTGCCCCTGCCCTAGAGATCTGTGGAATTTTAACTTGATTTAGATTATTTAGAGGATCTGGCAGAAGAAATTTCTAAGCTGCAAAACATTCAAATGGAAGCAGAGCATAAAAGTCAAGAAAATGTGTAGCCTGATGATGCAATAGAAAAGAAAAACCCATTTTCTGTGAAGAAATTCAGGCCAGCTGCAGAAATTTGTGTAAGTAACAAGGTGTCAAATGTTAGTCACCAAGAAAATGGGGGAAATGTCTCCAGGACATGTCAGAGGCCTTCACAGCAGCCCCTCCATAACAGGCCTGGAGGCCTACCAGGGAAAAATGTTTTGTGGGATGGGCTCAGGGCCCCCCTACTCTATGCAGCCTCAGGACATGGCACACTGCTTCTCAGCTGCTTCAGCTCCAGCTGTGGCTAAAAGGAGCCAAGGTACAGCTGGGGCCATTGCTTCAGAGGGTGCAAGCACCAAGCCTTGGCAGCTTACACGTGGTGTTGGGCCTGTGGGTGAACAGACGTCAAGAATTAAGGTTGGGGAACCTCCACATAGATTTCAGAGAATGTATGAAAACTCCTGGATGTCCAGGCAGAAATTTGCTGCAGAGGTGGAGCCCTCATAGAGAACCTCCACTAGGGCGCTGCAGAAGGGAAACATGGAGTCAGAGCACCCACAGAGGCTCCACTGGGGCACTGCCTAGTTGAGCTGTGAGAAGAGGGCCGCTGTCCTCCAGACCCCAGAATGGTAGATTCACCGACAGCTTACACCATGCACCTGGAAGAGCCACAGGCACTCAATACCAGCCTGTGAAAGCTGGAATTGGGTAAAAGGCAAAGGTTGGAACAGTTTAGAGGGCTTGGAAGAGGACAGGAAGATATGGGAGGGAGCTGTACACTGCAAAGCCACAGGAGCAAACCTGCCCAAGGCCGTGGGAGCCCACCTCTTACATCAGCATGCCCTGGATGTAAGAGGTCAAAGGAGATCATTTTGGAACTTTAAGGCTTAACAACTGCCCTATTGTATTTCCGACTTGCATGGGGCATGTAACCCCTTTGTTTTGGCCAATTGCTCCCATTTGAAATGGGTGTATTTACTCAATGCCTGTGCCCCCATTGTATCTTGGAAATAACTCGCTTTTTATTTTACAGGCTTTTAGGCAGAAAGGACTTGCCTTGTCTCAGATGAGATTTTGGACTTGAACTTTTGGGTTAAGGCTGGAATGAGTTATGACTTTGTGGGACTATTGGAAGGGCATGATTGTGCTTTCAATTGTGAGGACATGAGATTTGAGAGGAGCCAGGGGCAGAATGATATGGTTTGACTCTGTGACCTTACCCAATTCTAACCTTGAATTATAATCTCCACATGTCAATGGCAGTACCAGATGGAGGAAACTGAATCATTGGGTGAGTTTCCCCCATCCTGTTCCTGTGATAATGAGTAAGTCTCATGAGATCCGATGGTTTTATAAGCATCTAGCATTTCCCCTGCTTGCACTGATTCTCTCTCCTGCTGCCCTGTGAAGAATGTACCTTCTGCCATGAATGTAAGTTTTTCTGAGGCTCCCCCAGACATGAAGAATTGTGAGTCAATTAAACCTCTTTTCTTTATAAATTACCCACTCTCGGGTATTTCTTCAAAGCAGCCTGAGGACAGATCAATACACTTGTCTACACAAAACCCACTTGAAATATGAAGACACATATAGATTAAAAGGAAAGGGAGGGAGAAAAATATAACATGCTAACACTAATCAAAAGGACACTGGAGTAGTTATATTAATTTTGGAAACAGCAAACTTCAGAATAAGGAAAGTTATCAGAAACAAAGAGGGGCATTACCCAATGATAAATGGATTAATTCTCCAAGAAGACATAACAATCCTCAGTGAGTATTTTCCTAACAACAAAGCATCAAAATACATCAGGCAAAGAACTGCAGGAAGAGATAGATAATTTACTATTATACTTGGAGACATCAAACCTCTATATTAGACATGGATCCAGCAGGTGGAAAATTAGTAAGAATACAGTTTACCTTAGTAGTACCCTCAATCAACTGGATGTAATCAACATCTGTAGATTACCCCAAAACAACAAATTCCATATTCTTCTCAAGCTCACATGGAACATTCTACAAGGTAGATCACGTTCTGGGTTGTAAAATACATGTTAGCAAATTTTAAAATACAGTAATTATACAATGTTTGCTTTCAGACCACAATAAAATTAATCTAAAAATTAATAACAAAGATAGCTGGAAAATCCCCAAATACTCGAAGATCAAACAACACACTTACAAATAACACATAAGCCAAGGAAGAGAAGCTTTAAAAATATTTTGAGCTAAATAAAAATATAACTGATTAAAATTTCTGTGAAGCAGCAAAAAACAGAATAGAGGAAAGATCTAAAATCAATACTCTAAATTTTCACCTTAGGAAATTAGAAAAATAAGAATTAAATCCAGAGTAAGCAGAGAAAAAAATAATGAATAACAGAACAGAAATAAATGAAAATAAAAACTGGAAATCAATAGGGCAAATCAGCAAAATCTAAAGCTGATTCTTTCAAAAGATCAATAAAACTGATAAGCCTCTAGCTAGGCTAAATGCGAAAAAAAAAGATATAAATTACCAATATCAGAAAGGAAAGAAGAAACATCACTATGGTCCCATGGATATTAAAATATAATAAAGGAATATAATGAACCGCTCAATGCCCACAACTTTGTTAACCTACATTAAATAGATCAATTCCTTGAAAGACACAGTCTGCCAAAACTCATACAACAAGTAGACAGTCTTAGTCTGTTAAAGAGATTAAATCAAAGATTAATAAACTTCCCAAACAGAAAGCATCAGTCCCAAATGGTTACACCTGATGAAAAACAAAGGTAAAAGATATAAACAGACTAAACAGACACCTCACAAAAGATGTAAAAATGGAAATTAAGCATATGAAAAAAGATCCATGTCATATGATTTTGCAAACTAAAACAACAATAAGATACTACTAAATACCTATTAAAACAGCCAAAATCCAACATAATGCCACCACTAAATGCTGATGAGTATTTTGGAGCAAAAGGAACTCTCATTTATTGCTCATAGGAATGTAAAATGGTTTAGCCACTTTGGAAAATAGTTTGGCAGTTTCTCACAGAACTAAATGTAGTCTTGGCAATTTTGAAGAATATAATACATTATTAATAAACTACAGCCACCATGTATTACAACAGATCTCTCAAACTTATTTCTCCTACCATAATTAACATACACATTAGCTAGATTGATATGTTAATTAGATAGATTTAGTGGTCCATAATGTATACATATTTAATAATGTCATGTTGTATGTGATAAATATGTTATTTGTCAAACAAAACAAATAAATAAAAATTAAAAAAAAAAAAAAACTAAACAGAGATTTACCATATAATTTAGCAATGATGCTTTTTGGTATTTACTCAAGTTGAAAAAAAATATGTCCACACAAAAACCTGAACAAAGATGTTTATAATAGCTTTATCCATAATTTTCCAATATTCGGAGGACACTAAGATGTCCTTTAGTAGTTGAATGAATAAAGAAACTGTGGTACATCCAGGTAATAGAATATTATTCAGCACTAAAAAGAAATTAGCTATCAAGCCATGAGAAGATATCGAAGAACCTTAAACGCATATTATTAAGCCAATCTGAAAATGCTTCCTACTGTTTTATTCTAACTATATGATATTCTAGAAAAGGCAAAACTATGGAAACAGCAAAAAAATTCAGTGATTGTTACGGTTAAGAGAGAGATGAACAGATAAAGCATAGAGGATTTTTAGGGCAGTGAAATTATTGTGTATGACACTCTAATGGTGGATAGATATACATTTGTCAAAACTCATAGAATGTAACAGCATCAAAAGTGAACCCTAATATAAACTAAGAGCATGATAATTAGGTGTCACAGAAGTTTCATTGATTACAACAAATGTACAACTCTTGTACAGAATGTTGATAATGTAGAAGAAGACATATGTAGGAACAGCAGGTATGTGGGGACTCTCTGTGCTTTCTACTCTTCTTTTTTTGAAACAGGTTCTCACTCTATTGCCCAGGCTGGAGTGCAATGGCACACAGCAGGATAATTTTTTTTTTTTTAATTTCGTGTAGAGACAGGGTCTCACTCAGTTGCCCAGGCTAGTCTGAAACTCCTAGGCTCAGGCAATCCTCCTGCCTCAGCCTCCCAAGTTACTGGGATTACAGGTATCAGCAGCTGTGCCCAGCCATCCACTCAATTTTGCTGTGAACCTACAACTGCCCTAAAAAATAAACTTTCTTTTCAACAAAATATTGAATACTTTGGATATTAGTAAATGCTCAAACTTCTCTGTAGGTTTAATTCTCTCAACTGAGATGTAAGCTTTTAAAGAAAAGGATGATGGCTTATAAATTTTTTATTTCTTTTTAAGACTCTAGCTGAGGTCTTCATTCAAAGTAGAAGTAGCACAAATATTCACTAAATTAATGAACATACATACAGATCTATAAGTAGGTAAAGCCAAAATTGATATTCACAAGTTTTTAACTTTCTTAAAAATATCTGCAATACAAAAAGGCAGAATGACTAATATAATAAAACACTGAACCTGCCACCAGACTCACATATTGAATACTGCGCACCTCACTCTGTTTACATTTGCCTCTCTCCCGCACAGTGGTAACTGCTGTGCCTCTGATATTTATCATCCCTAGTTCCCAAGCACCTCTTTATATCTTTCCTACTCGTGTACAAATTCTTACACAACATATAATTTTACCATTGCATATATTTAAACTGTAAAAATAGTATTTTATTCACAGTCTCTGAAACTTTTTAAACTATACATAAGTATGCTTGTATGATAAATTGATGTTGAGTCACGGCATTCTAATACCTTCATTTCCACTACTTGTAGCATGCATTTTTATGAATATACAATATTTTTTTCTTTCTTGTGTTAATAGGAATTTAAGTTATTTCCAGTTTTTGTATTACGGCAGTGCTGCAATGAACATTTGTATACATGTCTCTGAGGGCATACATGAGCCGGTTGCTGTAGGTCACGTTTAGGAGGGGAAATGCTGGGTCATAGCCTATGCATATCTTCAGTTTTATTAAGGTTTTCCAGACAGCTATCCAAACTGGTTCTACAATTTATACTTTTATGAATCTTCATTTTTAAAACTATAGTTTCCCAACACTTAACTCTTGGCCTTTAGGCACTGACATTTATGTGAGGATACTTTTTGCTGTCAACCTTGCTCAAGGGGCTGTTTCTCAAATCTCCCAATTCACTTTTGTGTTTGCTAAAGAGTCATGACTCAGGTATACCATTATTTGAATCAATTCCTCTGCCTCTGCTGTGATTTCATCATGTGAAGCCACTGGAGTTGTTTTGTGTCCAAAGTCTATGAGTTCCTTTTTCCTAATCCTCAATTTTTTAGAGCTTTTTCAATTTAAACACAGCTTCTACTATAATTGAAAGTTTGG
The DNA here is from genome assembly GCF_028885655.2 of Pongo abelii. Lineage (NCBI taxonomy): Eukaryota > Metazoa > Chordata > Mammalia > Primates > Hominidae > Pongo > Pongo abelii. Next base: position 115,598,960 of record NC_071993.2, read on the forward strand.
CTTAATGGCAAATAAAGGACTGCATTTATCTAAATGTGATCTATTTTAATAGGACAGATGGCCAGATGATTCACATGCTCTGGTCTCTTTGTATCTTGACAAGCTTAATATACTGTTTGATTGTGTTGTGGATTAACAGCACCACAGGGCACTAATATGGCTACTGAGATTTTAAGGTCTGGATAACTATAGGCTTCAGTGAATGCCCCATAACTGAAATGTATTAAATATCTAATGCCTCAGAGCACAGTTTAATAAAACAAGCTGGACTGTGAAGTATTCAGGCCATATTTCAAAGGGGAGCCCATGTTAAACGATCATTTAAATAAGGATTTACTACCAAAAAGAGCCCATTCTGATTTGACAGTGAGATTACTACTGGTATTTTTTTTTTGTCCTAACTTACTTTTCACCTTATATTTCCTTTGGGAACTGGTAGTCCCTACAAATGTGAGTCAGGATCAGGATTTAGGAGGCAAGATAGAGAGGTAGGTAGGTAGGTAGGTAGGCAGGTGGATGGGTGGGTGGGTGGGTAGATAGATAGATAGATAGATAGATAGATAGATAGATAGATAGATATTGAAATATATACTTTTATCTGGTCTTTTTCTCAACAGGAATTTGAGATGGATACTAGATTTTGTTTTACTGTGAATATTTTGTTTAAAAGTTAAGTATATTATAAATGTAGAAAAGTATACAAATAATAAGTAAACAACTTGAATTTTCCATCAAAATGAATACAATCATTTGATCAGCATCTGGATCAAAAAGCAAAACATTACAAAACCCTGGAAGCCTTCTTCAGTCTTCTTCCAAACATTACCTCTACCAAGATAACTACTAAGTCACATTTTAGTTTGTTAATTTTAAACCAAACAGTTTTTAAAATGTTAGACAAAAAAGTTATTTATAAAATCAGTGAGGCCAAAAGAAGAAAAGGATTAACTTAGGGTTACAAAAGAAAGAAAACAAGAATTAAAGATAGACTTAGGCATCTTGATGTCCTGTCCATTGTCCATTCTATTACTTTTTACAGCTATTCACCTAACGTTCAATTTCATTTAAATGTGGCATGACATTCAGTAACAAATTGCATGTTGTCACATTACCTTTCCATGACAGAGGCTGACACTGTCTGCTCTGGATGAGTATCTTGTGCCCCAGGCCACTCTCTGGAATCTAGTAGCTGCAGCCTTCAGCTATTAACTTCCTTAGGATTCATCCTACTTTTTTTTAGCAGAGGTCATGCTATTTACGAGGTAACCTCCGCCAATTACTGAGAGAGTGATAGCTAAGGGTAGGCTTTATTTGGTTGGTCCCCAGCCAATGACTAAGGAATTATTGATCTCCAGCCAATGACCAAATAAGGTTATAGCTAATTTCACCCAATATAGAATCCCTCTAACGAATAACCTTCGCTCTACAGTATCCTGTTAGGCTGGCTGACTCTTGGTTAGGCTGTCATGATGGTCTGAAGCTTCCCTTGCCAAATCCGCCCCTTCCCACATTTTCTCTGCATAGCTAATACTCCTTAATAAAAATGCTAGCCTCTTAACTCTGCTCAAAATACACCATTTGGAGATCCTAACTTGCAAAAACATCTAATATATCCTGATTGTCTAACTTTAAGTCCAAAGCCTTTTTTTGTGATGCCAGTCCCTAAACATTCTGGTTAATTGAGGTTTCAGTGTCGTGTGCTTCAGTACAAAGAGCTTGAAATTTCAGATTCTGATATATTTGTGTTTTATTTTCAGTTTCACTATGTACCTGCTACTGTAGGCTAGTTCCCTTTGCTCTCCAATAATTGTGTTATCTATTAAATTAGAAGAATAATATTTATTATGTATGTCAAAGTGTGATCATTAGGATACATGAGAGGGCACAAATCATTTAGCCCAGTATCTAACACTGAAATATCCTAATAAATTAAAGTCACTCCCATCTATTTTGTGATCATTCTGATTCTGAAACATTTCAAACATAGTTACAACCACTATTCTCTATTTTAGCACTTACGTTATTTGTGACAAGATTATTGTCAATCTAAACATAGATGGTATTTTTATAATCATCCAATGCAAAGGACAGTTTCTCATCCCTAGAGGAAGGATCAGATGATAGAAAGACAGGGGCATTTTATGTTAAGGAAATAGTATACATATTTGCTGCTTTTGGAAATATCAAAGAGGAAAATTCTCACAAGAATTTTCAACACAATCCAAGCTCAGCTAGCAAGACTCCAGAAGCAGAGTACTAATTTTTATAATGTCTCTGATGCTTCATTTAACTTTTGGCAAATAAGACTACATACAAGGCCACCAGCTGATTCATTCATGTTAAATTGAATGCAGATACACACACACACACATACACACACACACACACACAAGATACAGGCACATTAGCACTCTACAGGAAACCAAAATCCCAACCAGAGAGCCTAATCAATATAGTATGTTCCATATTGGCTGATCAATTCTGTCTCATCCGTGCTAAGGAGATCAAGTCTAAAGTAAATTAAAGCTCATTAGCCCAACTCAATTCTCTTCCCCATCCCTAGTTATTTAAGAATAAATTAGAGTATACGTCAGATAAAACAATGCATTTCTCAGTTGTCTCAGAATTTTGATAATTTTTAAGTTGATGCTATTTACACACTAGTTGTGAAAATAAGAATACATTCATCACTTGCTAGTGATTATTATACTCAGAACATTTAAAATAAAATTCTAGAAAGTAAAATAGAAAGAGGTGACCCAGATTTTTACTTGGTCAAAGGAAAGCTCCAAGTTTTATAGAATAGAAACAACTCTCACACTGGATTTGTTTTTTGTGCCTATGAGACATTTTAAATAGAAGTACACAAAGTTTAGGAGAAAGTACAAATGATCTGGACTCTTATTAGTACTGCGTTAAAACTCGAGATTTAGCTTGAACTCCTCCTCTTCCCCTCTTTTCCCATCACTCAAATCAAGTTTTCTTGAGGTTCATCCATGTGCCAGACACTGACAGGTTCTGCATCCTGCCCAGCTTGAATTTACTTCTACCTTTTTCAATCACCACTCAAAACCAGTCTCAACCCTTGCTTGGGCTATTCTTCTAGCTGGACTCTAACTTATACTCTTGCACATCTCTAATCATTCTTCACAGGGCAGCAAGAATTATCTTTCCCATCATAAATCTGATCACAGTAGAGAAGGCTCTACTCTAAATTCTTTAATGATCTCCCAGAGAACAGCTATGGTAATTGCTTTGGGCTAGATCCTGGATACAAGATGCAGGGAATATATGATCTATCCCAGTCCTTATGGTGTTTAGACTACCATTTAATAATACCACACCTCTGATCTCTAAGTTCTAACTAGAAGAAAATAAGTGAATAAATAAAAGCAAGAAAAAGAATTATTATAAGATATCTACATTGGAAAAAATGGTGAAAATAATAACTCATTGTATATGAGTTGATAATCTACATAGAAAAATCACCTGAAAGCTATAAGAATAAAAGAATAACTATTAAAACTAATACGTGGCTGGGCGCAGTGGCTCATGCCTGTAATCCCAGCACTTTGGAAGGCTGAGGCAGGTGGATCATGAGGTCAGGAGATCGAGATCATACTGGCCAACATGGTGAAACCCTGTCTCTACTAAAATACAAAACATTAGCCAGGCATGGTGCTCCACGCCTGTAGTCCCAGCTACTCGGGGGGCTGAAGCAGGGGAATCACTTGAACCCAGGAGGTGGAGCTTGCAGAAGCAAGATACACATACAAAAATAAATTTTATTTCAATATACTAACAATTAACAATAAAAATTAGAATAAATACCCTTTTCAACAGCATCATAACATAAAATATTTGGGGGTAAATATGACAAAATTATGCAGGAATTGTACATTGAAACGTACAAAACATTGTTGAGAAGAATTAAAGAAAATCTAAATAAATGAAAATTTATACCATACCAGTGGATCAGAAGGCTTGATATTGTTGCAATGTCTGTTAGCCTCAAGTTGACTGATAAACTCAACACTACTCCAATAAAAATTCCTATAGTTTTTCTTCTACAAATTGATGAGATGAGTCTAAAATTATAAAAGAGCCAAAAAGACTTTGGAAAATGAAATGCAAAGTTAGAGGACTTACTTTACTTGACTTCAAAATTTGTTTTAAAACTGAAATATTCTAGAAAATGTAGAAGTGAAATAAAGATGAATAAGTAAATCAAAGCAAAAGAAGAGAAAATTTAGAAATAGACACATATGTTTATTTTCAATAAAGGTGAAAAGGAAATTAAATGGAGAAATGATAGTTTCTTCCACATGATGCTGGACAAAATAGATATCTTTATGCAAAAAATTAATTGAAGTTCATGCCTAATAACATTTGCAAAAAATAATTCAAAATAGATTATAGCCTTAAATACAAACCCTAAAACTAAAACACTTTTGCAGGAAAATATAGGAGAAAATTTCTGAGATCATGTACTAGAAAAAAATTTCTTAGATATTACACTAAAATATAATCCATAAAGGAAAAAAATTAAAAATTGGGTTTCATCAAAATATGGAGCTTCTGCTCTATAAGTGATATTGTTAAAAGCATGAAAAAGTACCCACACACTATATGAAATAATTTCAAATCACATATATGATAAATAATTTATATCCAGAATAAAGAAAGAATGATCAAAACTCAATAGTAATAAATAATTAAATAAAAATGAGCAAACAATTGAGCTAATACTACACCAAAGCTATGTCGATGGCAAAGAGATGCATAAATACATGTTTAACACCTTTAATTATTAGGGAAATCTAGTTTAAAATCATGATGTACTACTACTCACCTATTAAAATGTCAAAGTTAAGGGGAGAGAGAAAGGAAGGAAAGAAGTTGAAGGCAAGGGAAGGGAAAGGAAGGGAAGGGAAGGGAAGGGAAGGGAAGAAGGGAAGGGAAGGGAGAGGAGGGGAAGGGGAAGGGGAAAGGGAAGGGGAAGGGAGATACCAAGTATCAATTAAAACATGGTGAAACCAGAATCCTCATAGACTATTGGCAGGAATGTAAAATGGTGCAAACTATTAGAAAACCAGTTTCATATTTCTTAAAACATTGCACAGACACCTACCATATTACCCAGCTATTCTGAGCCCAGATAATTTACATGAGAGAAATGAAAGCATACAATTGCTTGTATATAAAACTTCACAGCAGCATTATTTGTAGTTGTCTCAAAATGATAATGACCTAAATGCCCTAAATATCAAATTCTACTAAGCACCGAAATAGAATCAACCATAGATACATGCAATAACATGGACGAATCTCAAAATAATTATGCTGAATGAAAGAAGCCTTACCAAAATGGACACTGTTTTATGATGTTATTTATATAAACCTCCATAAAATGTAAATTAATCCATTGTGACAGAAAGCATATTAGTGGTTTCCTAGAAAATAGGGAGGGGAGTGGTGAGGGCAAGACTGAGCAATGTCAGATGGGCATGAGGAAACTTTTGGGAGTGATATATGTGTGTACAATCGTAATGATGGTTTCACAAGTGTAAATCTATGCCAAAATTATTAACCTGTGCATTTAAAGATATGCCATGTTTTATGTGTCAATCATGCATCAACAAGGTTGTTAATAACCTATCATAAATTGTATGTGACTGTTGCTGGAAGGAAAATTCTCTCTTCCTTAAAAAAATTGCAATGTACTGATGGCAGCCGCGGACCATCTGGAGCGGCCGCTGCCATCGTGCCCCTGCTGCCGGGAGGGTGTGGGGAGGAGAAAGACAGTCCCCCTGCAGCCCGCCTCCCTGGGGGCTGCCACGATGAGGGTCGCGGGTTGTCCACCGACAGGGGAGCAGTGCAGTCAGGCAGAGAGAGGCCCCAGGAGGAGCTAGGCTGGGGCGGTGCAGTTTGTACACAGAGCCTGAGAACATACCCGGGGTGTGGAGCAGGGGCCGTGATTAGGGGGCCCTGGGAAGGAAGTGGGACAGGAGCCCACTTTGGGGACCTAGCCAGCGGCGCAGCCACCGCACCCACTCTGCCGAAGGCTACCAGTTCCCGCGCCTCTGCGCGGGGTAACCTGGGGCTGAGTCACCAGGGTCAAGCCATGGAGCCTGACAGTCCCAGAGGCCTGCGATCTGCTCCTGGAGGTGCCCCCAAGGCAGGGCCACAAGCTGGGCGAGTGGGAACCCTGGCAGCCCCTGAGGTCCGAGGCCGTGGAGGAAGCTCGCAGAGACGTCATCCCTGGCCTAGACATCCGGCGGGCCCAGCAAGGACCCGGAGCCCTTGCCCAGGCTGCCAGAAGGTGCAGCTCCGTCCTCCCAGGCACAGCTGCAGCCACCTTAGTTGGGGACCCAGGCCTCCCTGTGCTCTTGCGGGCGGGGAGCCGGCAGCAGCCTGGACGCCATGGATGGCGGCAAGAGGCATACAAAACTCTAGACCCACTGAATGAGGAGGCTAAAAGAGCTTAACACAAACAGAGCTGAAACATGCCCCTTGCTCCCCACGTTGCCGGCAAAGAGAAAGAGAGAAGAGCTGCAGCCCTTCGGGAAGCCCAGACCTGGGAGCTGCCAGAGAGCCAGGGCTGTGACTCCCTCTTTGGGGCCCTGCAGTTCCTGGCATCTCCAAGCTTCCAGGCACCGCCGCATTCCCTGGTGCCAGCTAGGGAAGCTGCTTGCAGTGCGCCTTGCCCATCTGCAGCCTTGCAAAGAACCAGTTCCCATGCTGACGTGTGCAGCTGCCCGCCCCAAGGCAGCAGCTGGTGTTTCTTATTGAGCAGTGGCTGGACCCCATGCTCGCTCATACAACCCTTGCTGCTCCACTCCTGACTTGCAGTCTCCCTTGGAGGCGTAGGATCCAGGCCAGTAGCATGAGCTGAGCACGGTCTGTCAGGCCCAGTGGGTGGAACGAGTCCAGCAGGCCCAGAAGCAAAACTCAGGCAAAGGTGCCACCGGCCACAGATTTCCTGCCATAAAGACGACACCCCAAAGATCCCATAGCAGTACTCCTAAACCTTTCCAGTGTGTTTTTGACTCTCTGGATTCCAAGACTTAATAAGTGCCACTGTATTAACTATGTCTTTTATTTTCTATGTTCTAATGCTTTCACATCTGAGGCTCTGTTGCCATCTGGAGGAAATGGCCCTCTCAGGGTTATCCAATTCCTAGTATAGTAAACAACTCTCCGGGTAAGCAAAATTTTCAGATGCAATCCTACCAATTCAGAGCAAACACCCTCAACCTCCTCCATTCTCACGGTCTCATCCTCTGAGCCACTATCCACCTGCTGTAATCACCCCAGGGCCAGATACTTGACTACTGGGCTAGGGACAGTTTCTACACCTCCAAGCTCACTAAAATTATTCAAACTAGCCAGTCTTAAACATGCATACCCTGCCTCATTGTTTCTTCCTGTACAAACCATAATAAAGACTCTAATACACTATGCCCTTCTCTCTTATTCACTCTGCCACCTGGCAGAACCCAGTGTTTTCCTGTGTCCCCGCCCTGTCCTCTTCCTCAGTGACAAGGCAACATGGCATGCCTCCTCCCCTTGGGAAATGTGAGTAACAAATTATCTTCTCAGTGGCAGACAGCTCCTGACCTATAGTCATTACCAAAATATCTACATAAACCATGATATTTAAATATTAATAAAACTCATTAAAAGTCACCTTAGTTATGCTATCTCCTTCTTCACTCTGTTGCCCCCCTGCATGTCTAAAATATTTGCAGTTTCATTCACTATGGGAAACTTGTCTAGTTACGTCATTTCATGAATTGAAATGTCCTTTAAAACAACAATTTCTAAATTATTAACTAATGTCACCAAATGATATTTGGTGGTAAAGCAACATCTGTTTAATGTATTAAGTGATTTTTATGAAAAAGCCAAATTTTTTGACAATATAATAATTATGCTGTCAAAGAATACACGGTTCCTTTCTCTTGGAGCCATTTATAAACCTTGGTTTTGGTTTCACATCTATTTAAAGATGGTAAAATTTACTTTTTCTCTAACCACACCATAGCAGTCTGTTTTATGGAAAACATATTGTTGGTACCACTTTTCAGAAGTATATAAAATGTATAACATTGCTTATTAGGAAATTAAGTACACAACTATTTTAATAACTAGATGCCAAGGGGAGAGGCAGAGAAAAATCAGGTGTTTGAAACTCTAAGGTCATGTCTAGTTATTTAAAAATATATAAAAATTGGTAATTTGTTTGCTAGTTAAAAGGGGAAAAATGTACCCTACTTAAAATAATTATTTTCTATTTCCCTGCTCAGTGAAACTATTCTGAAAATGTGAAGTTTGACCTTTTTGTGCATGTAAATTTCTAGGATTTGCATTGTCATAACTTAAATATAGAGCATGTGTTATTAATCCTAGATGGCTGTTGGAATATCTGTGAGTGTCTTCCCCTTATAACCAGGCAACTTAACACATAAATCATTAGAGACCCATGATGATCTAGTGCTTAGCACCAGCGCTTAGAATCTGCACTCACGTGTCTCCTTGGACCTGATATTTGTGTCACTGTGCGGTGATCTGGCTGGTCTGCATCTTCTCTAATTCCCCAAATGTCCATTTTTGTTCATACCTATTTAATAGAATTTCATGAGCACCTATGGTATACTTGTTTGGTGTTAGATTCAGGGGGCAATACGTAGGGAACATATGATCTGTCCCACTTCTCAGATGCTTAGACCAACAGTGGAATATTGAAACTTGTGTTAATATAAAAATTAAGAGCAAGACACAACTTTCTATAATTAGATTCCAACTTGAATATAATTACATGTATTAGTACATGATTTGGTAAAGCCCAAAAAAAGAGAGCACAGTGTTCAGCATCAACATTCCTGCATCTGAATCCTGGTTTTATCACACGCTACCCATACAGTCTCGGATCAGTTAGTTCACTACCATCTCCCTCTCTGTCAAATTAAGATTTTATTAACAATGGCATAGGCTATCATGAAGATTAAATGCAATAATCTATGTACACTGCTCAGCACAGTGCCTAGTTAGTAAGTATCTAAGTCTTGCTCAAAAGCCAGAGTTCCACACATAATGTTGTCATTTACAAAAGGGGGCTATTAAAAGAGGATGCCACCGTATTTGAAATGAGGTTAGCCCACAGAAGATGGAAGTCAGATAGCTGAGAGGAGATTCAAAACACAGTCAAGGGGGAGAGTTGATATCACACCTACAGTAAGAATGATGATATTTCCTTTGAATAGGAGATAAAATGAATCAAAACATTAACAATTCATAACTGTTTTGAATAATTTGAAGGTGGAGCACAAACCTGTCAGAGTAGGAAGGCGGAACTAAAATCATGAGCCATGTCAGAATGTTGGGGAACAAGTTTATGTGGAGATGGCTTCCTGGTACAGGATTGGATTGTTATGTTAGGGAGCCAGGCAGAATTAAATGGGAGGCAGACATGAGTTTTTTTCAGGGAAATAAAATCCACATTATGGTGTGTATTGTTTAGATAATATTATGAGTAATATGGTCAGTTCTCACCCACACATTCTAAGAAAAAAAAATAGAGCTTTACACAGAAATGCTAGTAAAACTTATGGGAAGCTGACCACATTAGAACAAACTGAAAGACCTAATGACATTATACAGACCTTTTATAGGGAATAAAGGAGGCCTAGCTTGGGGTACAATGCTTGCATAAAGCAGATGCTTAATATAAATAAAATTAGACATAAAGTAATAATAATAATTAGAAAACAGTTATAATAACAGCAGATAACAAATCTTTGAAAGTAAGTGGAAAGATAAAACTAACACTGCCAAAATTGAGATTCTGCTTGCAAGGTAATTGTCCCTCTTATTAGAGTCACTAGAAATAGGAAAAAATTACTATACCTGAGGTCTTTTTTTTTTTTAAGAAAAGGAAAAGAAAGTAATTTGTTATAGTGACAAGGACTTAACTCTGCATGAGAGAGTTCCCAGCCTCCGCACCTGTATTAGCATAATATAAGGTCTGTTATTTATAACTGAAGAAATGATGAAGCCAGTGTTCTTTTGCTTTTGTTTAAGCTGCTGAAAGCTGCAGGGAAGCCTTACCCCAGCCTAACAACAAGTGCAAGCTGGACAGTCAATAAAATCTTACATTTGGGGGCCCAAGAGAGAGCTGAATTCACAAAGCACGTTAACGAACTGAACCCCCAAGGGTAATAATTCCTCCAATCCCTACCCCAGGAAGAGACATTAGATAAACATCACTCCACCTTTGGCAGAGAAAGAGGACTAAGAGATAGCTATTATAAAAGTGGGTGAAAATTTTAAAAAGATACAAATTTCAAAGCTCCTTTTCTTCTTTCTCTAATTGGCTTTCCCAAAACAATTATGAATATAGACCATAGTCTACCCTTATTTTTTGTCCAGTTATTTTATGTTATGTCACATTCCAAAATGGCTTCCTGAGTGCAGGAACAATGTCTTCTTTTACATCTTCTCTATTCTTAGAATATCTAGTTCAGACTGTATATTTCTAAAATACTCTCAACAGTCCATTTAATTAAGAGAACATTCATCATTACGTGTTTGTTTTCTTTTATCTCCTAAAAGGAATATGGATTCCAAAGTTGACTAGACATGGGTTTATCCTGTTCACATTTACTCTGCGTCCCTAGACAAGGAATCAAATGAGCAATTTAATTATTCTCCTTAAAAACTGGAATAATATACACTGCATAATATAGTCTTGAAGTTTTAATTAAACATACAATGAATCAATCACAGTATTTGATATATAATAGGGCTCTATCCTAGCACCTGCTTCAAAAATACAGTCAATGACTACAAAAACAGTTAGTTATTCAACCACTCCTCCTTTTCTCTCTTTTCCTTTGCAGAGATTACAGGCTTTTCATAGCATATTTCCCCCAAAGGACCTGGGAAAGAAAATCTTAGACTCATCACAACACAGAGGTTCATGCGGTATCTACCAACTGAGAAGAGCTCATGAGAAACTTATAACCTCTTTGATATCTCTGGTCTAATTGGTGTAATCAGGAAGCAAACAAATTATTACAATGCAGGGAACTGAAAGCTAGAAATGCATAAAAGATAATATTTAGTACATAGTGGAAAAAAGTTAAAGAGGTCAAGAATGGATTCCCAAATTGGTAATATTTAACATGAGGCTCAAGATTATGGCAAGTTCAATTAAATGAAGATGATTCTATATACTTATAGGAGTGAAATGCACATGAGTAAAACTGAGATAAAACTGTAGAGTCAAAAAAACCCAGATAATAAATATCCTTTAAACAATGACAAAAATTTCAAATTTATGCCACTGGATCTTAAGCAAGGTAGCAGATCAAATTTGTGTTGAAGAAAAAAAAATCTAACTGTAATGTAAATACACAGTGTATTACCTGGGAGCAACTTGAAGCAGCAAGACCAGTTCAAAACTTATTGCAGTAGTTTACATAGCAGATGAAATATGTCTTCCATGGTGGGATTAGGAAGAACAAGTAAGGCAATTATCACTGAGAAAATGAAGAAATTGGTAATGTTTAGAAAACTGAGAAGAGGAATTTGAGTTAGTAACTGATTAACTTTCGGTGATCAGGGGATGGAAGAATGTCTGAGTTTATGGCTTTTATCAATGGAAGAGAGAATAATGCCATTTGTTGAGATAGGAAGCACTAGATAAACTGAATATATGTTGGAATAGAAAATATATTCTGTTGAAATTATTTTCTATTGAAGATGACAGATTTTCATATCCAGCCAAACTAAGCTTCATAAGTGAAGGAGAAATAAAATACTTTACAGACAAGCAAATGCTGAGAGATTTTGTCACCACCAGGCCTGCCCTAAAAGAGCTCCTGAAGGAAGTGCTAAACATGGAAAGGAACAACTGGTACCAGCCGCTGCAAAATCATGCCAAATTATAAAGACCATCGAGACTAGGAAGAAACTGCATCAACTAATGAGCAAAATAACCAGCAAACATCATAATGACAGGATCAAATTCACACATAACAATATTAACTTTAAATGTAAATGGACTAAATGCTCCAATTAAAAGACACAGACTGGCAAATTGGATAAAGAGTCAAGACCCATCATTGTGCTGTATTCAGGAAACCCATCTCATGTGCAGAGACACACATAGGCTCAAAATAAAAGGATGGAGGAAGATCTACCAAGCAAATGGAAAACAAAAAAAGGCAGGGGTTGCAATCCTAGTCTCTGATAAAACAGACTTTAAACCAACAAAGATCAAAAGAGACAAAGAAGGCCATTACGTAATGGTAAAGGGATCAATTCAACAAGAAGAGCTAACTCTCCTAAATATATATGCACCCAATACAGGAGCACCCAGATTCATAAAGCAAGTCCTGAGTGACCTACAAAGAGACTTAGACTCACACACAATAATAATGGGAGACTTTAACACCCCACTGTCAACATTAGACAGCTCAATGAGACAGAAAGTTAACAAGGATACCCAGGAATTGAACTCAGCTCTGCACCAAGCGGACCTAATAGACATCTACAGAACTTTCCATCCCAAATCAACAGACTATAGATTTTTTTCAGCACCACACCACACCTATTCCAAAATTGACCACATAGTTGGAAGTAAAGCTCTCCTCAGCAAATGTAAAAGAACAGAAATTATAACAAACTGTCTCTCAGATCACAGTGCAATCAAACTAGAACTCAGGATTAAGAAACTCACTCAAAACCACTCAACTACATGGAAACTGAACAACCTGCTCCTGAATGACTACTGGGTACATAACAAAATGAAGGCAGAAATAAAGATGTTCTTTGAAACCAACGAGAACAAAGACACAACATACCAGAATCTCTGGGACGCATTCAAAGCAGTGTGTAGAGGGAAATTTACAGCACTAAAAGCCCACAAGAGAAAGCAGGAAAGATCCAAAACTGACACCCTAACATCACAATTAAAAGAACTAGAAAAGCAAGAGCAAACACATTCAAAAGCTAGCAGAAGGCAAGAAATAACTAAGATCAGAGCAGAACTGAAGGAAATAGACACAAAAAACCCTTCAAAAAATTAGTGAATCCAGGAGCTGGTTTTTTGAAAGGATCCACAAAATTGATAGACCTCTAGCAAGACTAATAAAGAAGAAAAGAGAGAAGAATCAAATAGACACAATAAAAAATGATAAAGGGGATATCACCACTGATCCCACAGAAATACAAACTACCATCAGAGAATACTACAAACACCTCTACGCAAATAAACTAGAAAATCTAGAAGAAATGGATAAATTCCTCAACACATACACCCTCCCAAGACTAAACCAGGATGAAGTTGAATCTCTGAATAGACCAATAACAGGAGCTGAAATTGTGGCAATAATCAATAGCTTACCAACCAAAAAGAGTCCAGGACCAGATGGATTCACAGCCGAATTCTACCAGAGGTACAAGGAGGAACTGGTACCATTCCTTCTGAAATTATTCCAATCAATAGAAAAAGAGGGAATCCTCCCTAACTCATTTTATGAGGCCAGCATCATCCTGATACCAAAGCCTGGCAGAGACACAACCAAAAAAGAGAATTTTAGACCAATATCCTTGATGAACATTGATGCAAAAATCCTCAGTAAAATACTGGCAAACTGAATCCAGCAGCACATCAAAAAGCTTATCCACCATGATCAAGTGGGCTTCATCCCTGGGATGCAAGGCTGGTTCAATATATGCAAATCAATAAATGTACTCCAGCATATAAATAGAACCAAAGACAAAAACGACATGATTATCTCAATAGATGCAGAAAAGGCCTTTGACAAAATTCAACAGCGCTTCATGCTAAAAACTCTCAATAAATTAGGTATTGATGGGACGTATCTCAAAATAATAAGAGCTATCTATGACAAACCCACAGCCAATATCATACTGAATGGGCAAAAATTGGAAGCATTCCCTTTGAAAACTGGCACAAGACAGGGATGCCCTCTCTCACCACTTCTATTCAACATAGTGTTGGAAGTTCTGGCCAGGGCAATTAGGCAGGAGAAGGAAATAAAGGGTATTCAATTAGGTAAAGAGGAAGTCAAATTGTCCCTGTTTGCAGATGACATGATTGTATATCTAGAAAACCCCATTGTCTCAGCCCAAAATCTCCTTAAGCAGATAAGCAACTTCAGCAAAGTTTCAGGATACAAAATCAATGTACAAAAATCACAAGCATTCTTATACACCAATAACAGACAAACAGAGAGCCAAATCATGAGTGAACTCCCATTCACAATTGCTTCAAAGAGAATAAAATACCTAGGAATCCAACTTACAAGGAACATGAAGGACCTCTTCAAGGAGAACTACAAACCACTGATCAATGAAATAAAAGAGGATACAAACAAATGGAAGAACATTCCATGCTCATGGGTAGGAAGAATCAATATCGTGAATATGGCCATACTGCCCAAGGTAATTTATAGACTCAATCCCATCCCCATCAAGCTACCAATGACTTTCTTCACAGAATTGGATAAAACTACTTTAAAGTTCATATGGAACCAAAAAAGAGCCCGCATCGCCAAGTCAATCCTAAGCCAAAAGAACAAAGCTGGAGGCATCACGCTACCTGACTTCAAACCATACTACAAGGCTACAGTAACCAAAACAGCATGGTACTGGTACCAAAACAGAGATATAGAGCAATGGAACAGAACAGAGCCCTCAGAAATAACACCACATATCTACAACTATCTGATCTTTGACAAACCTGAGAAAAACAAGCAATGGGGAAAGGATTCTTTATTTAATAAATGGTGCTGGGAAAACTGGCTAGCCATATGTAGAAAGCTGAAACTGGATCCCTTCCTTACACCTTATACAAAAATCAATTCAAGATGGATTAAAGACTTACATGTTAGACCTAAAACCATAAAAACCCTGGAAGAAAACCTAGGCATTACCATTCAGGACACAGGCAAGGGCAAGGACTTCATGTCTAAAACACCAAAAGCAATGGCAACCAAAGCCAAAATTGACAAATGGGATCTAATTAAACTAAAGAGCTTCTGCACAGCAAAAGAAACTACTATCAGAGTGAACAGGCAACCTACAAAATCAGAGAAAATTTTTGCAACCTACTCATCTGACAAAGGGCTAATAACCAGAATCTACAATGAACTCAAACAAATTTACAAGAAAAAAACAAACAACCCCATCAAAAAGTGGGCGAAGGACATGAACAGATGCTTCTCAAAAGAAGACATTTATGCAGCCAAAAAACACATGAAAAAATGCTC
Source organism: Pongo abelii (assembly GCF_028885655.2). Taxonomy (NCBI): domain Eukaryota; kingdom Metazoa; phylum Chordata; class Mammalia; order Primates; family Hominidae; genus Pongo; species Pongo abelii. Next base: position 115,614,262 of record NC_071993.2, read on the forward strand.
ACCATCACTGGCCATCAGAGTAACGCAAATCAAAACCACAATGAGACACCATCTCACACCAGTTAGAATGGCGATCATTAAAATGTCAGGAAACAACAGGTGCTGGAGAGGATGTGGAGAAATAGGAATACTTTTACACTGCTGGTGGGACTGTAAACTAGTTCAACCATTGTGGAAGTCAGTGTGGCCATTCCTCAGGGATCTAGAACTAGAAATACCATTTGACCCAGCCATCCCATTACTGGGTATATACCCAAAGGACTATAAATCATGCTGCTATAAAGACACATGCACACGTATGTTTACTACGGCACTGTTCACAATAGCAAAGACTTGGAACCAACCCAAATGTCCAACAATGATAGACTGGATTAAGAAAATATGGCACATATACACCATGGAATACTATGCAGCCTTAAAAAATGATGAGTTCATGTCCTTTGTAGGGACATGGATGAAATTGGGAATCATCATTCTCAGTAAACTATCTCAAGAACAAAAAACCAAACACCGCATATTCTCACTCATAGGTGGGAATTGAACAATGAGAACACATGTACACAGGAAGGGGGACATCACACTCTGGGGACTGTTGTGGGGTGGGGGAAGCGGGGAGGGATAGCATTAGGAGATATACCTAATGTTAAATGATGAGTTAATGGGTGCAGCACACCAGCATGGCACATGTATACATATGTAACTAACCTGCACATGGTGTACATGTACCCTAAAACTTAAAGTATAATAATAATAAAATAAAATTAAAAGAAAGAGCAAAACATCATCTCTTAAAAAAAAATGTGTTTACAAAATTTCCCATGATACGTATATAGAGAAAAGGGAAAATGCTGAGGATTCAATATTAGAAATAATTATATTTTGAGTTATCATAGAAAAATTTTCACTTGAAATATTTTAAGAAAAAAGAGCAAATATGGAAGTACAAAAATCAACCATACAAAGAGTGTACTAAGAGAAAGAAATAACTGATCTTTATTAAGGCAGTTTGTAAAAACCACTCAAGAAATTAGGTAAAAATTGCAGAAGGAACGACGCCAGCAAGATGGCAGAACTGGAAGTTCTGTACCCTTCTTCCCTCTTGGAGACACAGACTCAGAAATAATACACAGACCAATACCCTCTGAGAGAAATCCAGAAGCAAGTTAAGAGGCTCCTGCCCCTCAGATGAGTGTGAAACAGAAGCATCAAAGTGAGGAGGAAATGTGGTGGTACTCCCTCACCATAGTTTCTTCCTCGAGCTGAGAGCAGAAAAATTGGTAGAAAATTTCTAGCTCCCAGCTTCTCATTCGAAGAGAACAAGAATACTAAAATATATGCCAAATGTTCATACTTTTGGGGGAGCTGTCTGTGGAACTTGTTTCTTTCTTACCTGAATATAAGTGCTAAGAGAAAAAAAAATGACAGTTTGCCATAGTCCCACTCCAACCCCCATTCTAATAAATAATCAGCAGGAGAAAACCACTAACTTGCTTGGGAGGGCAAGAGTTGGAGCAAGTGCCCAATATTCCCAGCTTTTCTGGGAGGCTGCCTGAGGAACTGGTTTCTGTCTTGCCTGCCTTGGAGTGCTTACTAGACTTGGCATATGCCATAGGGATGGGAGCTGCTGCAAACAAAAGCAAGCTAGGCAACTTATAACAGTTCTAGAGTACTTGCAGTACCACAGAGCAGAGAGAGAAAGGTATTACAAGTGCTTCAGGAAATAAACCAGCAAATCACTCTAGTTTATAATTTACGAACACAATTACAGGGAAGATATATTCAGAAAAGTTTTAAGCGCCTCTCTAGAATCTGTAGCCAGACTGATTGGTGAAGGACTTTCCCTGATGAAACCAATTCATAAAAACTGGGAATGGTGGCTATTTTTTTTTCGAAAATGTAAATCCCAGCACAGCATTATAAAGCACAATAAAAAAAAAAAGTAAAACTTGGACCAATGAAAGGAACAAAACAAATCTCCAGAAGCCAACCATAAAGAAATGAATGTATATAGATTACATGACAAATCATTCTAAATAAGCATCATAAAGATGCTCAAAGAGCTCATAAAATGATAAATGAACAAAAATTGAGTTGATAAAATGATATATCAACAAAGATATAGAAAATATAAAACACAACCTATCATTTTTTGAAGTTGAAGAATATAATGTATGATATTAAAAAGTTACTAAAGAGTTTCAAAAGCAGACTTGATCAACGCGAAGAAAGAATCAGTGAACTAAAATAAAGATATTTGAAATTATCCAGAGGAGCAGAAAGAAGAAAATAATGTAAAAAGAATGAAGCAAATCTAAGAAGGATGGATGTGATCAAGTGGATCATTATATTCATTACGGGAGTCAAAGACGGAGAATAGAAAAGAAGTAGATGAAACATTGCTTAAAAAAATTAATAAAAGAAAAATTGCAAATATGAGAAAGGAAATAAACATCCAGATTCAAGGATCCCAATGGACTCCAATTTTGAAGAACACAAGGAGAAAGTCTAACTAAAACACATTATTACCAAACCAAATATTCAAAGACACAAGGAGAATTTAGAGAAGACAAAGAGAAAAGCAACTTATGTACAAGGGAATGTCTGTATGTAAGACTATCAGCAGATTTCTCAGCAAAAATATAGCAACTGAGAAGTGAATGAGATAACATATTCCAAATGTTAAAAGAATGAAAACTGCCAACTAAGAATACCATATCCAGCAAAATTGTCTGTTAAAAATTAAGAAGTATTTTTCCAGATAATTAAAAACTGAGAAAGTTTTTAACCACTAGACCTGTCTTACAAGGAATTCCAAAGGATCAAGTTTGAAATGAAAGGGTGTAATACAGTAACGCAAAAGAATATGAAAGTATAAAGCTTGCTGGTAAAAATAAATGTATAGACAAACATAGAGTATTAATACTGGTGCATGAGTTAATATTAATTCTGGTATATAAGTTAAATGTCAAATGTATAAAAATCAGTATAACTATAAACATACATTAATGAATAATAATGTGAAAAGATGTAATTTGTGATATTAATAGCAAAGTAAAAGAGGGAAATAGTAGTAGTTTTTGTAAGTAATTAAGGTTTTTTGTTGTCAGCTTAAAATAGATTGTTCTAATCATAAGATGCTTTATGTAAGCCTATGGTAACTGCAAAGAATATACCTAAAAATATATATGTGAAAAAAATAAAAAATAAATCAAAGTATGTCACTACAAAAAAAATCAGTGAAATGTAAAAGAAGTCAGCAAGGAGAAAAGAAAGAATAAAAGGCAACAAGACATATAGAAAACAATTAACAAAAATGATAAAATTCAGCTATTTCTAATCAGCAATTACATTAAACATAAATAGATTACATTTGCCAATATAAATAAATTAAAAAACAACAAAAAACAAGATTCAATTATATAGTGCTTATAAAATACTCAGTTTTCACTGAAGGACACAAATAGATTGAAAGTGAAAAATTATAAAATATATTTCGTGCAAATGGTAACCAAAAGAGAGCAAGGTGTCCACACTTCTATCAGAAAAAATAGACTTTACATAACAAACCATAAGAAGAGACAAAGACACAATGCTTTGCAACATGATAAAAAGATCAATTCACCAGGAAGGTAAAACAACTACAAATACATGTGCACCCAACATCAAAACATCTAAATAAATGAAACAAATATTGACAGAACTGAAGAGAGAAATAGATAGCTCTTTAATAACAGCAAAAGATTTCAATACCCTGCTTTCAATAATGAAGAGTATCCATACAGAAGATCAAATAGGAAACAGAGCATTTGAACAGCACTATAACTAAAATGGATATAACAGATACATACAGAACATTCCACCCAACAGCATCACAATGCACACTCTTTTCAAGCACACATGTAACATTCTCCAAGACAGATGACATGCTTAGTTACAAAAAATGTCTTATAAATATGTATTTCTACTCACAATGGGATAAAGCTAGAAATCAGTAGCAGAAGGAAAACTGAAAAATTCAAAAGGACTTGGAAACTAAACATGACATCCTTGGACAACCAAAGGTTCAAAGATGAAAAAATAAAGAGAAGAAAAATTAGAAAATATCTTAGAAAAAAAACAAAAAATGAAAAGACAACATACCAAAACCTTTTGAATGCAGCAAAACAGATACTAAGAGAAAAGTTTAAACACATAAATTATAAAAGATCTCACATAAACAACCTAAATTTATACCTCAAGCAACTAGAAAAATGGGAGAAAACATATTTAAAAAGTTAGCAGATGAAAGAAGGTAATAAAAATTAGGGCAGAAATAAATGAAGTGGAGAAGAAAAATGATAGAAACAAATCAATGAAACTAACAGTCTGTTCTTTGAAAGGATAAAAAAAAGAGCAAATATTAACTAGATCAAGGAAAAAAGATAGAAGACTCAAATAAGCACAGTAAAACCATAAATGTAAGAGGAAATATTACAATTGATGTTACAGAAAATTAAAAAGACAATGAGAGACTATTATGAAAAATCATATATCAACAAATTGGATAACCTTGAATAAATGGATAAATACATAGAAACATGCAATATAACAAAATGGAATCACAAGGAAAGAGAATGTCTGAAAATGCTTATAGCTAGTAAAGAGATTGAATCAGTAGCTAGTAAAGAGATTGAATCTTCCAACAAAGAAAAGCCCAGGACCTGTCTTCACTGAAGAATTCTACCAAATATTCTTAAAAGAATGAATGCCAAGCCTTTTCAAATTCTCGCAATAATTGAATTAGATGGTATACTTCCGAATTCATTATATGAAGCCAGTATTACCCTGATATCAAAGTCAGATAAAGATACTGCATGAAAAGAAGACTACAGTTTAATATTTCTCATGAATATATGTCAAAATTGTTAAGAAAATACTAGCAAATACTATATATATAGTATTTATAAATATATACATACACACATATATATTTATAAATAGAATAAAATGTGTATATATAGAATCATATGGAGAATATTATATATAGAGACTTATATAGAATTTGTACATACTTATATATGTATATGAGTGTGTAAATGTATGCATATATAAAGAGAAAAGCAAATAAAAGAAAAAAGAAAGAAAATAACAAATATTTGTGAGGATGTGGAAAATTGGAATCCAGTGCACTGTTGGTGGCAATGTAAAATGGTGTAGGTGCTATGTAAAACAGTATGGAGGCTCCTCAAAAATTAAAAATAGAACCACCTTACGATTTAGTAATCCCATTTCTGGATATTTATTGAAAACATTTCAAATAAGGATCTCCAAGAGATACTTGCACTTATGTTTTTATTGCAGCATCATTTATAATTTACCATAAAAACAGTAAAAACAGATTGTTTTAGGCAGTAAAAACAACCTATATATCTGCTGACAGATAAATGGAATAAAAAAAGTTTATATATATATATAAATGATCAATGATCCCATTTGCCTGAAATATATGTTATGTATATGTTATCCATATATAACATATACAGATGTTATATATGTTATTTGTGTTATATATGTTATATGTGTTAATACAGATAAAACACACACACAAGGGAATATTATTCAGCCTTATAAAAGAAGGAAATCTGTCACATGCTACATCATGAATGAATCTTGAGGATATCATGCCAAGCAAGATAAACCAGTGACAGAAAAATGAACACTGTAAGACTCCACTTTTATGAGATATCCTGAATAGTCAAACTCATCAAAGCTAAAAATAGAATGGTGGTTGCCAGAGACTAGGGAGGGGTAATTGCATGGTTGATGTTCAATATGTACACATTTTCAGTCATGCAAGATGAAAATGATTTAGAGATATGCTGTACAGCAATGTGCATATTGTTAACCATACTGTGCTATACACTTAAATATTTAAGTGGAAAGATTTTACATTATAATTTTTACCATAATAAAAAAAACTGTGCCATAAGTAACAATTTTAAAACTGGCAATTGGACAAGCAGTAGGAGGGGGAATACATCCAGGCAAATGGAATCACTTGAAAACAAGCAGAGGAAAGGAAAAACAGAGTGTATTAGATATTTCTCAAGCATTTACTAGGAATAGGAACTTAAAATGATTGACATGTTGATTACATGACTGATTTGAAAACTCAATTACACTTCAAAAACAAAATCTTCACAATATAAATACTACCTTCTCCATCTGCCACCATAAGCAAAAATATCTCTCAGTTTATATTAACTCTGTTCATTCCCCTAAAAAGAGTTCTGAAAACTCGCTACTAAAAAGGCCATTCTGTGTTTGCCTCCATCAATGTTAACCACATTTTTTCAAGCAGTAACAGTGATTTATTACATGCAAGTGCTGCACAACTCATTTGTCTTAAATGTGATGTTAGAATTTCAAGGTCTATATTTAGATTATATTAATTATTTTCAAGTATTGTAAAATAGCATTTTATAATGGTATCTTTCTAATTCTATATCAATTCCTAACAGTGACTTTTGCAATGTTATACTTTGCCTAAGTGGTTCCAGAAATAGAGCGCACTTGTTCAGCAATAGATCTTTTTGAAATCATGATTATATGTTCAATTGCTTCCATTAATAACAGAATCTTTCTTCTTGATTAGAAGATGTTTGTCCTCCCTCTTTTGCTGTTAACATGATTATCATATAGCATGAGAATATGCATTCAAATCAGGCTGTCAGTCATAGGTGTTGGATTCTATAAAACAGAAGTTGCCATTTGGCACTCGGGATAAAATCTGGTTTATAGGTGAGTTTTGTATGTCTTGCACAAAGGTATCCTGCATGTTATTTTATTTTTAAAAAGTGGCTAATATTTTAAAATCAGAAAATTCAAATAAAAATCTCTATTTCTTGTCCTTTGTTTAAAAAAAGAAAGAAAGAAAAATTCAGAAATTCTGAGTCTACATTTGTCTCTGTGAACAGCGAGCTGTACCTGAAAATAGGGCTATCCCTTCAGAGTGCACTTTCCAGTTTGCACAATCCCCACTACTCCCAATTATTTCTCAACTATGAACTCAAAAGATGGTTGTCCTATATAGCAATTGCACTTAAATTCTCAGTAGTTTTAAAAGCAAAGAAAACTATTCAGTTCATGTCTCCAGCAGAAGTGGGACCATTAAGCTAAACCAAGAGAATAAGATATTTAACTGTAAATTGTTGAATAAATGAATAATAAATAACATATTTTTTATAGAAATAAGACCATGCCTATTTTCCATAGAAGACTATGCCATAATTTTTTATAGAAGTAAAGACTAAGCCTATGTATTTCATTATGCAAACCAAGAGCAAATATGTGGTAGGGAAAAAAAATCCTGGATCATAAACTTGTAAGGACTCAAGAGAGGAAAAATAATGCCATTTATACAGAAGTGTTATTTAGGTATTGAAAACCATTCAAGTTTCATGAAATTATAAAGATCTGAGATACTTTATATCTCAGATATAAAGTATATATCTTTATATATACTTTATATATATATATATAAAGGGAGGCAGGACATTTTGATAATTAAATGAGAAACAATGAGAAGAGATTAGAAACTTGGAAACTTGGAGTTCACAGGAAAGAAAAATCAAACCTGCGAAAATAAGAGGTTACTGCTTGGCGAATGTTGGTATCACTAATCTAAGAGAAGCCCCATTTGTTTGGGACCCAGAATTCTGAAGAAAGGGTGCTGTTAGATTGGTACTAGAATCTCTGAGGTACACGAGGAGGATGGTTCTGCAATTGTAAAAACCTTAACGTGGAATCAACAAGTAGTACCAGAATAAACTGCTGCTGCAAACGTGACCTTTGCTAGGGTGTTCCTTATAGGATAGGAAGCCCAAAAGAACAATAAATGAAATGCTAACAGGAGGCAAACAGAGGAAATATCTTCCTTTCTCCAGCTTTCTGGCTGCCTAATAGTGTGATCTATTGGTAGAATTTAACAAAGAGCATCTAGCAAACCAGAAATATAGTGGACATCTAGCTTCTAGTAACATAGAATAACAAACATAAGGATGGGTTTGAAGCTAGGAGACAAGAGCTTAAAAATCAGCACAGTTGCCTAAGTAGCCATTTAGGTACTAGAGTGTTTGGGTCTACAAAGTTATTTCATATGTTTATGTCATTTAATACATTTGGTCTCTACATATTGGCCATGATAGAGTCCATTTTCTACATGAGGAAACTGTGGTATATAGTATGATACTTACATAGCAAAAGTCATATGGATCACAGAGTCAACATTAGAACTTAGAAATTTTGTCTACTCCTCCATTGCTTGAGCAACTGCAATGTGCAAATCCAGTAGGTAACCAGACTCCCAAGGCTAATTCATTCCATAAATCCCAGTGTCCTACAGCAATAGAAAATCAGATGTTTGAAATTCTCACTGCTTCAATTGCAGATGATAGCCATTTGTTTGCTGATAGTTTTTTATTAAATGTATAAGAAGAAAAAATAAAAGCTTGTCCAGCTGAAGTTATGGTATATCCAAAACCAATTGACTTTAGTTTCCCCTGAAACATCAGCTATCTGTCTATTAAAAATCCTGGAAGAAGGCAATTCAGTTTAGCATCTTAAAGAGAAAAACTGTCATGAAGACAAGAGATATCCTCCTTCCCACACCTCTGCCAGGAGCATCGACTGTGCTCTGTTTGAAATATTATTTTCCTTACTCTGTCACGACCATGCAAGGTGAATTACTGTGACTTAGAAAAAAAATGTGCATCACTTCCTCAAGTGATGGCATTCCTTAGTGGCATCTTTCAACAAACAAACAAAAAATGGTCTAACTGCCACACATATTTGTGATGACTGCAAGGTTAACGGCAACCTTCAGAGTTTTGCAGTTGCTCTGTGTATAACTCAAACAATTCTAACTGGCAGTCTGTTTTCCACAGAACACTAGCCATGTAGGTAATTGACACATGCATTTTTGGGGGAGGGAGGCAGGACATTTTGATAATTAAGTTTAATAAGCATTTATTATGTTTTAACTGCTGTACTTACCAGTACCTTTAATATTCTAATGCACACGATGGAGCTGCATGTAGGGGGATAATATTCTCTAAATTTGTATACCAAAATACAAAGAAATTTCTAGGAGCATTTAGAGAGAATTATATTTATGATCCATGGAGTGGATTTGGAGAAACACTTATTTAAGAAAATAACACACCAATATCCTTAGTTAATTCTTATTAAATATTTGTCTGGAGAAATATATATACTTATGGCCAACTTTTTAAAAAAATTTGTTTTATCTCCTCTCCCCCCATCTAAATTGTTTTTGACTTTTAGCATACAACTGTAGTTATCTTACAAAGTTCACAAAAGATTACAGATGAAAAATAGGGTGAAGAGCCCTCCTAAAGTTTAAGATTTATCAGAGGGATTGATTGAGGGTAAATGTGTCTTCAAGATTCTACAACAGATTCTCTCAGCTTATCAAGAGTTTATTCTTCTGTTTTCTTGCTATAAACCCAGTGCATTTCCTCCTTCCTCTGAAAACATGTCTTGTCACTTGTGACTTGAATGTAGACAGAAAACCTCCTAAAAACTATCTTTGCTTCTCCTGATTGTGTGGCTTTCCTTGGCTGAGGCACCCCTCAAAAATAGAAGCAGATTGTAGGTGGCTGTGGCCTTGCTTTCTGGACTGCAAAGAGGAAGGCAGCAGAGAGGGGGTATAAAATTGGCCAAGCTACCCATATATTTCTATTTCAAACTATTTTTACCTATCACAGAATATTAGTTCTAGATCCTAGAGGTCACTAAGATGATCTAATCCAACCTTCACCCTCTTATGATGAAGAAACAGCATGGTTACATGACTTGACCAATACTCACAATAACTTACTGTTTAAACCAGAAGTAAAGCTGAGGTCTCCTATCCCATCTCCCAGTTAGTGATATTTATTCACTCAGAGCCTTCTTCAGGTGGGCTGAATTCAGTCAAACTGATCAGAATGTGGTTAAAATCAGTGGGATCCAAGTCTGGTAAATTGTCAGATTCACCCTGTGAACCCAAAAGTATCTGAGGTGGATCTCAGTCAATTTAGAAAGTTTATTTTGTCAAGGTTAAGGATGCACCCATGACACAGCCTCAGGAGGTCCTGAAAACTGGCACCCAAGGTGGTTGGGGCACAGCTTGGTTTTATACATTTTAGGCAGACAAGAGACATCAATGAATATGTGTAAGATGTACATTGGTCTGGCTGGGCGCGGTGGCTCATGCCTGTAATCCCAGTTCTTTGGGAGGCCGAGGTGGGTGGATCACAAGGTCAGGAGATCGAACCATCCCGGCTAACATGGTGAAACCCAGTCTCCACTAAAAAGACAAAAAATTAGCCGGGCGTGGTGGCAAGTGCCTGTAGTCCCAGCCAGCTACTTGGGAGGCTGAGGCAGGACAGTGGCATGAACCCGGGAGGTGGAGCTTGCAGTGAGCCGAGATTGTGCCACTGCACTCCAGCTTGGGCGACAGCGAGATTCCGTCTCAAAAAAAAAAAAAAAAAAAAAAAAAAAAAAGATGTACTTTGGTCTGATCCAGAAAAGGCATGACAACTCAAGACAGGGAAAGGGGCTTCCAGGTCCTAGGTAGATAAGAGACAAATGGTTGCTTTCTTTTTAGTCTCTGATTAGCTTTTCACTAAATACAGAATTTACGTGTGAGAGGAAGGTAGAGGAATAGTCACTTATGCCTTAGTCTGGTTTAGTGAAACAACAGGGCAGAGGAAGCAATTAGATGGGCATTTGTCTCAGGTGAGCAGAGGGATGCCTAAGTTCTGTCTGTCCTTTGTTCACAAGGAATTTCCCTGTTGGCAAATTGTGAAGGAGGTATATAGCTTTTTACATTTGTAGCTATCTTATTTAAGAATAAAATGGCAGGCAGGTTTTTCTGACGCAGCTCCAAGCTCGACTTTTTCCTTCGGCCTAGTGATTCCCGGGTCTGAGATTTATTTTCCTTTCACAGCTTATATTTCTCTTACAGCCATGAATTCCCATGTCTTATTCAACATTTGTGATATCTGTATCCTGGAGTTCATGTATCTCTAACCTAAAAATCTGTCCCAGTGAGTCTGAGGTCATAAAATTTGGAGAACTCTGGAGAAGACCATGCAGTTTGAAGATCGTGAGATATGACACCAGTTGTCCTAGACTTGCCTTTATTCTATAAAAGGAAGTATGAAAGATGGGCATTTCTAGATAAAGGGTAGGACTGCTACTTTGACCGTTCCTAGCTTGCCATTGCTATGTGACCTATACTAAGTTAACTTTTTTGCTGTCATATCCATTATGACAGGTAGGTTACAATGACCTTTTATTTGGGATCCAATCAAAGCCTAATTAATTTCTAGGAGGAAAGACTGTTAACTACCCAAATATAAAGGTGTCAAAGAAGTGAAATCTATCTTTCTTATAAACAGCACATGTATTCTAAATATGAAACTTCCTTTGGAAAAATTACCACAAAGAAAGACATCAAACTTAACTGACTCCATCTTGCTTCTAACTTTAAACTGCCCTTGTTCATTCCTGGGCATAGGCCGAAGTCATCTTCGAAAGGAATTTAGTTTATAGTTTGACACTGAAACAAAATTAATAATTGTCCTTTCCTGAAAAGACCCCCTTCCTGCCTGGGGACCAGCCTGCCTTTGCAGGACTAACAAATTAGCTACAAGATTAGAAATTACAGTTTAGGGACCATGCAGCCCCAGCTGCAAGAGTCTAAACCTCTCCAAATTGCTCCTGGAGATAACATCACTATTGTAAAACCTAAGATCAATGCTTGAGACATTTTGCAGACCCTGCACCTGATGCACCAGCTGACACCTCCCAGACCAGTAATCTGGCTCAACTATTTCTGTGATCCTGCCCAGGGACAAAAGACAGCAAGAAGAACTCACTTTGACCCTCTATGATTTCATCTCCAACCCGACCAATCAGCAATCCCCACTTCCCAAGCCCCCACCCACCAAACTATTCTTAAAAACTCTGATCTCCAAGGTTTTGGGGAGACTTGAGTGATCATAAAACCCCTGTGTCCCGCACAGCCGTCTCTGAATTACTCTTTCTCCACTGCAATTCTCCTGTCTTGAGATATCAGTTCTATCTAGGCAGCAGGCAAGGTAAAGCCATTGGATGGTTACAAATACACCAAGATGATATGGAGACTTTCAAGTTATTAACAATAAAAATTCAAATTATGAAAAAAAAGACAAATCATGTAAAAACAAAACTTCTGATCTACACGCAGACACAGAACCCAGAGGTAGCTTGAAACATTAGTTCAGAGGACAAAAAATTACTATGAATTCCAAAAGGATATTTTACCCTAAATAGAATAATCTCTCCTATTTCTCTGTCTTCAAGGTTAGACGTTCTCACCCATTGCTTAAGAGAAAAGGACAAGTAACATTTCTATTAGAGATTTAAAAAAAAGTATGTTTTAGGCACATTCTGAGGAAAATATAGCAGCTGGCCAATTATGATGAGAAAGGAATTTCTATAAAAATGAATTTTCACTGAGGTCCCTTAGGTATTTGCATGTTGCAAGGGGCAAGTGTGCTACAATGGAAAAGGCTTTCAGATCTTGCAGGTGGCAGTAAAACCAAAAAGATGAATTTTAAACATATCAACAACACTGTAGTTAAAATCTGACTTCTAATTACCAGAGGCTTCTTATGGAATTTCCCCCTCTTTTACCGTAGGCGGAAGAGAATCCAAACTGTATTAGAAATCCTGCATTTAGAGACAGTTCAGTTTCCTGGAACTTGAGGTAAGAACAGCTTTCCTAATTGGCATCTCATCAGTCAACATTATTAGCAGCTGCCGACATTATCAAGAAACCACTCTTACTGTGTTCCTGCTGTGTGCAAGGGAATCACAGAATCAACCAAATCTTTAGATAGAATATAGTAGTAAGTTAAAAAGTATGAATTCTGCCATCAGACTTCCTGGCCTAAAAGCTGAACTCCATCATTTTACCAACTGTGTACATCTTGGCAAGTTACTTAACCCGTTTATGTCTCAGTTTAGTCATATGTCAAATGATGGTGAATATATTTCTGGTATTGAATCATTCCAAGCGTTAGATCATAGAATGCATGAAGATCACTCAGCAAAGCATATGTTGTATAGTAGGGACTCAACAAAAAGACACTATTAATGTGAAGAATGTGGAACCCTAATTCCAGACTTAACATTTCTGTAATATTAGATTTTAATCCAATCAAATCATATAAAAATTATTTGAACTTTTTACTATGTGCCAAATACTTGTTTGCAAGATGAAGATAAAATAAAGATGGCACTCTTTTGCCCTCAAAAAGAACCCAATATAAGTAAGGCATGAACGCACGTGAATGGTGTCACAAATCTCTGTGTGTGATCAATTGCCAAATACTCAGAAAATAAATACTTTACATTCAAAGGAGAAGGGACTATGAAAGTTAGTGAAGGATGAGCAAATTAGTTTAATTTAGAAGTTTATACACAGAGACATATTTTAGGAGTTATAGTTTAACCAGAAATAGAATGAGGGAAAATATATTTTAGACCCCCTGGAGATTAATTAAACAAGAGTATTTACAATCGACCAATATATTTAAGGAACAATGAGTTGGCCCTTTTTGATAGAGCAGACTACTTGTGCTTTGAAAAATACAGGAAAACACAAAGCTTGCACCCTGAGTGAATGGTGAAACTGGGGACTGGAGGCAGGTTTGAGCACAGTGTAAAGGGGAATTGCCCAGTGAAAGAAGGGTCAGCCTAGGGTCTCAAGGAGCTGTCCAGCGGAGACGTTGGCACAGTGAAGTCTTACTTTGGGTGGGAGGCTAATGGATGATTTTTGATGACATTCTAACATTCAGCTTCATGGCTCTGCTGTGTTTGTCTTGGTGAGCCAAGGGGAGGCTGTCCAGCTGAAGATAACAAAGAGATAATTTCTGGCCTCTGCCCTGTCAGATGTTCAAAGTGTAACTATCAGCAAGTTCCTCTCCCCGTGTCAGGATCTGACTCATTCCTCAGCATCTCTCTCATAGACTTGTTGTGAGAATTCAAAGAGCTAATTCCCTTTTCAAGTACCTTATAAATTGTCTATGGCTATGTCAATGACAGAGTAAGGAAAGCAAGACAAATTTGATAACAGTTGAGAATCAATTTTGAGAACAAAGCAGAACACAAATCCAACATTCAATCCCATTGCCCTTTCTTTCCCATCTAGCCTCAACCCTATCAATACCTCCAAGTGAAGACATCTCCTCTCTCTAGTCTCCCTCTCCATTTGTGCTAGGAAGTGTGAAGTACTTTATATGCATCATTTCAGTTAACTGGCACAGCTTCTTCATGAGGTAGGCTTTAGTTGCATCCCACTTTATAGATCAGAAAACCAATGTCCAAGGCCACCAAGTCTATAATGATCCAAGCCAGTCCAACCTAACGCAGATTTATTTGATGCCAAAGTCTGTGCCACAGATCACTTTTCCAGTGAGTCATCAAGGTTATACCACAGAGGTCCTGAGGGCAAGGGTCAACTGCCCACATACTGCTCTTTAAGACCTGGCTTTAAGGGCAACCAGGGCTTCCCACTGCTATCACCTTCCCTTGAGTTATTCTCATGGCCTCCAAGGGGCCTGAATTTACCTTCTTAGTTAACGATATGTCCATTTGAATAATTAGACTAGAACGTCTCACTGCCATTGAGAAAAGAGAAGCACATATTAAATGGCCCTGTGCTTATTACCGGCATGTTATAATGCCATGGAAATAGACATGATAGAATGTCCCTGAGAGCAGCTTCCAGCTGCAACTAAGCCACTAACCTGCCATGTTCCTTCAGGCAAATAGTTTAACTATTTGGGGCATTATAAAATTAGATGATGTATATGGAATAGACTTATGAGCTCCAATGAATGCACTAAAATCCTAATTATTGTTTTTTTAACAGCAGCTGTGGTATAATGCAATAGTATAGATTAGGCTTGAATTAAAGTCCGAGGGATGCCACTTCAAACAATGTGATGTTATGCAAATAAATTATAGTTTCTGACCCTCAGTTTTTTAATTCTATTAAAAGGGATATAAAATACTCTTTTTACAGTGATGCTATAAAGATAATGGAAAATTTGCTTAAAACTGTACTCTACAAATCATTTTAATATATTCTAGAATTGGTTACTCTTAGCAGTTAATACATATTATTTTTTGAAATTATATAAAAAAAAAAACACATTGTTAGGGTATAACTTGTCAAATGCTTTCAATTCTTTGGGAGGCTTTTAAGTACTCCTGTTTAAACAAATTAAGTTCTTTACAAGGGCTAATGCAAGGGCTAGAGAAGACACACAGCATGAGATGTAAAGCCCCATTGTAGTGATGCAAGTGTTAGCAAGACTCAAAGAACAGATTCTATTAGTGACACAGTCCTCACTGAACAAGGGCTAGGCCAGCCCCTGTGGTTTCTCTTGGCAGGGAGCCCTAGATCTGTTTTAATCGGTCATGGCCTCTTGGCCCTTGGAAGAGCAGCTACAGAAGCTTCTTGCTGCGAGGGGTTCATATAAAGTGAGTTCTTGGAGCAAGATCAAGACCTTCTTGCAATCTGTGTTGCTTTCTCCTTTGATATTTAGCTTGAACTAGAAGTTTGCTCAATGGAGTGGCCTAGAAGCCCCTGCCCTGTATAGAGTGAATTGAAGGTGTCTCATCACTTGCCTGAAGTCTTCAGAACTTCCAGACTCCAGAAAAATAATGAGATTCACATCATTTTGAAAGGAAAGAAGTATTCTAAGAGAAAGCAGGTGGATACCCACTGAAGAATACAATATATGGCTTATCTTTCAAAAATGTGATAGTGGCAGGAGGCAGACAAATCCTAGGCAGACAGGGGCAGGTCCCTGGTGAAACCCCATCTTCAAGCCAAAGACAATTTAAAGCCTAAAAGCCAGGCTACAAGTCTCAGGTAAATCCACAGACTGGATTGAGAAACTCTCTTCCTGTTTGGCATGGTTTCCTCTGATTCGTCCCTACCCTTCACCTATTTTACATATACCTAACCTTCCCTAATTGTTTTTTTACACTATTGTGCCCACCTTTGAGTGGTGCTTTTGTTTTTTCATGTTCCCAAACCAATCAGCACGCACTCCCTATTCTGAGCCCATAAAAGTCCCTGGTGACCACAGGATCTCTGCTAGAGTGCAAGCCAAGCACAGCCCAGCGGGACAAGTGGGGAGGGCAAGTCCTGCAGCAAACCTGGGGCCAAGGGAGGCCAGGACAGGGGCGTCGCCGGCCAGAGGTATCCGGCTGGCAAAGTGGCTGAGAAAAATCCTGCATCAAATGGTTATTAGGTATCCTTTGTCAACCTCTCTCTTTTATGTTTCCCTGTATAATGGCCTGCTTACTTCCTGTCACATTTGTATTCTGGTCTTTCTTCTTGCAGCTCGGGCCATGAGTATAGCCTACAGACACATGTTCTGTAAGATTTAAGGACCAGAGGATAAAGGGTTCAGAACAACTCTTTAGGGTTCAAGTGATAGAAATCCAAATCATACTGATAGGATTTGTGTGGTAGGCTGAATAATGCTGTGAGCCCTAACAAAGATGCCCACGTCTTAATTCCTACAAACATGTTATCTTATGTGGTAAAAGGTACGTTGCAAATATGATTAACTGAAGGATCATGACATGAGGAGATTATTCTGGATTAACCAAGAGGCCCAAAGCAATCTTAAGGTCTTTATAAGGAGACAGAAAGGCCAGAGACAGAACAAGAAAAAATGCTACACTGATGGCTTTGAGAAGGGGCCATGATGAAATAAATGTGGGCAATCTCCAGAAGCAGAGAAAAGCAAATGCAGGGGACCAAGACCCTTCCCCACTAAAGGTTCAATGAAAAATCACTGACTTGAAGCAGGTTGATTAATAGAAGAAAAGACATGTGCATTTATTTAATATGTATACACAGGAGCTTTGAGAATGATGACCCAACCTCCCAATGAGGCACAGAATCTTATATACCATCTTAAAGTAGTACAGAAAGGATGTTGGCTCAGAGCATGGCTGAAAACAGGTTATACAGGTAAATCAGGTTTTAGTGGCAAGACAAGTTATGGGAAGGAGAAAGGAAGAAGCTTGGCTAGCAGAGAGGGTCTTATTGTGTAGGCAAAGCCTCACAAGTAGCAGCCCTCAGAGAGAACAAATGCTAAATATTTATTTCAGATCTTTAAAGGTGTCAGACTCACAGTTAAACTCTCCTAGATTCAGGAAATGCCTAGAAAATGAGGCGTGGATGCATTAATGAAAATTCTCTAGAGATGCAAATTTTCCCCTACCAAAGGCAGCTTTGCAGGACCACCTCATTCTGCTGGTACTGCAATAGCCATTTGAAAATATGTGAAATAAATATACTTGGGGAAAATAGTTTGATTTCCTTCACAAAGAAACAGATTTTTTCATAGAGCCCCCACAAGGAACCAACTCTGCCAACAGCTTGACTTTAGCCGGGCAAATCGGACTTCTGATCACCAGAGCTTTAAAAAGTAAACTGGGGCTGGGCACGGTGGCTCATGCCTGTAATCTCAGCATTTTAGGAGGCCGAGGTGGGCAAATTACTTGAGGTCAGGAGTTCAAGACCAGCCTGGCCAACATGGAGAAACTCCATCTCTACTAAAAATACAAAAAGTAGCCAGGCACAGTGGCGGGCACCTGTAGTCCCAGCTACTCAGGAGGCTGAGGCAGTAGAATCACTTGAACCTGGGAGGCGAAGGTTGCAATGAGCCGAGACCACGCCACTGCACTCCAGCCTGGGTGAATAACCAAGATTCTGTCTCAAAATAAATAAATAAATAAATAAATAAATAAGTTAATTGGTGTTGTTTTGAGCCACTAAGTTCTTGGTAATTTGTTACAGCGGCAATCAGAAACTGATATACTAACTGGAAAAGGGAGATTTGTATGCTCACATAACTGAAAGCTGTTTGTTACATCAGGTAACTAGTCAGGCATGAGCAGGGCTCCCCTTAGGGAGTAGTGGGGTAGTGGGTACTAGGAATGTCAGGTGATGGGCAGGTGGTTGTCACACTGCCTCTCTAAAATAATAATTAGTTGCAGCCAGCGCCAACATAAAGCAGTTCCCCAATAGATAAACACACATGAAATAAGTAATTGGCAGCTATCAGGAATTGGGTGAGTGGCCTCAAGCTTGTGCATTAAGAGGCAAAATAGTGGAGTATAACTTTCCAGGAGCATTCCACTGGAAAAGGGAAGAATGCCTCAGGTGAGCATGCGTACAACTCCAGGAAACACACTGTGCAGGCTCACTTCCCAGGCACTAGTAGGCCACTGCACATGCGGGTGTCTCACTCTAAAGGAAGAATCAAGGGAAAAGTGCAAAACAGTGGAAGTCAGTCACATATAAAATCCTAGGTTCAAGGTCAGATGGGGCACTTAATCTCCAAGATGCCCACTTGGGCCTCTTCCAAGTGTTCTTTCCTTTCTTTCATTCCTTCTCTAAAGCTTTGTGATAAATGTCCACTCCTGCTCTGCTATGACACACATGCCTCAGGTGTTTTTTTGTTTTGTTTTGTTTTGTTTTGTTTTTTAGATGGAGCCTCATTCTGTTGCCTGGCTGGAGTGCATGGGCGCAGTCTCGGCTCACTCTGCCTCCTGGGTTCAAGTGATTCTCCTGCCTCAGCCTCCCAAATAGCTGGGACTACAGGTGCGCCACCACCACACCCAGCTAATTTTTGTATTTTTAGTAGAGACAGCATTTCACCATGTTGGCCAGGATGGTCTCAATCTCTTGACCTTGTGATCCACCCGCCTTGGCCTCCCAAAGTGCTGGGATTACAGATGTGAGCCACCACACCCAGCCCAGTCTCTTTCTACCTTATGCCCCTCAGTAGAATTCTTTTTTCTGAGGAGGCAAGAATTGAGTTTGCTGCAGACCTGTACATATTCACCAAAGTAAATTGAATAACTTCCACCACTAACACCATGAGTACCTTGTTCACGTATGGCTGGATTCAAATTTGCACAAGATACCACCAAAAAGCTTTCTCTGTATCTTAATTCTGTTTTCTCTGGCAGGCATTCTCTACAGAGAAGCCTAGAATCTTTACGATGACTTTCTTATAAATGTAAGCCCTCTGTAAATGTAATGTTTCTTTCTTTGCGGCATGTACAAAAGTCCTAATAATAATTTTAATTGACCAAATTTCAGTTATGTGTCCATTTATCACTGTGGAGGAGGAGGGTTTGATATGGTAATTGTGAGTTCTGGGTCATATGCTCACTTCTGAATCTGAAGAGAGATGGGTTCAACCCACTGAAACCACAGGATCTCATGGCAGGAATAGTTTCCTAGGAATATTAGGGTGCTGATATCAGAAGAATGGAGTATGGCAATACAAAGTGGGCAAAATCCACCCAAGCCACTACTATCAGCCTGTGGCCAGCCTTGTGTGTGACTGACCTCTCTGACAGTAGAAAAAGTCAGTGTGTTATGACGATAAATTTCTCTTTAATTCAATAGTCTGAGGCAGGTCTTCCTGCTTGGGTAGATTTTTCTTTGTTTGTTGTTGTTATGTAAAACACTCATCTCCAGGTGGCATCTCAGGTTATTGGGTGACTTCCATATCGTGGCTCTACTGCCCAAGTCCACAGAGTTCTTTCCTATCAAACAATAGATGGTTTTGTCTGATAGGACAAGAGTTTTGACAAAGATATGTATCAAGAGTTAATTCCTCATGAGATATGTATCTCTTAAATTCCCAGTAATAAGTAACAATCTTCCTTTAGCCCTTCCAATGAAACATCTTGGAAAGTTCTAAAATCTAGTCAGTACATGTATGGTTGTACAAATTATGCCATTTGTTTATGAATGTTTAAATGACAGTAATTCACTCTGGCCAGATGCTCTGCAATTACAAGCATATTACAGAATATACTTTACCATATCACAGTTGTGTCCTTATACATGGTCTAGCTCCTAGTATAAAACAAATTATTTTCCAGCCTGAGCAGATCTCACAACCTCATACTACGGGAAACTGAAGGGTCATGAAAAAGTAAATGAAAATCAGGTGATGACAGAAAAAATAGGGGAAGTGCAAGAAGTAAATGGAAGAGGGACATTAATGGGGCCTTGAAAAGAGCATGCATTTTCATTAATAATTTTTGATGTGTCAGCAAGCTGTTATTGAGCTAATAGAATTCCTTGTATATGTGGTTTATGGACAATACTGTGCAGGGACATTTGTAAAACAACTCAAGACAGTGGGTACTGAGTGGCAGAAGGTAGGTACTGATTCTCAGAGGTTAGGACTTCTGCAGAGGGAGAGATCCTTCCACAGAACTTAGAGGAAGTACCCACTAGAGAACTTAGAGGAAGATTCCTGAGGAAGTGAACACTGAGTGGAGCTTCAAAGGATGGGGAGAATACAAGAAATAGAGTTAAGGATGGAGAGATATTTAGATAGGAATAATAGGCCAGGCATGGTATAGCTCATACTTGTAATCTCAGCATTTGTGGGAGGCCAAGGCAGGAGGATCCCTTGAACCCAGGAGTTTCAGACCAGTCTGGGTAACAAATAACACAAAATGAACAAAATTAGCCAGACATGGTGGCATGTACCTATAGTCCCAGCTGCTCAGGAGGTTGAGGTGGGAGGATCACTTGAGCCTGGGAATTTGAATCTGCAATGAGGCAATGAGAGTGAGTTGAGATTGCCCCACTGCACTCCAGACTGGGTGACAGAGGGAGACCCTGTCTCAAAAAAAAAAAAAAAAAAATACAAATACAAATAAAAGAAGGTCTAAATAATAGAACTTGTAGTATACAAGCTTAGATAGGCTGGGAGATTAAGAGTGGTGGGAGAATGAAGAAAAAACAGAAAAGTAAGTCAGACAATAGAGAAAAATGGTAACTAGATAAGGAATGAGGATTAAAAAAGAAAGGGAGAAGTAAAGAGAATAAAGGAGACAGAAACCACAAACACATTTTTAGATGTTCCCAAATTTCAGATGTTCACATACATGTTGGTCTCAGAAATCCTGGCTCTGCCAAATAGTTGAGCACTCCTCCTGGGTTTACCAGGTGAGATGTGGGAAGACTCTCCCAAGCTGACCTGGTTGTGATGTCTCAAATCATAGTTCAGAGTGCGGTAAGATCTATCTGCAAGTCTAAGTATCACCAAGTGAAATGAGACCATTGAAACAGGGGAGGGATCTGTAAATTCATTCAGTGGTTGATGGTAGAGTTTCTGTATCAGAAAACATTTCCTTTGAAATTTTCTACTACTTTTTTATAGTAAAATGTCTAATATTTAAATACTGGCCATGACAGTGAAATTTTCTTCTGGCCCCAGATGAAATAAGGTAAGAGAGCTTTTTTTGCTTTGTCTGTATACTGGTTACTAATGCATTTAACAAATTAGTTACTGTTTTTGAGATTCACCTGTAGTCTAATTATCAAAATTTACATCAGTAAAACAAAACAAAACAAAGACTGTACCTATAATACATCTCCTCCATGATAACCAAACACCACAATATGGCCTTGTCAGGAGTTTTGCACTGTGGCAATTAAGCTAAAATGAAACTATGTTTCTCAGAATTCCCTCCCCGTAGGCTCTGTGTTAGGATTATTCACAAAAGAAGTTGTGTATGATTTGGAAGACAGATATAAAGGATAGTGATGTTTACACTTGGAAATTTGGTGTGGAGTCAGGCAATATTGCAGTTCATGTACACTGTTACAGATCTGCTGGTTCAATATGAAGAGAAAGACCCTCAGAGTATACAAGGGTATTTGGGATTTTAACCGTATGGGTGGTTGAACCATGTAGTATAGGAATTCATTTATTCATTTATGCACTGTCTGAGTTAAATAATTTTTATTGAGTACCTACTCAGTGAAAGACACTGTGTTTGGTTCTCATGGGAAGAAGGGGAAGAGTACCAGGACATCCTTGACACAGTTCCTGGCTTCATGTTCCTTACCATCCAACAGAAGAAAAAAATGAACGTCCCTGGAACAAAATGATAAATACGAGGTCTAAGTCTTATGAAATATACAGACCATGAAGTACAAGATTTCATTATTGGTTTTTTTCTTGCAATTAATTTGTATGAAGAACCCACCATATGCCTGTTGCTGTCTCACAGGTCTGGGCTCCTAAGGGTGTGAATCTAAGGAAGGCAGGACTGTCACCTTCAAATTGCAGAGATGCCATGAGGTGATGAAGCAAAGCCTCCGTCTGAGTGAAGCTCCCTGAAAAGGGAACACGTGAACTGGGGAAGGATTTTGATAGGCAAAAGTGGAAGAGAGAACGCCTCAAATAGAAGGACTGACCAAAGTAAAGGTTAAGTATAAGACAGGGCTATGCACAGTACGAGCTGAATCCAGAAGAGGCAAAAACTGTGTGTCTCACTTACACATGGAATCTAAAAAAGTCATAGAAGCAGAGAGTAGAATGATGGTTACTACGAACTAGAAGGAAGGAGGAATAGGGAAGTGTAGGTCAAAGATTACAAACTTTTAATAATAAGATGAGTTGTGATGCAGGGAGCTTATAGCATGGTGATTGTAGTTAATAAAACTGTATTGTTTACTTGAAATTTGTCAAGAGAATGGATTTTAAGTGTTCTTACCACTACACACATACATAAGATGGTAATTGCGGTAATGGATGTATTAACTAATTTGATTGTGATGATCATTTTATAATGTATAAGTATCCCAAATCATCACATTGTACTTCTTGAATATATACAATTTTTATTTGTCAACTGAACCTACATAAAGCTGAAAAAAAATAGAAGATTTAAAATATAGCAGCAAGAAAAGGAGATTGGGGTAAGAAAATGAGGGGGCATTAAGGTCCCGGTTTTTGCCTTTACAAAGTGATTTCAGTTGATGTTCTTCTATATGTTTAATAATGACATTTTAATAGTCTTAGGAACCCTATGTGATTTGATCTAGGTAATGACTCTCTGTAAGGTTTGATCTAAATAATGACTCACCCTCAGGCTCCCAGACTGGCGAGTGGAAAACAGTTCCTCATTTACTTCAGTGCCTTGAAGCCAAACTGTCTCCTCCCAGGATAGGAGACTTTTCTGTGGGGAGACAATTGTTTAGGATGTCACATTAATTCCATATGTCTGGGCCCTATTTGAATGAGGAAAGGCAGAAAGAAGTACAATTTCTGCGATGAGTGCCAGACTTTGCTATGAACCAACAGGAATGAAGGAAAAAGTCCTGCTGCATCTCCTTTCAAAAGATGAGACTGGGCTGGGCGCGGTGGCTCACACCTGTAATCCCAGCACTTTGGGAGGCCAAGGCGGGCGGATCACGAGGTCAGGAGATCGAGACCATCCTGGCTAACACGGTGAAACCCCGTCTCTACTAAAAATACAAAAAATTAGCCGGGCGAGGTGGCGGGCACCTGTAGTCCCAGCTACTAGGGAGGCTGAGGCAGGAGAATGGCATGAACCCGGGGGGTGGAGCCTGCAGTGAGCCCAGATCACACCACTGCACTCCAGCCTGGGCGAAAGCCAGACTCTGTCTAAAAAAATAAATAAATAAAATAAAAAGATGAGACTGTCTGTTTTCTCGCAATTTGGTCAGTCTGTAGATGGGTACATGTCCTTGTCAGGGTAGGTTGTTCTTGAGCGCGTTTACAAATTCTCCATCCTATCACATTTTAATTCCAAACCTGATTAACTCAGCTAATTTGCTCTCAGTGGTAAGACAGGAAAATTCTAAAACCCTAACTTTAATATATAAATTCACAATAGTGATCATTAATCTCAGAAACTACCAACTCAGGGAAAAATAACATTATAAGGTGACAAGCTTCTAAATAATATTTTTCTTCTTTTGTTTTATTGAACATTGAGTGTAAACTTTTGGGGAGAAAATCTGAACATAAAGATCAACTTGAAAATGAACATAAAATTATGCACAGTTCCTCCACCTAAAAATAACATACATAGACATTTTTGTGTAGATCAGTTCCTATAACATCCATCTATACACATATTTCCTAATAAAAATATTTGAATACTATGCTGTAATATTTCTAACTTTTTTTTTTTTTTTTTGAGATGGAGCCTCACTCCACTATCAGGCTGGAGTGCAGTGGCACCATTTCGGCTCACTGCAACCTCCGCCTCCCGGGCCCAAGCAATTCCCTTGCTTCAGCCTCCCGAGTAGCTGGGACTACAGGCATGTGTCACCATGCCCGGCTAACTTTTTTTGTATTTTAGTAGAGACAGGGTTTTACCACATTGGCCAGCATGGTCTCGATCTCCTAACCTCGTGATCCACGCCTAGGCCTCCCAAAGTGCTGGGATTACTTGTGTGAGCCACCACACCCAGAGTATTTCTAACTTTTTTAACAGATTAAAATTGACATATTACCACATTAGTGATTTTACTTCTACAGAATTTGGCATGCATTCAAATAAACTAAGTTTAAATATGAACTGTCAGATAAATAGGATAGTTTCACACTTTGAAAGCTGTAGCAGGTTAGGTGGCAACAGTGCCTCACTCACCTTGACTTATTTCTCCACATCTCCCTGGAATAACAGCATCAAGATGTCTTTCCTCAGGTTTAACAACCCTATTTTAATGACACAACCTCTGATGAGCAATAGCTTTCATCATTTTCAGGAAAAGATAGAGACAAACAAATGACAAGCAAATGTCTGAGACAAACACATGACAAACAAAGAACAAAAAGGAATGAAACTCAAGTAGCTTTAAACAGCAAACTCCTGGAGGAATAAAGGGGATGCCAGATAAGAAACAAATCCTTTTATTGCACTATTATCTTTCTTAAATGTAGTTGCTCTCTTCATGAATACTCTCTTTGTCTGGGGACATTAGAAGAAGAACCACAGCTCTAAAAGGCTGGCTGCCAGAGAGATTATAAGAGGGAACATTGCTGGTGCTAGACATTAACTTCGCACTAAAATAGCCCATGCTTAAAATTTATGGGACTTCCTCTCATGTGGAAGCTACCCTACTGGGCTACAGATTTTAATGTCATTTGGGTTTTGCTTTATATGAGAGTAATAGCTACATTCCTGCAAAGTTGGGGGTGATTTAGATTTTGAAAACTGAATTCTATTTAAAATGCACTGTGATAACTCAATCTTTGAAGGAACCCTGCAGTCTTTGATTCTGTGAATAACCATGACTCTCAAAACCTTGTTGAATTATTTTTGCAAGTTCAGATTTTCATATCTCTGAAGAGGAGTCAACGGTTTCATCTCAGGTCAATTTTGTTTATTAATATTTATGGGACTCTGTTTTAAATGGCAAATCTTTGTTTCTTTTTGCCAGATACTATGTTGGTTTCCTGAAATGTGATTATTTTCAGTTGGCTTCTTTATTAGTGTCATGCTGAATGTTTCATATAGGAAAAATATTATTGTATATTATATTTGAGGAAAGTGGAGGGAAAATGGGCTAATTAACACATAACATTTATCATGGCCTGAGAGCAGAACAAAAATTCTGTTAAAATTACAATAGAATTACCCTGTTTCCAGCTTTGAGAGGAAGAGTAGATGTTCATATAAAAAATGTATCAGGGACAACTGTGGGGGATTAAGAACTGACTATGCAAAGGCATGCACTGAAGTCACTGACATTTACATTATATTTGCTTCTGGTGGAAAAATAGGATAAATTTAAAAGAATACAAAAGGATAAAAAAAGAATGCAAATCTTTCAGCAGAGATACTTTATTTGTTAAATTAGCTATTTATAAACTGGCAGTCACATTTATCTGTAGAACAAATTTTAAAACAGAGAAAACAATGTTAGCTTTACTTAACTATTCGTTTGGAATTGTGCTGCTATAAGTGTCAGATTTCCACTGAAACAGGTTTCATTTTCCACCCTCCCATTATGAAAAATGTAAAGTATACATAATAGCAAGAAGTTCTAACAAAGCCTGCTTCATTATGCTTCCACATTCAATTCATGCAACTACTAAATTCTCCCAGGAAATGTTCTCGAGATACTATGGTCCACATCCATCATTATGGACTGAAAAAGCAGGAAATATGCCTATTAAAGAAACCATTTGTGTGGACAATACATTCCCCAGCAGCAATACTTATAATAACACCGCCACCCCCACCACCACCCCTGACACACACACAGCGGCTGCATTCAAGAAGAAAAAGATGAGCTACTGGCTAAGAGTCGGTTGCAGATGTGCCCAAGGTCATGTGTCCTTCCTTCCTTTCTGCATGATTTGCACTGTCAGCTACCAGAGGAAGATAAGAGCTGGTAGCAAGAGGCTTTTTACATTTCCTGTGAGACACTAACATGCACCCAGCTGACATGTTTGAAGCTAAACCTGCATCCAGATCGATTGTGAGTCTTCCTTGATCCCCCAAGCCTATGTGAAATCCGTTAATACTGTGCTTCTCTCCTTTAACACACTCATAACAGTAACAAATGTACATTTAGTATTATAAATATTATATTACTTCTGTCTCCAGTCTAGCCTATAAGCTCTGTGAGTTTAGGGATCTTGTATTTTTTTCACCTTTGTGAACCCTGTCAGTCCTCTGACAGGGGCTGTGAAGGCGAATGCTGGGAATAATCAATTGCTTCAAGACAAGAGAGCTTGGACTCTGGGAGTCCAGCATGAAGACAGGGTCAGAACAGATCAAGGGGTCCATACCAGGTCCTCAAACAGGACAGCTGACTGAATATTTTAGCCTAGAAGCTGGGCAGACCTAACCCCAGGAAGAAAACAATGCCCAACCTTCAGGGCCATGGGCTGCCTACAACATAATATTATGGCAGAATTTGAGCATCGCTGTGATTTGAGATTCACTGTATCTTAAATGCTCTATACTTCAAACAAATTTTTAAACTGATGAACAAATTGTATATACTCATGGAATTGTGTATTTGATATCCCTTACTGAATAATCATTGCCTAATACAAGTATGGGCATCAAGAGGATAGGCTGATAGACTAATGTGATATTGAAAAGCTTTGATTACAGAAGTATTACCCAGGGTAATACAATGTCATTTTCATATTCAGCCTCAACAGATATGTCCAGTAAAATGAAATAGAAGCCCTGGAAGCTGCTCAGGGCTTACTTTGCTCTGGCTCCCTTGGGTTCATGGGGGAGAGAAAACCCTAGTGATGACTTTATGACTTTAATATATTGTATTGATATGTCTTCTTTTTTAAGAGAAAGTTAAAGGGTTGAGACAGGGAGGTAGTGAGGAAAAATAATTTTATGTCTGCTTATGTGGAACATCATTCTGCACATATTATATGTATTTATTCTAAGCAAGCTGCCAATAGACATTAAAGAAAGATCAGCATATCATGTTATGATGAAAGAGAAAAGCATGAAGGAGAAACAAAAAGGAACAAGGCTCTCCCTCTGCACCATGTGCATAATGAGGATAGAGATGAAGGGACTTAGCCTTCAGCCTGTACCTGTCCACCTCCAGTGTTCTTACTCAGTGAAATGAGTACTAGAGCAAAAAAAAATGGGCAAAAGATGTAAATCAACATCTTATCAAAGAGAAACAAATAGCCAATACACATATGCAAAAGTACTTAAAGTTATATTAGTCTTTAGAAAAAAGTGAGTATTAAAATCACAATGAGATACTGCTTCACATAGACAATAATGATTAAAATAAAAAGACATCTGTGTTGAAGATGACGTGGAAAAACTGGAAACGTCTTGTCAAAATATAAAACAGTGCAGCCGTTTTGGTAGTCTCTTAAAAATTTAAATATTAACTTACCATATTACTCAGCAATTTTCCTCTAGATATCATTCTAAGAGAAATGAAATCTTACGTTTTCATGAAGATTTCTACATGAATTGTCAAAACTACATTATTCCAAATAGCCTAAAAGTGGAAGTAATGCAAATGGCCATCAACTGATGAATGCATAAAGTGTGATATATCTATAAGGTAGAATGCTATTCAGCAATAACAAGAAATAAAACGCTTATAGAAGGACAATATAGATAAATCTCAAAAAAAGCTGCTGTAACTGATTGAAGCCAGATGCAAAAGAGCACTTATTTTAAGAGGACATGCGTATAGAACATCCATAAAAAGAGGCATCTGTAGAGATAAAATGTAAACAGTGGTTATCCAGGGCCAATGCTGACAATGGACAGTAAATGCAAAAAGGTACTAAGGATCTCTTTGGGGTGATAGAAATGTTATAAAATGGAATTGTGGTGAAACTAACAGAACTCTTCAAGTTTTTTAAAAAAATCATTGAATTGTACTTTATAAATGGGAGTATTTTATGGAATGCAAATTATACTTAAAAAAGCATAAGATTTAAGAAAATAACTGACTCAAAATTCTACAGTTCATGAAATCAGAAATGAATTATTTTTCTACCTAGACCAAACTGAAGCTGAGACAAAAATATGTGCTAAAGATATTTAAATGTAAAATAATATATGCACACTACCTACTCCTATAATGCTACATATATTTAAAATAGTGAGGATGTTTTTGTAAATTTTGATGGCTTTTACTTTGAATTTTTAGGGCAAAGTAACAAAATAACTTTAATGTTTAAAAAGAGACTCCTGTTCTTTTTCATGCAATTCTACCATATATCAACATCATTATCAAATTCAATGGTAGTTATATAATATTAAGCTAACACAGTATACAGCCCTTGGAACATGCTCAGCAATGCCTGTGAATACAATTTAACCTCTTATGTGACCATTAAACATCCTTTCCAACATCTTCACCAAGGAAGTATTTCCAAAGATCAGAAACTCACTACTTCCTACTCACTTCATTTCACTGCTCTCTGAATCTTAGAGCAATGTATTCGAGTTTCTGATGAGTAACTTTACTTGCATGACTTAGAGGAGTGCTATGCAATAGAACTTTCAGTTGTGACATAAATGTGTGGTAATCTACACTGTCCAACACAATGATCAACGTGAGGGAAATGTTGCTATGGAGGACTTGAAGTTTGGCTAGTGAAACTGAGGTCTTAAAGTTTTAATTTTATTTGCTTTTAAATTATTTTAAGTTTAAATAACCACATCTGGCTAGGGAATGCCATATTGGAAAGCACAGGCCTAGAGGCTCATCCAGTTTAACTGACTCAAGAAAACTTAACTCATTATCTTCCTTAAAAAACCTGCTTCTCCTCTACTTGTATTCGCTATCTCAATAAATATTACAATCACTCATCCGGTTGGCCACTCCAGAAATCTTGAAAGAAACAACCTCAGAATTACCCTCTGCACCCAGTCAGTCAAGAAGTTCTATAAAGCCTAGATTCTGTTTTTGTAAAATATATATTTTTTTATTTCAATGCCTTTGGAGTATGTGGTTTTTGGTTACATGAATGAATTGCATAGTGGTGAAGTCTGACATTTTAGTGCACCTGTCACCTGAGAATTGTAAGCTACACCCAATATGTAGTTTTTCTTTATCCCTCAACCCCCAACCCTGCACCTTCTGAATCTCCAGTCTATTATATCACTCTGTATACCTTTGTGTACCCATAGCTTAGCTCCCACTTATAAGTGAGAACATACGTATTTGGTTTTCCATTCCTGAGTTACTTCACTGAGAATAATGTGAAGACTACATTCTAAGTGGTCCTTTATTTGTTGCCTGGCCTCTGCATTTTACTACTCCTGCATTTTTCATGCCTCTTTATTTCTTACCTGATTTTACATAATTCCATTTTGTCTCCCAGTCACTTGTCTCATTGGCCTACACTCATGTATTCACGTGACAGCCACAGTCAGCTTTTCAAGCATGTCTGACAATGCCACAACACTGCTGTAAACCCTCTGTGCCCTCCACTGCATTCTGGACATAATTAGGATTCCATGTGATGTTGTGCATCATCTAGCCCCTTCCTGTCATTCCAGTGCATTTGTTATTACACAGGTGTGTACGGGTTCAGTCAGGATGGTGGGAGAAATTGTAAACTAAACAAAAACCTTCTTGGAAGGCTGGAAGGTTTTTGCAAAAGCCTCAGGATAGAGTTATGGCTGAAGGCAGCTTAATCCTCTTTGAGCTATAGCAAGGGTAATTAACATAGGAATGTAGAGGAGTCTATAACTAGCTTGTTTACTCATGTGGTCCCAAGACTAACCTTTGACCATCTGCAGGTACATGATTGCTTTCTACTCAGGGGGGTTGGCAATGGCAATTACCTTCTAGTGGTGTTTACTTGAGACCATTTGTCATTTAATGTGTTCTGAATAAATGCCAGCAGGGCCAGGGAGTCGAGGCCATGGCTGCTAAGCTTTACAGCACTCTCCTCGGAGTCTGTAAGTGGCCGGATGCTCAGCCAGACTGACAGGCATAATATCTGTGTAAGTGTACGTTATTCATCCACTCTTGGGTCAGGGTCTGTGGGACAGACTCCCACATAGGTGTACTTTCTCCACATCTCTCTGCATTTGCACAAGCTGTCCCCTTATATTATACTAAAAGCTATCCTTTATCTTATTAAGGACATGCTTATAAAGAAAGCAGAGCCCACAGGCAACAAGAGCAGGTGCTCTGGATCCTGACAGTCTGGGTTGAAAAGTGGAGCCCACCACTCAGTCTCCCTAATCTTCCACTTCCTTACCTGTAAAAGTGGGATAATAAAATCACCTATTCCCCTGGAGTTAATGAGATGATATCTAAAAAACATGTACACTCTGTTTGAGACTAAGTAAACATTCCACAAATGTTTGCTGTCAGGCCTCTGACCCCAAGCTAAGCCATCATATCCCCTGTGACCTGCACATCCAGATAGCCTGAAGCAACTGAAGATCCACAAAAGAAGTAAAAATAGCCTTAACTGATGACATTCCACCATTGTGATTTGTTCCTGCCCCACCCTAACTGATAGGATATATTATCCCCCATCCTTAAGAAGGTACTTTGTAATATTCTCCCCACCCTTGAAAATGTACTTTGTAGACCTATTCCAAACCTATAAGAACTAATGATAATCCCACTCCCCTTTGCTGACTCTCTTTTCAGACTCAGCTGCCTGCACCCAGGTGAAATAAATAGCCTTGTTGCTCACACAAAGCCTGTTTGGCGGTCTCTTCACACGGATGCATGTGACATTCAGTGCCGTGACTCGGATTGGGGGACCTCCCTTGGGAGATCAATCCCCTGTCCTCCTGTTCTTTGCTCCATGAGAAAGATTCACCTACAACCTCGGGTCTTCAGACCAACCAGCCCAAGGAATGTCTCACCAATTTTAAATCAGGTAAGCGGCCCCTTTTTACTCTCTACTCCAATGTCTCTCACTATCCCTCAACCTCTTTCTCCTTTCAATCTTGGCGCCATCCTTCAATCTTTCCCTTCTCTTAATTTCAATTCCTTTCCTTTTCTGGTAGAGACAGAGGAGATGCGTTTTATGACTGAACCCAAAACTCCAGCGCTGGTCACAGACTCAGGAAGACAGTCTTCCCTTGGTGTTTAATCACTGTGGGGATGCCTGCTTGATTATTCACCTATGTTTCAGAGGTGTCTGATCACCGTGGAGATGCCTGCCTTGATCCTTCACCCTTAGTGGCAAGCACCACTTTCCTGGGGGGCAAGCACCCCCCACCCCTTCTCTCCGTGTCTCTACCCTCTTTTTTCTCTGGGCTTGCCACCTTCACTATGGGCAAACTTCCACCCTCCATTCCTCCTTCTTCTTTAGCCTGTGTTCTCAGGAACTTAAAACCTCTTCAACTCACACCTGACCTAAAACCTAAACTCCTCATTTTCTTCCGCAATGCCACTTAACCCCAATACAAACTTGACAATGGTTCCAAATAGCCAGAAAATGGCACTTTCAATTTTTCCATCCTATAAGATCTAGATAATTCTTGTCATAAAATGGGCAAACGGTCTGAGGTGCCTGACGTCCAGGCATTCTTTTACAAATAGGTCCCTCCCTAGTCTCTGTTTCCAATGCAACTCAACCCAAATCCTCCTTCTTTCCCTCCTGCCTGTCCCTCAGTCCCAACCCCAAGCATCACTAAGTCTTTTCAATCTTCCTTTTCTACCAGCCCATCTGACCTCTACCCTCCTCCCCAGACTGCTCCCCCTCAGGTCACTCCCCACCAGGCTGAATCAGGCTCCAATTCTTCCTTGGCCTTGCTCCCCGACCCTGCAATCCTTCTATCACCTCCCCTCCTCACACCCGGTCTGGCTTACAGTTTCGTTTCGTGATTAGCCCTCCCCTACCTGCCTAACAATTTCCTCTTAAAGAGGTGTCTGGAGCTAAAGGCATAGTCAAGTTTAATGCTCCTTTTTCTTTATCCGACCTCTCCCAAATCAGTTAGTGTTTAGGCTCTTTTTCATCAAATATAAAAACCCAGCCCAGTTCATGGCTCATTTGGCAGCAACTCTGAGAAGCTTCATAGCCCTAGACCCTGAAAGGTCAGAAAGCCGTCTTATTCTCAATATGCATTTTATTATTCAATCTGCTCCTGACATTAAATAAAGCTCCAAAAATTAGATGCCAGCCCTGAAACCCCACAACAGGACTTAATTAACCTCGCCTTCAAGGTATACAATAATAGAGAGGAGTTGCAATTACTTGCCTCTGCTGTGAGAGAAACCCCAGCCATATCTCCAGCACACAAGAACTTCAAAATGCCTAAGCCACAGCAGTCAGGCATTCCTTCTGGACTTCCTCCCCCAGGATCTTGCTTCAAGTGCTGGAAATCTGGCCACTGGACCAAGGAATGTCCGCAGCCCAGGATTCCTCCTAAGCCAAGTCCCGTCTGTGCAGGACCCCACTGGAAATCAGACTGTCCAACTCACCCGGCAGCCACTCCCAGAGCTCCTGGAACTCTGGCCCAAGGCTCTCTGATTGACTCCTTCCCAGATCTTCTCGGCTTAGTGGCTGAAGACTGATGCTGCCCGATCATCTCAGAAGCCTCCTGGACCATCACAGACGCTTTGGGTAACTCTTACAGTAGAGGGTAAGTGCATCCCCTTCCTAATCAATACGGAGGCTACCAACTCCACATTACCTTCTTTTTCAAATGCCTGTTTCCTTTGCCTCCATAACTGTTGTAGGTATTGACGGCCAGGCTTCTAAACCTCTTAAAACTCCCCAGCTCTGATGCCAACTTGGACAACATTCTTTTATGCATTCCTTTTTAGTTATCCCCACCTTAACTGAGCGATTAACCTTGTGAAATTGCTTCTCCTGGTTCAGAAGCTCCCCCACTGAGCACCTTGTGACCCCCGCCCCTGCCTGCAAGAGAAAAACCCCCTTTGACTGTAATTTTCCACTACCCACCCAAATCCTATAAAACGGCCCCACCCCTATCTCCCTTCTCTGACTCTTTTTTCGGACTCACCTCGCCTGCACCCACATGAAATAAACAGCCTTGTTGCTCACACAAAGCCTGTTTGGTGTTCTCTTCACACGGACACACATGACATTTGCTACTGTGATTAATATTTCTGACTTTTCCACCAAATAAATTTCTTTTTATATGTCAATGTTCAGATACCAAATTTTGAGTATGTAGGAAAAACTCAAGTGTTTTTCCTCTACTCTCACTCAACACTCAACACAGAACACTTCTGTGACCCTGATGTCTAGGGTTGTCTCTCACATTTCAAGCAATTTTCCAGCAGATTTGCCAGGAGACACCAGCTGGGTGTCCTTGAATTCCATTTAATTTAGATACCATCTACCTAGAGATAGCATCAGATCCCAAAGGCTAAGTGCTCAGTCCCAAAAGATGGCCCCTCACTTCAAATCCTGGTTCCAAGTCCTGGCCTCCTGAAATTCTGATGAACCAGCTACAAATTTGGTTCCCCACAACCCCTCCTAGGTTAGATTAATTTGCTAGAGTAGCTCACAGAACTCAGGGAAATATTTTACTTACATTTACCTCTTTATTACAAAAGTTATTTAAAAGGATAAAAAGGAACAGCCAGGTGAATAAATATATAGGAGGAGGTCTGGAAGGGTCCTGAGCACAGAAGCTTCTGTCCCCCTGGAGTTGGAGGTGCCAACCTCCCCAGACATGCAGATGTGGTTGCCAATCCAGAAGCTCTCTGAATCCCATAGTTTAGAGATTTTAATGGAGGCCTCATCACGTAGGCATGATTGATTATTAATTTAATTTCCAGCCCCTCTCCAAAGATTGAGGGTTGAGGCTAAATCTATGAGCTTCTAACCATTGGAGTGGTCTTTCTGGTGCCCGGCTGCCATCCAGGAGCCCACCAAAAGTGGCCTCATTAGAACAAAAGATGCTCCTATCACCCAGGAAATTACAAAGGTCTTAGAACCTCAGTGCCAAGAATCAGGGTAGAGATCAAATATTAAAACATAAGATCCTATTAGCATTCATATCCACAAGGGTATTAAGAACTCTGTGCTAGGGACTGGGGGCAGAGACCAATATGCATATTTTAAACTATTTATTTCACCTACATTGTCAAGGATATCATTTGAGATAGCCTTCTCCCTACCACCTCATTTTGCCTTCTATGCTGTGATTTCATAATACACTTGACATATCATTTTATGGCACTTAAAGTATAAATAGGTAATTGTTAGTTTGCTTATATTCAATTCCCTCTGAAGACTTTAAATACATTAAGGGTAAGAACTGTGACTCATTCATGTATTAGTCACTTATGCCAGCATCTAATCCGCTATAGATATTCGACAAGTTTGAGCCTTGCATATGAAGGTAGGGAAAGTCAGAGCACAGATTTTTCAGGGATGAGTATACATGTCCCCAGATGTAGAAGCTGATCGGTGATTGAATTTTCTAGGATTAATGGAGGTTAACTACTCAATCAGATTCTTAGTCAGTGGCTGGAAGGTAATACTCAATCAGCATTCCTTTGATTAAAATGGAGAACCTATAACTCAGGCATTGTACCAGGACCCTAAATCTAAATAATCAGGATCCAGCCAGCTTTAGGTTGCACTGGTTTACTATAGTCTCTTCATTAGGATCTAAACCAAGTCTTCTGCAGAATCCTAATTAGTAGAAAAGCACTAACTATGAGTTAGTTAGTCCCTGGAATATCTTACCACAAGAAGTCAATATTTTGACAACTGTGAAAGGCTACCCTCATCAAAATCAGGTTAAAAATAAGAGTCTCACTTCTGTTGAATCTGTTATCTTTTCTACCTGTTAAAGGGGAACTGAACCCATCCCCTCACCACTTTGTCAACACTCCTATTTCTAGAATGATCACTATTGCCACAATTAAAAAATATGATATTAAAACCTATAATTATTAGTTTTATGTATAAACTTGGCTAAAGTATAATGCTGAGTTATTTAATCAAACACTACTAATCTAGGTGTTGCTGTGAAGGTATTTTGTAGGCATGGCTAACATCTGCAATTATTGACTTTAAGTAAAGGAGATTACTCTTGATAATGTGCGTGGACCTAATCCAAACTAAAAGGCCTTAACAGAAAAAAGAAGTTTCCCAGAGAAGAAAGTTTGTGCAAAGATGGCAACATCAGCTCGTGCCTGAGTCTACAACCCTATGGACTTTAGACTTGCTAGCCCCAAAATCTCTTTTTTTTTTGTCTTTTTATTTTATTTTATTTTATTATTATTATACTTTAAGTTTTAGGGTACATGTGCACAATGTGCAGGTTAGTTACATATGTATACATGTGCCATGCTGGTGCGCTGCACCCACTAACTTGTCATCTAGCATTAAGTATATCTCCTAATGCTATTCCTCCCCCCTCCCCCCACCCCACAACAGTCCCGAGTGTGATGTTCCCCTTCCTGTGTCCATGTGTTCTCATTGTTCAATTCCCATCTATGAGTGAGAACATGCGGCATTTGGTTTTTTGTCCTTGCGATAGTTTACTGAGAATGATGATTTCCAATTTCATCCATGTCCCTACAAAGGACATGAACTCATCATTCTTTATGGCTGCATAGTATTCCATGGTGTATATGTGCCACATTTTCTTAATCCAGCCTATCATTGTTGGACATTAGGGTTGGTTCCAAGTCTTTGCTATTGTGAATAGTGCTGCAATAAACATGCGTGTGCATGTGTCTTTATAGCAGCATGATTTATAGACCTTTGGGTATATACCCAGTAATGGGATGGCTGGGTCAAATGGTATTTCTAGTTCTAGATCCCTGAGGAATCGCCACACTGACTTCCACAATGGTTGAACTAGTTTACAGTCCCACCAACAGTGTAAAAGTGTTCCTATTTCTCCACATCCTCTCCAGCACCTGTTGTTTCCTGACTTTTTAATGATCGCCATTCTAACTGGTGTGAGATGGTATCTCATTGTGGTTTTGATTTGCATTTCTCTGATGGCCAGTGATGGTGAGCATTTTTTCATGTGTCTTTTGGCTGCATAAATGTCTTCTTTTGAGAAGTGTCTGTTCGTGTCCTTCACCCACTTTTTGATGGGGTTGTTTGTTTCTTCCTTGTAAATTTGTTTGAGTTCATTGTAGATTCTGGATATTAGCCCTTTGTCAGATGAGTAGGTTGTGAAAATTTTCTCCCATTTTGTAGGTTGTCTGTTCACTCTGATGGTAGTATATTTTGCTGTGCAGAAGCTCTTGAGTTTAATTAGATCCCATTTGTCAATTTTGGCTTCTGTTGCCATTGCTTTTGGTGTTTTAGACATGAAGTCCTTGCCCATGCCTATGTCCTGAATGGTAATGCCTAGGTTTTCTTCTAGGGTTTTTATGGTTTTAGGTCTAACATTTAAGTCTTTAATCGATCTTGAATTAATTTTTGTATAAGGTGTAAGGAAGGGATCCAGTTTCAGCTTTCTACATATGGCTAGCCAGTTTTCCCAGCACCATTTATTAAATAGGGAATCCTTTCCCCATTGCTTGTTTTTCTCAGGTTTGTCAAAGATCAGATAGTTGTAGATATGTGGCGTTATTTCTGAGGGCTCTGTTCTGTTCCATTGATCTATAGCCCTGTTTAAATCTCTTCGCCTCTCTCTGTTTCTGTCTGTCTGCTTCTCCCTCTCTTTATATATATAGTATATATAATACATAATTGTTATTATATAATTTTATGCTGCTCTGTTTCTCTAGAGAATGCTGACTGATACAAAACCTATGTAAGACCATCTCAGGAGTTTAAAGATTAATTTCTATTGTAAAGGCATTTGCTTTCTCCTGTTTTCTGACTTCTCAGAATCAGATAAACTTATTCATGAATCAGGTAATTCACCGAAGAGCTAATTCTTTAAAATAAGGTTATCTCCCAATATGTCTAGGAGGACTTACTCAGGAAGACTTATTCAGGAGAATTTATTAGCCCTTCAAAGCTTGTTTTCAGAAAACTTGTTTTGCATTCAGACAACTTTCATCCATCCATTCTAATGGCTCAAAATCACCTCACAAAAACTGGTGCACTTATTTGAGGACTTGAGAATTCGAAAGTTTCAGTATGTGTGCATGATTGTTTGCAGTTTGGGCTTTAAACTCTTTTTTTTTTTTTTTGAGATGGAGTCTTGCTCTGTCGCCAGGCTGGAGTGCAGTGATGCAAGCTCGGCTCACTCCAACCTCCGACTCCCTGGTTCAAGTGACTCTCCTGCCTCAGCCTCCCACATAGCTGGGATTACAGGCATGTGCCACCACACCCAGCTAATTTTTGTATTTTTAGTAGAGATGGGGTTTCACCATGTTGACCAGGATGGTCTCGATCTCCTGACCTCAGGTGATCCATCTGTCTTGGCCTCCCAAAGTGCTGCGATTACAAGCGTGAGCCACTGTGCCTGGCTGTGCTCTAAACTCTTAGCTCTACCTCACTTCCCATCATATTTATCCTTCTTAAACTCTTTGCTGAACTACTCTATTTCTGACTTAGTCTTAATTCCTGAGGACATGGTGATATATAATACTTCACTTTTGCAAAACTGCACGTAATCCTTTTTATTTCTGTAGATGAATAATTTTACTACTGTTTATGTAACAGTATATCACCAGGAACAGCATATTTTTAATGGCCCTTTACACTAAACACAGTGAGATCCCTAAGTGAGAAATAAAAATTGTTCTACTCTATCCTTTATGCTTGCATAAATTGGATAGCTTATTGTATGTGAGTAACAACATACTATCTTATTATAAATAAGAAATGCTTTTTACAAGAGAAAAAGTTGTTATAAGGTAATCTTAATACGTTCCTATTACTTCAATGTTTCATTTTTAGGTTTATGTTTGATGACTTTTTATGCAATGACATATTTTACTGTTTTATGTTTATATCCTTTAAGCAATTTTTAAAAATTGAAAATGTGAATGCAAGTTTAATTTCCCACTTAATGAAAAATACTACCATGCAGAGATGAGAATCCAAATATACACATACTAGGTTTTCCTTAAATATGTTCAAAGGAGACTTACAATTTTCTGAAGCATGTCTTTCTTCTTCCTATATCTTGTTTATAAATATAGTATATAATATACTTAGATTCATTCCTTCTTTGTTCCTGTAGCTCCACTACTGATAATTCCTTACATGCCTTTCTGTGCTTGTTCTTACGTGTTCTTTCCCAATTTGTAAACAAATATGGTTAAAATGCTTGTACTTGCTTAAAATAAAGATATTAAAACCAAAAGACTACCTTCTGTGTCAATAATTATTTTCTCTTACTTCAAAATAAACTATGTTTTATAATTCTGAGGGTAGAATTCTGAAAATTATATTTTTCTTAATTCAGGTAGCTTCCTTTTGGGTTCCAACAAGATCAGTATAGGAAGACATCACTTGATTCTTCCATTTACTTGCTATTGCTGGCAATATTAAAAGCCTGTCACCAAGTAATGACCTGTCTCCATGCATCAGTAGTTTGTTGTATATCTAGCTGCATTTACCACCACTAGGACCAATTTCAGGATGCACATTCAGAGATAGCATTACCAGCTGGGCAGTGCTATCTCCTCAGTGGCCCCAGCTCTGTAATGATCCTCTTCCTAGTTTTTGAGTTATCAATATTATTACTGTGGTGACTTTAACTTAAAAGTTGGAACCCCATATCTGTGAAACTCTCCTTCAAAGTCTGGGATGTCAGAAACAACTTGGATGTGCATTTTTCTCAAATGTCTGAGCCCTGAACCCTCTGAGTATGTGGCTATTATCTAATAACCACAGCCTTTTCTGTTGGTTTCACAGCCTTAAGGGTGGTCGATACCTCTGCAGTTATGGCCTCTGTATTACCTCAGTTTTCCTTTTGATCTTTCAATCCTTTAACAATTATTTAACCAATTCATTAAATACTTTCTATTCAAATACATAGCATGACTTCTGTTTTATTGACTGGAGTCTGATTTATTTTATTTTATTTTACTTTAAGTACTGGAATACATGTGCAGAATGTACGGGTGTGTTACATTGGTATACATGTGCCATGGTGGTTTACTGCACCTATCAACCCATCATCTACGTTTTAAGCCCAGATGCATTAGGTATTTGTCCTAATGCTCTCCCTCCCCTGGCCCCCCACCCCGGCCGACAGGCCCCAGTATGTGACGTTCCCCTCCCTGTGTCCATGTGTTTTCATTGTTCAACTCTCACTTATGCGTGAGATGTGTCCATGGGTTTTCATTGTTCAACTATCACTTACGAGTGAGAACATGTGGTGTTTGGTTTCCTGTTCCTGTGTTAGTTTGCTGAGGATGATGGCTTCCATCTTCATCCATGTTCTTGCAAAGGACAAGAATTCATTCTTTTTTATGGCTGCATAGTATTCCATGGTGTATAAGTGCCACATTTTCTTTATCCAGTCTATCACTGATGAGCATTTGGGTTGGTTTCAAGTCTTTGCTATTGTGAATAGTGCTGCAACAAACGTATGTGTGCATGTATCCTTATAGTAGAATGATTTATGATCCTTTGGGTATACACCCAGTAATGGGATTGGGTCGAATGGCATTTCTGGTTCTAGATCCTCAAGGAATTGCCACACTGTCTTCTACAATGGTGGAACTAATTTATACTCCCACCAACAGTGTAAAAGCATTCCTATTTCTGCACAGCCTCACCAGCATCTGTTGTTTCCAGATTTTTTAATGATCTTCATTCTAACTGGACTGAGATGGTATCTCATTGTGGTTATGATTTGCATTTCTCTAATGACCAGTGATGATGAACTTTTCTTCATATTTTGTGGGCCACATAAATGTCTTCTTTTAAGAAGTGTCTGTTCATATGTTTCACTCACCTTTTGATGGGGTTGTCTTTTTCTTGTAAATTTGCTTAAGTTCTTTGTAGATTCTGGGTATTAGACTGTTGTCAGATGGATAGATTGAAATATTTTCTCCCATTCTGTAGGTTGCCTTTTCACTCTGATGATAGTTTCTTTTGCTGTGCAGAAGCTTAGTGTAATTTGATCCCATTTGTCAATTTTGACTTTTGTTACAATGGCTTTTGGTGTTTTAGTCATGACGTCTTTGCCCATGCCTATGTACTGAATGGCATTTCCTAGGTCTTATTTTTTTTTTTATGGTTTTAGGTCTTATGTTTAAGTCTTTAATCCATCTTGAGTTAATTTTTGTATAAGGTGTGAAAAAAGGGGTCCAGTTTCAGTTTTCTGCATAAGGCTAGCCAGTTTCCCCAGCACCATTTATTAAATGGGGAATGCTTTGCCCATTGCTTGTTTTTGTCAGGTTTGTTGAAGATCAGATGGTTGTAGATGTGTGGCGTTATTTCTGAGACCTCTGTTCTGTTCCCTTGGTCTATGTATCTGTTTTGGTACCAGTACCATGCTGTTTTGTTTACCATAGCCTCATAGTATAGTTTGAAGTCAGGTAGTGAGAGGCCTCCAGCTTTGTTCTTTTCGCTTAGGATTGTTTTGGCTATAAGGGCTCTTTTTTGACTCCATATGAAATTTAAAGTAGTTTTTTCTAATTCTGTGAAGAAAGTCAACGGTAGCTTGATGGAGATAGCATTGAATCTATAAATTACTTTGGGTAGTATGGCTATTTTCACAATATTGATCCTTCCTATCAATGAGCATGGAATATTTTTCGATTTGTTTGTGTCCTCTTATTTCCTTGAGCAGTGGTTTGTAGTTCCCCTTGAAGAGGTCCTTCGTGTACCTTGTAAGCTGTATTTCTAGGTGTTTTATTTTCTTTTTAGCAATTGTGAATGGGAGTTCACTCATGATTTGGCTCTCTGTTTGTCTATTATTAGTGCATGGGAATGCTTGTAGTTTTTGCACGTTGATTTTGTATCCAGAGACTTTGCTGAAGTTGCTTATCAGCTTAAGGAGTTTTTGGGATGAAATGATGGGGTTTTCAAAATATACAGTCATGTCATCTGCAAACAGAGACAATTTGACTTCCTCTCTATGTGAATACCATTTATTTCTTTGTCTTGCCTGATTGCTGTGGCCAGAACTTCCAATATGATATCGAATAGGAGTGGTGGGAGGGCATCCTTGTCTTGTGCCGGTTTTCAAAGGGAATGCTTCCAGCTTTGCTCTTTCAGTATGATATTGGCTGTAGGTTTGTCATAAATAGCTGTTATTATATTGAGATACCTTCCATCAATACCTAGTTTATTGAGAGTTTTTAGCATGAAGTAGTGTTGAATTTTATTGAAGGCTTTTTCTGCATCTACTGAGATAATCATGTGGTTTTTGTCATTGTTTCTGTTTATGGGATGTATTATGTTTATTGATTTGTGCATGTTGACCCAGCCTTGCATCCCAGGGCTGAAGCTGACTTGGTCATGGTGGATAGGCTTTTTGATGTGCTGCTGTATTCAGTTTGCCAGTATTTTATCGAGGATTTTTGCATCATTGTTCATCAGGAATATTGGCCTGAAATTTTCTTTTTTGTTATGTCTCTGCGAGGTTTTTGAATTAGGATGATGCTGGCCTCATAAAATGAATTAGGGAGGAGTCTCTCTTTTTCTATTGTTTGGAATAGTTTCAGAAGGAATTGTACTGGCTCCTCTTTGTACTTCCGGTAGAATTCGACTGTGAATCCATCTTGTCCTAGGTTTTGTTTTTTGGTTGGTAGGCTATTAATTACTGCTTCAATTTCAGAACTTGTTATTGGTCTATTCAGGGATTTGACTTCTTCCTGGTTTAGTCCTGGGAGGGTGTATGTGTCAATTTCTTCTAGATTTTCTAGCTCATTTGCACAGTGGTGTTTATAGTATTCTCTGATGGTAGTTTGTATTTCTGTGGGATCATTAGTGACATCTTCTTTATAATTCTTTATTGTGTCTATTCAATTCTTCTCTCTTTTCTTCTTTATTAGTCTGGCTAGTGGTCTATCTATTTTGTTAATCTTCTCAAAAAGCCAGCTCCTGGATTCATTGATTTTCCAAACCATACCATAGATCCACACCACAGAATAGATTCATGATTAATTAAACCATCACTTTTATTCAATTGAGATAAAGGGTTTATCTAAATGAGAATATAGGAGAAACATGTGGTCTGCTGCAAATGATCATTGAGAATCTCTGGGTTCTCCCTATTGAATAAATGTTACTGAAATAACTGGCTAGTCATATGCAGAATATTGAAACTAGACCCTCTCCTTACACCATATACAAAAATCAACTCAAGATGGATTAAAGACTTAAATGTCAAACCCCAAATTATAAACACCCTGAAAGACAACCTAGGCAATACCATCATGTACATAGGAATGGGCAAAGATTTAATGACAAAGACGCCAAAAGCAATTGTAACAAAGGCAAAAATTGACAAGTGGGATCTAACTAAACTTAAGAAGTTCTTTACAGCAAAAGAAACTATCAACAGAGTAAACAGACAACCTGCTCTATGGGAAAAAATATTTCTAAACTATGCATCTGACTTAAGTCTAATATCCAGCATCTGTAGGAACTTAAACAGACTTACAAGAGAACACAAACAACTCCATTAAAATGTGAGCAAAGAACATGAACAGAAGCTTTTCAAAAGAAGACATGCATGTGGCCAACAGCCACATAAAAAATAGCTCAATATCACTGATCATTAGAGAAATGCAAATTGAAACCACAATGAGATACCAGCTCATGCCAGTCAGAATGGCTATTATTATAATGCAAAGTCAAATAGTAACAGATGCTGGTGACATTGTGGAGAAAAGGAAACACTTATAGACTCCAACCAGACTACTGGAGGGAGTATAAATTAGTTCAACGATTGTGGAAAGCAGTATGGCAATTCCTCAAACAGCTAAAAGCAGAACCACAAATCGACCCAGTAATACCATTATTAAGTATATACCCAGAGGAATATCAACCATTCTACCATAAATATATATGCACGTGAATGTTCATTGCAGAACTATTAATAATAGCAAAGACATGGAATCAGCCTAAATGCCCAGGAATGACAGATTGAAATAAAGAAATGTGGCACATATACACCATGGAATACTATGCAGCAATAAAAAAGAATGATATCATGTCTTTTGTGGGAACATGGATGGAGCTGGAGGCTGTTATGTTTAGGAAACTAACACAAAAACAGAAAATCAAATACTGCATGTTTTCCCTTATAAATGAAAGCTAAATGATGAGAACTTCTGAACACAAAGAAGGTAACAACATACACTAGAGTCTACTGAGGGTGGAGGGTGGGAGGAAGGAGAGCAGTAGAGAAGATAACTATCAGGTGCTGGGCTTAATACCTGGGTGATGAAATGATCTGTACAACAACCCCCCATGGCATGAGTTTACATGTGTAACAAACCTTCACATGTACACCTTGAACCTAAAATAACAGTTGAAAAAAAAAAAAACAACAGAATGTATGTGTGTATGTGCATGTGTATATGTCTGTAAAAGCTAATAATATATGTGTCTTATATACTGTAGTGCTAACATAAATAAAGTGAAAAGTCAAGGGCTTAAAATTTCGGCTGAGGTTACATTAAAAAGAAAACAAAAAAGGA
Source organism: Pongo abelii (assembly GCF_028885655.2). Lineage (NCBI taxonomy): Eukaryota > Metazoa > Chordata > Mammalia > Primates > Hominidae > Pongo > Pongo abelii. The sequence continues at coordinate 115,658,195 of NC_071993.2, forward strand.
CTTCTGATTTCGCCAACATTGAACGCCTTATTACTTCCAGGTCCCCTTTCTTACATCTAAAACACCACAAATAGCACAATAACAAGCAGAAGAATACTCTGAGAGTTGGAATAAAAAGGCATATTACCCAAATAACCCAGAACTTGAGGAATGACATGGTGATGTGTCCTCTTATTCCTTGTTCTGTCTTGTATATCCTGGACAGGGTGCTTTAAAAGCTTCCAGCACAAAACTGCCAACACACACAGACAACAAAATCTCCAAGAAAAGCCTTCTCAAATCAAAATAGACTTAAATAAATGCAGACACATACCATGTTCATGGATTAGAAGACTTAATGTAGTAAATACATAAATTCTTCTCTAAATTGATCTCTAGGTTTAATTCAATTCATATGAAAATCCTAGCATTTTTGGTAGGTTTAGAGTAGCTTATTCTAAAGTCTATGTGGAAAGATTCAGGTCCTAGCATGCTTAAAAGAATCTTTAAAAAAGGTTAAAATGATAGACTGGTATGGTTGTATATGTCTGTAGTCAGTTACTCAGGAGGCTGAGATGGAAGGATTGCTTGAGCCCAGGAGTTTGACCCTAGAATTTTGAGGTTACAATAAACTATGATTGTGCTTCTGCATCCCAACCTAGATGACACAAAGAGACTCTGTCTCTAAAATTACTACTTCTACTACTACTAATAATAAAAAGGATAACTTTGGAGAAATAAGAGGCATTACTAATTATTAAATTATTACAACCAATATTAAAGTCTCCCAGATAGCTACAGTAATCAAGGAAGTGTCCAGAGGGTGACCTTTTCATAGAAGTATAGACAAATAGATTAATGGAACAGAAGAGAAAACCCTAATATATTCACATACAAGAAGGTCCAATTAGATTTTGATGAAAGCACAAAAGGCATTCAATAGAGGAAGGATAGTCTTTTTAACAAATGATGTTGAAACAATGGGACATGAACAGGCTGAAAATGCAAACCTAACTTAAACCTCATATCTTAAATAAGAATAACTCAAAATGAATCACAGACTTAAATGAAATATTATAATACTTTAAGAAAACCATCATTGGAGAAAATCTATGGGATCTCAGCTAGGAAAATCATTCTTAGACATGACAACAAAAGCATAGCTTATAAAAGGAAAAAGTGATAAAATAACATACTTTAAATCTCCTGTGAAGAATAATTTTAATTAACATGTGGAGATATTCTACCAACAGGGAGGCTGAACATAACTCTTCACTCCTTAAGTGTGGGCTGCATGTAGTGACTTCCTTTGTGAGTGAGGAGAGTAACTTTATAACAGGGAAACCCAATAAACACCAACTCAGCCTGATGACCAAAGTTCATATTGACTTTGGTAAGCCATATTGATCATATTTACTCATGATATGATGTGATATGAAAACAACACTCTATTTCTGTGGTCTTCCCCTCCAAAACACACAAACACAACATAAGATGCAAAAAAAAAAAAAAAAAAAAAAAGAAAAACACCTCGAATCTCAATTAAGGGATCATAATACCTGACTAGAATTCTTCAAACTACCATAGTCATCAAAAACAGGTAAAGTCTGGCTGGGGTGCAGTGGCTCACACCAGTAATCCCAGCATGTGGGAGCACAAGACAAGAGGATCACTTGAACTCAAGAGTTCAAGAGCAGCCTGGGCAATATAGTGAGACTCCCCATCTCTACAAAAATATAAAAATTAGCAGAGCATGGTGGTGTGTGCCTGTATTTCCAGGTATTCAGGAGGCTAAGGTGGGAGGATCGCTTGAACCCTGAAGGCAAAGGTTACAGTGAACCAACAATGCCACTGCACTTCAGCCTGGGTGACAGATAGAGACTCTTTCTCAAATAAATAAATGAATACAAAAACAAGGAAAGTCTAACCGTCATAGTCAACAAGAAGCTAAAGAGACATGAGTACAAAATAAAATGTGGCATCAGAATGGGATTCTGGAAGAGAAAAAGGACATGAAGTAAATACTAAGGACATTTGAATAGAGTACAAGTGCTAGTTGATAATAATGTATTAGTATTGGTTCATTAATTACAACAGATATACCATAGTAAAGTGAGGTGTCAATATCAGGGCAGAAATGGGTACAGAAAATATGTACCACTATTACAATTTTCCTCTGAACTCAAAGCTGTTCTACATTTTTAATGTTTATTAAATGAAAAAAATAACAATTTTGATCTTGAAAAGGTTGTGGGAAAAGGATGAAAAGACATTACAGATTGAAAGAAAATATTTGCAAGCCACATTGCCAACAAAATACTAGCATCTGGAATGTATACAGCCCTCTTAAAACTTAACAGTAAAGGCCGGGCATGATGGCTCATGCCTGTAATCCCAGCACTTTGGGAGGCTGAAGCAGGCAGATCACGAGGTCAAGAGATTGAGACCATCCTGGCCAACATAGTGAAATCCCGTCTCTGCTAAAAATACAAAAATTAGCTGAGCTTGGTGGTATGTGCCTGTAGCCCCAGCTACCTGGGAGGCTGAGGCAGGAGAATTGCTTGAACCTGGGAGGCAGAGGTTGCAGTGAGCCGAGATCATGCCACTACACCACTCTGGTCTGGCAACAGACCATCTCAAAAAAAAAAAAAAAAAACACTTATCAGTGAAAAAAAAAAAAAATCAATCCAATTAGAATATGGGCAAAAGACATGAACAGGCATTTTGCCAAAGATGTAAATACAGATGGCACATAAGTACATAGGAAGATATTCAACATCATTAGCCACCAGAGAAATGCAAATTGAAACACAATGGGATATCACACATACATATCTGAATAGCTAAAAAATAAAAAATAAAAAGTGGCAACCACAAATACTAGCCAGATTGTAGAGAAACTGGGTCATTCATAGATTACAGACAGAAATGTAAAATGGTCAGCCACTCTGGAAAACAGTTTAGCAATTTCTTAAAAACTAAACATCTAATTACCATGCAATGCAATAAAAGCTAAAGGCATCTTTGGACATTTGTTCCAGAAAAACAAAAATATACCATCACATGAAAACTTGTACACAAATGTTCAAAGGAAATTGTTTGTGGCTATCAGAGAGCAAATGAGGGATTCTTATGGTGACGGAGCTGTTCTGTATCTAAACTGTGTTAATGTCAATATTGTTCTTGTGATCTATCATTTTACAAAATATTACTTTTCAGAAAACTGTTTATATGTAATCTTTTTATTATTTCTTACAACTGCTGTGAATCTATAATTGTCTCAATTAAAAAGTTTAATTGTGCTTATATTGTGGTCCTAAAACAACTTTTTTTTTTTTAATCAGGTGGCACTTTGTCACCCAGGCTGGAGCACAGTGGCATGATCTCAGCTCAGTGCAGCCTCGACCTCCCAGGTTCAAGTGGTATCCCATCTCAGCCTCCTGAGTAGCTGGGACTACAGGCGTGTACCACCATGACCAACTAGTTTTTGTGTCTTTTGCAGAGATGGGGTTTCACCATGTTGCCCAGGCTGGTCTCAAACTCCCGAGCTCAAGCAATCCACCTGCCTTGTCCTCCCAAAGTCCTAGGATTACAGGTGTGAGCCACCATGCCCAGCCTGAAAATCACACTTAATATTTAATTGTACTGTTTGCAGTACCACAATAAAAAATAATTTATGGATGTCATCAACATTTTCTTGTGTCTCTATCCTAAATATGACATTCATGTACATTTCAGATTTAACTTCTTTCTCATCCAATTAGTTGCCAAACTCTATTATTAATTTAATCTGTCCCTACTATATTCTTGATATATGTCTTTTGCAAATACTGCTGAACCATGCTTTACTTATATTTTTCCTGATCTGTTTTAATTGTCAATTAATTGTTCTACTAATGCCTTTCTTCCCTTTTACTTTTAATTATATTTATCAATGAAAATCTACCCAAACTCCCTAGAGGGTATATATATATTCTGGGCCATAAAAAATATCAACATAGACAAAGACCCAGCTAAGAGACAGTACTATAAGGTGTCATAAAGGCTATCTGACTTGTAACACTTCTATATCTGAAGGAGTGGAAACCTCTAAGTAAACAGAAACACACAACACAGTTGTCTCATTGTTTTGGGCAGAACAGCCATTATTTCTAGAGTTAATAGTATAGCATTAATCCTAGTGCAGTTCACGTATGTTTATTGCAGCATTATTCACAATAGCAAAGACTTGGAACCAACCCAAATGTCCAACAATGATAGACTGGATTAAGAAAATGTGGCACATATACACCATGGAATACTATGCAGCCATAAAAAATGATGAGTTCATGTCCTTTGTAGGGACATGGATGAAACTGGAAATCATCATTCTCAGTAAACTATCGCAAGAACAAAAAACCAAACACCGCATATTCTCACTCACAGGTGGGAATTGAACAATGAGAACACATGGACACAGGAAGGGGAACATCACACTTCGGGGACTGTTGTGGGGTGGGGGGAGGGGGGAGGGATAGCATTGGGAGATATACCTAATGCTAGATGACGAGTTAGTGGGTGCAGCGCACCAGCATGGCACATGTATACATATGTAACTTACCTGCACGTTGCGCACATGTACCATAGAGCCTAAAGTATAATAATAATAATAATAATAATAATAATAAAAATCCTAGTGCAGTTTATATTTACAGTGCTATTATGCATATAACATAAATATTCTGAGCTAAATAATAATTGCCTCTTCCCTCTGACCTCTGATATTGAATATACACATTCTCTGCTTCACTGGCCCATACTGTTGGTATCATCAAGCATGTTGATTTGGTAAAAGAGCTGGAAGCAGAGACAGTTTGATGTCAATTTGCTGTTAATGAAGAAAGTGTGAAGGCTAGACTGACCTCTACTTACCCAGGGTCCATTTTAATTTAGAAAAATGCAGTCAGGTTGGAATGGAAAGAAACAATATGACTTGTTAATTTCCATTTTCCTATCCTGGGTAGGGAATAAAGAGGTAAATGGAGCTGCTGGTTCATCACAAAGTGCCACTCTGCCTTACTCTGATGTGAAGGCATTGGATATTGAAATTTATAGCACTGTAGGCACTGCCCTCTGCTCTGGAAGAGGTCACCCTTATTGTGTTTTTATTATTGGATTGTTTTACATGTCCAGCCTGCTCAATTTGAGAAAACTCTGTATTCTCTTGAGAGGAGACTTGCATTACACATGGGCAGGCAGCCCAGAGCATTAATTGTATACATATCATTGTATTTCAAAAATAAATCTTTCTCATGTTTTTCCCTTGCTTTCTTGCTCTTGTGCCTTTTCCTTGCCCCTTGAATTAATTTTTCCCATAAACTCACAGAAGCCAGCTGAAATTACAGAGGCAGGTTAGGAACCTTACAATCTTAAATATTCCCTTCAGGTGTTCTGCTCACAAACCTGTCACAGATATTGTTCTTTGCCTGGGGGCACATGTTTCTTGCAGTCTCCAAGAGCACGCTATGTTTTGTAGGCACACAGAAACACACACTTCCTGTGTGCAGTACATGTAGTGATTAACAGACTCTGAAGTCAAAATCGTCTAGAATAAAAATTCTACTTCATCACTCGGCCAGCTTACCTAACATCATAACAGTCATACAAGCCTCCACTTTTCTCACCTGTAAATTCTAAAATGTCCCAGAGGGATGCGATACAGGTAAGATAATATAATGAATGTTAATAAATTATCACAGTGACTGGACCTACAGTATATGCTAGATATAATATTTTTAAAGATAATCTCAGGACTAGAACAGGCTTTAAGAATAATCTGTTTATAATATTCTTCTAAGCACTCTGATTTGAAATGTGGACATATGGATGAACTCAGAAAAAGCCAAGGATCCCTAATCTCTAGCTTCTCATTACCTATTCCAGTCTCCTTGTCTCACTATGTCTAATGTTAAAATCCATTTTGTAATATTACCACCAAATGCTGCTTTAAACGCTATTTACAAATCTCCACTGGAAGAAATTCTTCACCTGTTGAAGGAGGCTTGTCCATACTGAACAGTTTTGAGAATGCATCCTAATATCCAACCAAATCTGGACCGAGTATATTCCAGTCACTGATGCTAATTTTGCCACTGGGTTTAGAAAGAACAAATTTAATTTATCTTCCCATTTTACTGCTCTATGGAAATTTGAAAACACCTACCATAACCTCCCTAGACTTCTTTGCTTTAAGGTTATTGTATAATCAAAGCGTCAATCCATGAAACCCAACATTTTTTTATCTACCCAATCGAAATGCTCTTGCCAAATACTTCCTCATCTAGAGTCTCAGTTTTCTGCGTCCTTTCTGTTCTCTAACAAGTAATCCTCTTTGGAATTTTCCCTTTCCATGTTCTAATTACTCCTTTCCTTGGCAAGTAAAGACCTACATTAATTTGGGAGGGAATGGGGCATTCTTGTAGCTCTCTAGGCTGCTATAAAAGAATTTCCACATTTTTTCATCTATTTTCTATCTCCATAATCATAATGTAGGATACTAAAGACAAAGACCATTGCTATTAATATGAGAATCTAAGACTTTATAGTTGGAACTGGGTGGGAGTAAAAATCATTGAGAGAACACTCGGCTCAAATTCCTGTTGTCATAACCATTTTAAAGATTAGGCAGTTGAAGCACCAGGAGCTTAACTGACTTCCACAAATTCATGTAATCGTATTAGCCTCCGTCCTACTGTTCAAGGGCTCCTTATAACAAGATTTCCCATAAATTTGGTACAGATCTCTCAAGCCAGACCTAGATATTTTGTTATTTTACCTGAATAACTTTTGGGAGGTAATATTTACAACTCAGATTTTACATTAAAGTTATAGATTTCTGGCTTCTTTTAAAATGTAAGATTTCTGTATTTCTGGGTCAACATTCTCACTTTCCATGGAACTCAATGGTGCCTGCACCCATGTAGAAGGGATCATTCTCTCCACGTAACCTGGCTTGGCTTTGCATATATATACATTTACCATGTTGCTTTTGTATTGTATCACATAATCTTGTAAGCATTTTCATATATTCTTTTTTATTTGAGGCCATCATAACACTGTAATAACACATGTATATTTTAGCTATAGACAGATAAGATAACTGAGTCCTCTAATGTGTCAGGCAGGGTAGTATGGTGCAGAGATTTTAGAGTAAAAGTTCGTAATACATGTTAGCCATAAACATTTCTTGCAGAATAGGAGGTAGAAAAGCCAGGTCTTCTGGAATCTAATACAGGGCTCCTACCATGGTAAGGCTTGCCATGCCCACTTTGTCTCATGCACCTCTATTGACTTCCGTTTCTGGAACTGCTAAAAATGAAAGCCTTACAGAGCTGCTAATGAGCACTCTCTCATGGTCAAGCACTGGATGAGTTACTGAAACATCTCAACATGCTGCTCAACCCAGCTCACTCACATAAGTTCTGTATGGAAAACACGAAGAATGTCCTGTGTGCAAGGGGCTTCTGAATCATGCACTCAGGCTGGATCCTGAGTGGACTAAATATTTTTGCAACCTATTAAAACTGATGGATGTGTGTGTGTGTGAGTGTGAGTGTGTGTGTGTATCACACACACAATGGTATGATCAGAGTTCATACTTTACTTGGTAAATCACTGACCATAGGATTGCAATTGAGGTCCTTCTTCTATCTTGCAAAGAGCCTGACAAAAAACTAATTGATGACTCAAATGCCTGGCATTCTCCCTATGAATCATCAGAATTTTCCTGTGCCAAAACTCTAGGCCTCTCACTCATCCCCAAGTCAGACAGGTTCTGCAAACTTCACATTTGCAATGATTTTCTCTAATTTCTCTGGTTTGGGACTTTTTTTCCAATGTCTTATGGCAGATATTTGGCAGCTCTGTGGCCAAATGCAAAAATGGGAAACTGAGGCTAAGAGGCAGAAATGTTCTTATTCTTTGGAAGGGTGTTTTCTTGTGCCCAAGGAGACTTTTTAATAGAATTGGCTAAAGCATCCATAGAAGTATCACCTGGCTATCCTAAGGTTTATTGGTAAAAACAAATAAACAAGTGGTGATTTGGAACCAACCCAAAATGTATTAACTTGCAATATCTGGGGGTGTAACCCATGAATTTGCTTTTCTAATAAGCACCTCTAATTATAAAAACCTGAGCCCAGGGTCTCAAGAATTATGCTAAAAAGTTAAAAATTATAGAGTAATCAATTTAAGAAAGAAAATACAAAAATAATTTACAATACCCTAGAACTGAAAATCACAAGATAAAATTAGATTGAGATACTAGTTGCAAGATTTTGTGAACACATTTAAAAAATTACATTTTACCTTTGAAATCAGTAGTAAGATTTATGGTATAACAATTATATCTTAAAGCCATTAAAATAAATTTTTAAAATAATATGAGAGGTCACAATCTAATTGGCCTAATTCTTCATGTAACCACTAACAGGGGACAGATAGGGTAATAACTTCTCAAAATTTTTGTAGGCATTCATTCTTCTCTGGGTCTATGACAACAGACAAAAATGCATTGTCTATATTCATTCAAAGGGGAACTCAATTTTTTGTTCCTTTTGTATCTTGTGCCCCATTAAATTTCTCATTTTGCGATCCCTGAGATTATACAGACTCAGATATTGTTCGGATGCTTTGAGATTTGTAAGCAATAAGTATGGAAAACATAGCAGAATAAAATATAGAGAATGAATGTAGTTTCCTAAATCATGAGACAATGCCTAGTGTCCTCAGTCTATGCTGTCATATGGCCTCCTAGAGTTTTGTGTTTGGAAGGTAGCTGTTTCAGCTGCTTGTGCATAAAGGTGTGTATGTCTGTGTGTTTGTGCACCTTTTTACTTATGAATCACATGTAGATACAGTGAACATTAGACAAAAATTCCTTCTTTTTCTTCTAAAATTTTTATGGATACAGAAGAGTCATACCTATTTATGGGATACATGTGATAATTTTGATATTTTGTAAGTCACTGCTTAGGAAACAGCTGCACGATATTAAAAATACGGGGTAATTAGGTCCAGAATATTTTTAGTTAAAAAAAGGCAGTTGGGTATGTGGATATTGAAGGAAAATTGATGTTTGGTGGTTTTCCTAACCCTAACACTGTTTTTTTCTTGATAACCTCTCATTACAGACTCAATTTTATCATTAAAATTAATCATTTTGTCATGATTAAGCCATGGGATCTTTGAAAACACATTTGATAGATTGTATAGTGTCATCCAAATATAAGGTATTTGTCATAGTTTGTTCAGGCTGATATAAAATAAAATATCTTAAACTAGGTAACCTGTAAATAGCAAAAACTTATTCCTCAACGTTCTGGAGACTGGGAAGTTCAAGATCAAGGTGATGTTAATGTCTGTGAAGGCATGCCTCCTCATAGATGGCACCTTTTGGCTGTGCCCTCACACGGTGGAAGGGGCAAGATAGCTCTCTGGGACCTCCTTCAAAAAGGCACTAATCCCCTTCATGAGAGCTTCACCCTCATGACCTAATCACTTCTCAGAAGGCCCTGTCTCCTAATATTATCGTCTTGGGGGTTAATATTCCAATGTATGAATTTTGAGGAAATGCAAACATTTGGATTATAGCAGTATTAGTGTTGCCTTAGGAAGAGTTAGCCAATCAGTTTTTTGTTTTGTTTTGTTTTGTTTTTTTTGAGATGGAGTCTCGCCTTGTAACCCAGGCGGAGTGCAGTGGTGCGATCTCGGCTCACTGCGAGCTCCGCCTTCCAGATTCAGGCCATTCTCCTGCCTCAGCCTCCCAAGTAGGTGGGACTACAGGTGCCCACCACCACGCCCGGCTAATTTTTTTTGTATTTTTAGTAGAGACGGGGTTTCACCATGTTAGCCAGGATGGTCTCGATCTCCTGACCTCGCAATCTGCCCACCTCGGCCTCCCAAAGTGCTGGGGTTACAGGCGTGAGCCACCGCGCCTGGCCCCAATCAGTTTTTAATCATTTTTAGCCTTCTAATATAAATTTATTCTTCCCCAACTATTTGAGGTACAAATTCCTCTGAGAAAGAAAAGGTTTGAGGTAAAGTAGTTTCTATTTTAGGATAAAGAGTACAGGAGGACAGGTAGGCTTTTGGTGGTGATGAGAAGGAAGAGAGAGAACTATTCTTTTTCTTTTTTGATCTATTAATTCTGATGTCTGTGGTTACCAGACTAGAGCTGTCAGAAAAAAATAGGCAACTGTAATTGTCTTGAATTTTGGAGAAACATGGATTGAAGATGTAGTGCAGAAATTATTTATATTTGAATGGTAAGAGAAGCCAAGATATAACCACATAGAAGAGTATTGCATTTCTTCTTGATTACATGGCCAGTAAATGATAAATCCAAAACATAGAACCAAGTCCTCCTGCCTTAACTCAACACTCCTTTCTTTAAATTGACCTATCTTTCTGCATTAAAAATATTTGATCAGTACCCAACAACTACACAACATGCATAAAGCTTCATGAGCATAGAAAACAAGAAAAAGCATGAACCCTTGATAAGAGTGCAGGCACAGAGGCTATCTTTTATTACATATCAAGAATCCCTCTCTTATTGCTATGTCCTTCCCTCGTTTAGATCTCCATTGGGCCATCTTGTAGACCATTAGAGGCTTCATATAATCTAAAGCCCCAACTTTAGTCCCTTCATTCAAATTCATGATCAGCATATTCATGCCAGAATTGCCTTCCAAAGGTTTTTCTCCTATGGACTATGGATGATGTCTCCCTTTTACCCACAGGATAAAAATCTATTCAACTCTAACTGAAGCCTTCCTTGTCTGACATTCCACATTGGCCACTCTTACTTCTGTCTTCTTCCCAGGTTGAAGTCTCTGATGGACCCAAACTGACCTCTCCCATTTCACCACTCAAGATTCTGCATCAGTAGACATATATTCCAGGCTTATAAGCAAAATTGATTCCATTTTTCTATCCATCTAAATTGCATTTATTTAAAAGATTCACTTAAATGCCATGTCCCTTGAGAAAATGTCCCTTAGAATCACAGCCTGTGCTTAGCTCTGTATAACTACTTTCTACAATTTATCTAGTTCAGAATATGTTGTTAGATATTTTTTGAATATGTATTATTAGGGCAACCAGAGGATAAGAAGCTCTTCAAGATAAGATCTCTGCTTTATATATCTGTGTTTGACCAGTTATATGATTAAAACAAATATAGAAAATTAACAAGAACAATGACATAATTGAATATAAGTTTCATAGGTAATTAAAACAATAAGCATTTCTTGATGATCTGCTGTGTGATATCATAGGTAGTGTCTCAGGTTTAGGCATTGGGACACTTGGCCTAAAACCTAAAAATTGCTGGGAAGAGCAAACATTTCTGAGCATCAGCTTCATATTACCCATTAAGGCCACTTGTCCATAGTTATAGGAGAAATTGAGTAAGTGAAATAATTAAAACTTCTGTACTTTCTTACACGACATTCTGTTTGAGTCCAGAAGCCTGTAGGCCTGTTAAAAAGTTTATTTTCTTCAGCCATTCTACACTGTAGCTGGGGTCTTTAAGAAGCTTCTAATCTTAGCAAACATTCATTAAAATAAAAGGTCACCTGGAGACCCTGAAGAAGACCTCTGTCAGGAAGCCAATTAGCTTAAGTCCACCCCTGACTTTGTCTGCTCAGCAGTTATTCTCGGGCTATTTCTCTATTCCCTTTTTATTATTATAAGCTGTAATTAGTTACTATGCCATATAATTTCCATAGCCACAGGAAATATTTAACTGTAGCATCAGGGGCACCTGGGAAAATGATTAATTCTAGAGAAAGTGTAGTTTGGGTGACTAGAGCACATCAGGACAGAATCTCTTAATTGAGACAAGCCACCAATTTGAGGATCAAAGTAAAACTTCCTGCTATCATGCCATACCAAATACCCTCCCCCACGGCTGTGGGATCCAGCTGAGAACAGCATGAGCTCCTGAAAGAAGTCCCAGAGCCACATCTGGTTTTGAGGTTGTAACCAGACTGTGATCTTGGTTCTGAAAGGAATTCAATCATCTTCTCTCCACCAAATAATAGAACGCATTTCAGAATCTTATTCAAATTATGACACATAAAACCCAACTTTGGTCAAATGATGAAGTTTGACCTAATTTGACATCTCAGTCTCAGTACCCATCAGAGACACGCACTCTCTCTCTCTCATTCTCTCTCTCTCCTCATCCTACACCTGCTCTTAGCCCTTCCATATATTCCAAAATGTCAATGACTAAGTTACTTCTTCTCTGTGTGTGTGTGTGTATATATATATATATATATCTTGCTATTCATCTCTACTTTTTATTGAATCTCCATTATTTTAGTATGCAGCAGAGTGCTTTAAAAATATTTAGATCAAACTACAAAAGGCTACTGCCCTCAAGAAGTATTCAGGTGAGTAGGAGGAAGGTAAAGCCAATATTTGTGACTTATTTCTATGCAATGGATGAGGCAGTTTGTGTGCCTTATGTTGTTTAACAGATGACATGAAGTCAGTGTTAGTATTTCCATTTATAAAATAAGAACACTGAGATTTGGAGGGGTTAAAACACATATTGAAAATTCATAGATGTATCAATGTTTGAGCTTCAGTTTCACTCCAGGGGGGCCTGTCTCCAAAATCTATGTTCATTTTTACTGCAATGATTGTTTATAATAAACTGCAACACAGGATAGAAAAGGACACATAGAGAGATGAGATTTCAAACTAGAAATTATCCAGATGCTGCCTTTGATTGAAACTTTCTTCCTGTGCCTAGCATAGAATCTAGAATAAAATTGAAAATAAATAAATAAATAAATAAATAAACAAATATATGTGTGTGTGAAGAAAATATACAGGGGAAGAAGTGCTTTGTGTCCAGAACACAGATCAACTAAAATCATGCATTCCAGGGGCCATAGGCATGCAAGGCCCTGAAGATTAGTAACTGGCCCCGAAGATTTCCTACCAGGTTAATTCCCAGATACATAGAGTTTCTCTCACTTGAGGAAGTCTCCTCATGTATGGACATGATGTGTATGAATAAAGAAAATTACCCACCACATTTGTGGACCACACAAATCATAATGGTGGGTCAGGCTCAGGTAGAAAGAACATACCCACAGGTCTGTGCAGGAGGGTGCCTGACAGAGTTTAAAGAAGGGAAAGATACAGATTGGAAGGGAAGAGCGGGGGACATTTTACATATACAAAATAGGACAGTTTAAATAAAATTATATAAGTAACAATGTATGTCTCTCTTTACCTACAAAGAATTTGAACCCATTAGAGTTGTAGTAGATTCTGCTCAATACCACATTTTTTAAATAACTATATCCCATATTATTTTCTTGAATGGGTATATTATTCAGATTCCAGCTCTTTTGCCTCGTAAGTTAGTTATTATTTGCCTCACTAATTTACTTTTGATGTTACAACTTAGTTTTGCAGTTAAGAGATGTGGATTTTGAAATAAATTTAAACATTTAAACAAAATTATGTGAGATTTTGTTCACAATTTGTCTCTTGTTCACAATTTGTTCACAATTTGTCTCTCCAGTCATTCTTAACTTCTTTTTATCTCCAAAACCTTGAATCTCTCTCATAGCACAGTGTCTTTATGCATGACTTTGTCTCTCAATGGCATGTTTTATCTACAGTTTTTCCCAGCTAAGTCACTCAGACCTTCATGCTGGAAAGCATCTATGATTCTCTGGAGCAAGGCCGTCTTAGATGCTGCTTGTCTGTGCTCCTCCTGGGTATGTATATATGTGTGCATGCTACACTCATTGGTTTCTCTGCCTCAGACTATTTTCAGATGGAGTGCTTCCATACAGTGACCCGTGCTTTACCATCCCTTAAGAAGAATAATTTTTCTAATAGTTTCAAATAAGATATTTTTGAAGAGAAAGGGGTGTGTGTGTGTGTGTGTGTGTGTATGTAGAGGTCCCCACGGGGACATTTATTTGCTTTTATCAAGGAAAGAGAAAGGCCAATTAAAGGTGATTGGATACATTGATTGCCAATAACCTTGGAAATATTAAACTTGACAACCCTTCTATCTACCCTAAGGTGGATATCAACATCCACCACCAAAGAATAGGGCTGCCCTCCTGCACAGAGCAGAGAATTTGGTTGTGTTTGTTTCTGGTGTGTGGGTGTGGGTGGGTGTGTGTGTGTGTGTGTGTGTGTGTGTGTGTTTTCTTTGGTTTAGTTTGATTTGGTAAGGAAAGGGATCTTTACTGAAGTATTGGGGTTGGGAGAAAATAAATTAAATCTTACACTTCTTTTTGATGGATAAGGCAGTTCCAAGAAAAGAACTAGTCCTTCCTGAGCCACTGTGTCCTAGAAATTGTGCCAGAAACATCATGCATATTATCTCATTTAATGATCTCTACAACCCTGGGCTCTCACGGTCTCAATTTTATGGATGAGTAAACAATCTTACAAAGACTATACAACCTGCTAGAGTCACCCAGTTGGTTAAAAGTGGTCAGAGGATTTGAACCTTGGTCTCTGGCAGTCCAAAGCCCTTGCTTACTAGAACATGGGGGTTACTATCTTTGTCTTCTATTTCAGTTACAGCTAAAGTTATACTTAGAAATTTTGGGTGTTTTTATTTGGTACTTAGGCCTCATTCTCTTTTCTGCCAGTTAATCATAAGACATCTTCTTTTTAAAAACATTGTGCAGAAATGACTTAGTTTCTGGCAATAGAGCCTTATTTCCAGGAGTCACATTACCTTTCAGGTGAAGCAGCAGAACAAATTACAGGAATTAAGGAGCATAGTTCTTACCTTTCCAAAGAAGATGCATATTAGAAATGATGGAAGTAGCCAGACACTATTCTATCACTAACGGTAAAGTATGAATTTGAAGAATTATTTTTGTGATGTTGCCTATTTGTGTGAATTACTGACCAGTATGCGAATTCTCTAGCAAATAGAGTAAGGATAAACATAGTGAGGTTTGACCTCACAGGGCAAAAACAGACATGGTGATTTAAAGTTCTAATAAAAATAAATCAACTTGGGCTAGATTCTCAAGAGAAAATTTATGTGAGTGAGTGGAGACATAGCTGATGGAAGATCTCCTCCTCCTGGCTCATATTCTAATTTCCATTTCTGATTTTGGCCCTTAGACTAACATAAAAAACTGGCAAAAGAGAAATGAAATTATACATTATAATTATATAGACAAATGACATTTACAAAATGTTTACCTGCAGTGAAATTGTGTTTGAAATTATCTAATAAGAAAGAGAAATAAATAAAGCACTCCCCTATTTCCAGATCCCCTCTATACCAACGTGATAGCACAGTTTATTGGATGGTTCCATTATCAGAAATGAACATGGGCCTTCAATGTCTTGCCTACTTGTTTTTGTGTTCTCAAAAAGATAATCTTCTAAATGTGATTATGAAAGATAATTGCAACAACAATTGTCCCATGGTGTGTGTAAATTCAGTTTTATCTGCCATCGAACCTACCAGTCACTGTTTAAAAATACCAACAGCAGCTACCAAATAGAATCATTGCAGAGATTAAATGAGACAGCGTATGCAAAACGCGAAGTCAGTATTTGAATAAGTTAGTATCAGTACTCAGGAGTCTGAAAGAGCAGTTTATGAACTGGTAACTGTCCCTACCTGGCTATTTTACATCTTTATCTCAATTAGTGACATTATATAACAGCAAATGATTTGGGGATGTTTTGTAACCAAGAACAATTACTTCATTTCTTTAAGCCTGTTTCCTCATTTATAAAGCACCTGGTTCCTAAGGCAGCTCTGGAGATTTTTTAAAAAGATAATACATATAAACAACTCAGAATAGCACCTGCTTATAAATGCTTAATAAATGTTAAGTACTGTTACCAAGACTGAGGATTTTCAAAGTCATCCGAACAGATTCCCTTAAGTATGTCATCAGCTTTAGTTCCCGTGATTTAAGGCTAGCCTGGTTGCAAGTTCCAGATCCCTCGCATTAGGCTCCATGACATATGAGATCTACAATAGGTTTTTGAATCATGTTTGTCCTTAGACATATTTTTAAAGAGGCAGGGTTGGAAAATGGACAGCACAGCCAATGCCACCATTCTTTTCCTTGTTCATGGCATCATCAACACTCTTTATGAGCCCGGCCCACATCTTAGATCCCTGCTCAGCACATAGAGTACCCTGATGTGAGCAAATGAGAGGAAGTCGATGATACTACTCCCATGGAAACTCATTCTGATGCTATTCTTCTGAATCACAGATCAGGGAGGGAGGTAAATTTTGTAAGAGAAACGGAGTGAAGATAGGCAAGAAAATAAGCACAACAACAACAACAACAAAAAAAACGGCTAATATTTCTTCAAGCATCTTCTAAGTCCTTTTCATCAGGAATAGAGATATATTCAGATTCTAGTGCCTGGCTCAAAATAACTGAAGGATTCCTTTGTGCAACTGGGGAGAGAAAAAGGAATAACAAGGAGAATGCCAGCTTGCACTTTAACGTGCAGCTAACAGTGCCCTTTATCAAGCTCCCACCCTTTATATTCTACTGGCCCCTTTATTATCCTACATAACACGTCGTTCCATGGAGTCACCTTCCTCATGTCTGCACCCCTCCGGACTCTCCGTCTAAACCAGGCCAGTCTGAAGCTTTCCTTGAGATCCAGTCTGCGCATGTTTTCATAGTGTCTGTAGCTCCCTTCGAATTACTCTACATTTCTGAGGAGACTTGAGGGGAGAGCTGCCTCTTTTAAAAGGATACTAATATTGTTCTTCCAATCTCCTCCTCATGTGAGTAATTTCCATAATATTTCTGGGACAAGAAACTTATGTAGACCTTCTGGGGTTAATCCTAGCATACTGTTATTAGGAAGCTTATTTATGTTTTTGGTGTCTGCTGAGGCCCTTATTTTATTACTGCCTTTTCAGCTCACAGAATCGTTCAGGATGATAAAGGATCATTCTAACTATAAATGCACATCTATCCCTCTTTCACCTATTACTTCAATTTTAGTAGAATATGGTACAGCTGTGAGAAACCAGAGCTTCATAGCAAAGTTTACTTTCACTTAAGATGGGATGCCAAGCAAATCTCTGCTTGCTTTCTCTTTATACGTGGAATAAAGAAAGAAAACTGTGTCACTTACTGGATATATAACAACATAAATATCATAATATTCCCTTAAGAAAATAACTTGCAGGTTACCTATCAATCAATAATTTGCCCAGTTTACATTTACGTTTATTTTCTCTCTCTCCCTCTCCCTCTTTTTTTTTAATTTTTTTATTTATTGTTTTGAGACAGAGTCTTACTCTGTTGCCCAGGCTGGAATGCAGTGGTGCATTCTCAGCTCACTGCTGCAGCCTCCTCCTCCTGGGTTCATGCAATTATCCTGCCTCAGCCTCCCGAGTAGCTGGGATTACAGACATGTGCCACCACACCCAGCTAATTTTTGTATTTTTTAGTAGAGGCCTGGTTTCACCAGGTTTGTCAGGGCTGGTCTCGAACTCCTGACCTGAAGTGACCCACCCGCCTCGGACCCCAAAGTGCTGAGATTACAGGTGTGAGTCATCGCGCCCAGCCTCCTCTCTCACTTTCCTTCTCACTCCTGCTCTCCCTCTTGCCCTTGCTCTTCCTCCCTCTCCCTTTCATAGAAATAACAGGAGGGGAGAGAGAGACACACACAGGGAGAAGTCAAAGGCAGACTGATGGCTGACTGATGAAGGGATAGGAGAGATGAGAGCATGTAGACAATACAAGCAGGGTCTATCCTAAAAGCAGCAGTTGGTGAAACAACTCATAAGATAAATTATATCACAGCCAGTTAAATAAATAATGACTGGTTATTGAAATATACACTTCTTACAGTATCTACAAAACTGTAATTTTTAAAATAAAATAAAGTGAAACAATACTGGTCTTGGATGTTAAATACTAAATATTAGCCTTTTCCTACTTTGTCTTTTACATGACAATTTCAAAATTTAGTCAGCTAGGCTAGAGTTCTGCAGGGTCTCATTAATGGAGACAAAAACAAAATATTTCGCCGAGTGAGTAATTAAAATCAAAGGAGCTTCTTCTCTATACATGTGATAAAATTAGGGTAATTCCTTCTCAATAATTCCCTCAGACCTCTCCTGGAGAGTTCCTACTCTTCAATCCTTTTGTGTCCCTTCCATTCCTTTAATTAGCCAATCTTAACCTTGTTACCAGCAACTGGACAAAGTCTAATTCAAACTATTTGTAAATTTACAAACATCAAATAAAAGTAAATCTAAAGCATATCTCTGGATACATGGAGTTTCTGTCTATCTCTGAATCTTACCCTTTTGGTGGTATCAAGCTCAGTCCCAAGAACTTCAGCCCTGAATTGACCTTAAAATTTATGATCCCACACAAGAAAAGCCTATTTCAATTTCTCCAAAAAGGTCTCTACATTTCTCCCATGATAAATTCTTTAGTTCCAATCCCATTCTCCTAACATTATTATATGATATATAACTCTGATAGGAAAAGTTGCCATGTTGTTGGCTGCTTTTCCCACATTATTGCCCTTTCTTATGCTGTTTTGTTGTTGTTTTGTTTTATTTATTTATTTGTTTGTTTGCCAGGAAACCTGTCTATGCCCTGCTAGGCTTCTTATAACAGATCCATGTCTCTGCATAATTTCATACAACAGTCTATATCACCCAACTTTGTATTTAATAATAGGCCATCTCATGTTATTTACTAACATTGTATGGGAGAGCGTCTTTGTTTTCCTACCAGATAGTAAACCCATCCACTCCCTCCATCCTCCTACTCAGCTTATGCATGCAATACAATGCACACTGATTACAGTATGTGGACACTTAAGGATTACAAACATTTTGTGTGTGTTGCCTAGCATATTAGCTGGAGGAAAAAGTAAGGTAACACTTCTAATAACTTATTAAGAGTAGGTATGTGTATATGAAAGTTAATATTAAAATGTTCAACATGGTTACTCAGCAAGAAAACAAATTAAAATCATAATGAAATATTACCTCATGCCTGCTAGGGTGGCTATTATCAAAAAGATAAACAATAACAAGTGTTGATGTAGATATTGAGAAAAGAGATCCCTTGTACACTGTTGGTGGAAATGTAAGTTAATAGTCATTATGAAGAATGGTATGGAAGCTCCTCTGAAACCTAGAACGGAACTTCCATATGATCTAGCAATCCCACTTCTGGGTATACACTCAACAGAAATGAAACCAGTATATCAAAGAGATATCTGCACCTCATATTCATTGCAGCATTATACAAAATAGTCCAGACATGAAATCAACCTAAGCATCTATTAACAGATGAATGGATAAAGACAATTATTACACACACACACACACACACACACACACACACACGATTATTACTCAGCCTTAAAAAAGAAAGAAATTCTGTTATTTGTGACAACATGGATGAACCTGGAGGACGTTATGCTTAGTGAAATATGCCAGGCATAGAATGGTAAATACCACATAATCTCACTATATGTGGAATCTGAAAAAGTCGAATTTATAGAAGTGGAGTGGAAAACGGTGGTTGCTGAAGGCTGGGAGAGGGGAAGGTAGAGAATGGAAAGATGTTGACCAAAGGCTACAAAATTTCAGTTAGACAGAAGGAATACATTTTCAAGATCTGTTGCACAGTATGGTCACCATAGTTCATAATAATATATTGCATATTTCAAAATTGCTAAAATAATAGCTTTTAAATGTTCTTGGTATAAAAAAAGATAAGTATTTGAGGTGATGGGTATGTTAATTTGCTTGATATAATCATTCAACAGTGTATACCTACATCAAAACATCCCATTATACCCCATAAATATACACAATCATTATTTTTTCAATTAAAAATAAAAACTTAAAAAACAACTCCCTAAATGTATGTCTATCTATATACATACACACACATACACATACACACACACATATATATATACGCAGACATCTATATGTCTGCGTATATATATGTGTGTAAAATTTCCTGTGGATACACTTGATATCTGTTGTCTTTTTCTCCTACCCTAAGGCTTGTAATGCCAGAGGTGTCATACAGCAGGCACTCAACGGGTACGTATGACTGTTGCATGATCACAGAGTTTCTGTGTTTTTGCTTTTGTCATTTTCCTCATAAGTACATGTTAGGTAGAATAACTGTCAACATAAATATACCCTTTCAGAATTGAGCTTTCTACCTTAAACTTAGTGAAATTTAAAGGTTTTATTTATTTTAGCATGTATAGTTCAAAGTTAGAGAAATGTATGAAAACACATTGTATAAATACATGCAAGCTGTAGAGCACATGCAGTTTCTCTCCTGCAAGCACCCCTCTGAAATTTTTATGTCAGCAACAAGAAGCAATTTGGGAAGAGGAAGGGGAGTGAAAATTTCAGAATGTGACATCTGCCCCCCTCCCTTCCTAAAAATATACCTTACCAAGGGACAACTCTTCTTTACGTAATAATGGTAGCTAACATACAGTGAACAAATGTTTAAATGAGAAAAAAGAACGATCTTTAGAAAGCCATCAGTGTAATAATTCACTAAGAAAAGAATCAGAGGTTATTGCCAAAACATTGGGAGAGAGGAGTTGGGAAATATGATATTTACACTGGCTCAGAGATTACTACTGATGACAAAGCAGGGAAGGCATCTTTACAAAGAAATCCAGGGACCATCTTAGCTGAATGATCAATGTGGCATCATCAACAGCAGAGTACATGGACCTTTCTCTTGCTGGGAAGCAATGGGAAGAACAGAGCGACGCCCCTGAGAGATAGCCTTGCTCTGACTCTTACCTGGATCTGATAATGGGGTAAAATTAGACAAATCAAGATTGAAGCCCATTCTATAAGATACTTGGCTTTTACCATTTAAAAATTTCAATACCATGAATGAAAAGGAAACATGACAAATCTACTCCAGACCACAGAGATTAACAAGCCATGATATAACTAAATACAAAACCGGTAGTTTACCTTCCCAAGAAAAAACTGAATGTCTCTGTGTCTAGGGAATGATGGCGAGACAACACATGCCCTATGCAGTTGCAGCACTGAAAGAAAAATCAGACGCCCGATGTTTTATCAAAGAGATTTGGGTTGGGAATGGAGTGGCTATCTCAGGGACTCTGCTCTCTGATCTCTAGACACACCTGCCTCTTTCTGGAACACAGCTGGCATGCACCTACCTCAGATCTCTTTCTTTTCCTCTGGACTATTCTTCAGGTAGGTATGAATCTCTCTTACCTCCTTCAGCCCTTTGCCCAAATCACTTTCTCTGACTACCTGATTACGTCTGTACCCTGTCTTCATCCTCTATGAGCATTCTTTGTTTGATTTTTCTCCAGCATACTTTTTTCACTAATATACTATATATTTTACTTCCTCATATTTATTTTTGTCTCCCTATGCCCAGAAAGAAAACACTATGATGACAGGGGATTTTGTCTTTTTACTACTTTTGAGTGCTTACTATATGCCAGCATCACCTTGCATGTGACATTCCCTGCCTACGTGGAATGTGTACTGACCCTCTCACCATACGTTCAGTGCTGCATCACCTTTAATCTCTAATGGCATACTTGATACAGAATAATGCATGACGCCGTGATGACAGAATAGTCCCGATGTCATAAATCGGTGGTGAAGGCCCAGCCCCATCAAGAGTTTATGAAAAGAGAGAGGATTCCCTTGTACAATTGGTGAGCGCAGGGTGGACACTAAGTGCTCTCTTTTAGTCTCCTGGTCTGCGTGAACGTTCACAAACCCAGAAAGAATTCCAAAAAAGCAAATATGACCTTAGAAACTTCTCTAGTTCATGGTGGCCACAGAAATTGTCATAATTCTTCCAAGGCAGGCAAATCCAGTCTTCGCAACAGAAGTGTTTCTTTCTCCTGCCTGACTGATTATGCTGAATGTAGACACACACAAAAAAATGCCAGAAACTAAAAATATAGGCCAAACCATTAAAAGTGAATTAACAGTATAATTATTTTTCTAGAAGTATTTGCATAGGGGAGATGTGGTCTTCTTGATATATGATATTTATGGAAGATCTTGCTGAAAACAGAGAGAAAACCAAGATTAGATGTCAAAGTATCTTCTGAATCTATCTTCTTGCTGTAGCTACAAGATGAGATGAGAGAGCACAGTCAATTCTCTAAGACTCAGGCAAGGCTGACTATTCACCCATGCATGGTTCCTGCTCTAGATGCTAGATCTGCTTTACGTTTGAAATTATACTATAGACATCTTTGTCAATAAGTCATGCATTCTGAGGACCTTTTCCCTGGGGGAACTCCTTTTGTCTGGAGCCAAATATGCTTTCTTCCTCCATTTCTCTCACAAAAAAGAAGTCACTTTCCCTTAAAAAATGACTGGTAAGGATTTAGTCTGAAACTTTAAAGTTTACTTGCCCCATAAAAATTGAGCCTCTCACTGCACACTCAGCACTGCATCACACTTAATCTCTAATAACATATCTGAGACAGAATTAATGCATAATGCCATGATGACAGGATAGTTCTGATGTCATGAATCAGTGGTGAAGGCCTGGTCCTATCAAGTTTGCAAAAGAGAGGATTCCCTTGTGCAGCTGGTGATCTGCAGAATGGACACTAAATACTTCCTTTACTCGAGCTAAAAGGACTGCATAAGTTCTTGAATAGATCAGTTTCCAAAACTGAATATTCTGCTACTTAGATAGAAAAGACTCCTGGACAAACTCAACAGCCCATCCCCTTTCTCTTGCTTAGGTAAATCTAGCATCATGTATTCGTTCTCTTCTGTTAGTTCCATGATAAACTGGGCATTTAGAATGCCACTTCCTGTCCCTCTCTTTCTTATTATATATAGACTCCCTAGTACCTGACACAACACATCAGCAAGATTCTGATGACCTCTGGTGGTCTCCCTCACTGCTTGAATGCACACACACAGACTGTCAAGCAATGCTAATAAATACTGATTAAGTCAGTGTAGGCCCAAGAGTGATGGTCCCAGGAGAGGGGAGAAATAAAAAGAGCCCATAGACAGCACTCAGGGGAGACATCAGTGAACCTTAAAGAAACACTTCCTACAAATCACAGCTCTGAGGCAAACACCAAAACTAATGGACTGTTTGTAAAGAGATGTGTGTTTGCTGGGAGAGCAGGGTAAATGAAGTGTGAGACTAAGCAGGAGGGCTTTGCATGTGGTTTTGAGGCAAAGGGCTGGGAAGGAGGAAAACACAACCTCACAATCTTCCTTTTCTTATTTTTCATAAATCAACAGATAATGTTGTATGTTTTTGTCATATACAACATCATCTTTTAATGCACTTATATGTCATGGAATGGTTCAGTTTAGCTAATTAACAAATACATTACCTCCCATAGTTATCATTTCTGTGGTAAGAGCACATAACATTTGCTCTACATTTTGCAAGAATACGATATATCATAATAATCTTTAGTCATCCTGCTATACAATAGATCTCTTGAAATTTATTTTTCCTATGTAACTTTCATTACATATCCTTTGCTCAACATCACCCTTTTCTCTGTTAGCCACGCCAGCCTAAGTAGCAACCATCTTTCTCCTCTCTACTTCTATTTGGTCAACTTTTTTAGATTACATGTTTGAGGGAGATCATGCACTATTTGTCCTTCTGTGCCTGGCTTATTTAACTTAGCATAATGTCCTCCAGGTTTATCTATGTTGTCACAAATGGCAGGGTTTTATTCTTTTTATGGCTGAGGAGTATTCCATTGTGCATACAGACTACATTTTCTTCACCAATTCACCTACCGATGCACATGTAGGTTGATTCCGTATCTTGGCTATTGTGCATAGTGTTACAATAAATTCGGAAGTGCAGACATCTCTTCTACATTCTGATTTCAATTCCTTTGGATATATGCCCAGCAGTGAAATTGCTGAAACATATGGGTAGTTCTATTTTTAATTTTTTGAGGAACCACCATACTGTTCTTCATAATGGCTGTACTAATTTACATTCCCACCAGCAGTGTATATGCATTCTCTTTTCTCCACATCCTCATCAGCACTTGTTATCTTTTGTCTTTTTTTATAATGGCCGTTCTAACTGGGGTGAGATGATATCTCATTGTGGTTTTGATTTGCATTTCCCTGATGTGTTGAACATTTTTTCATATACTTCTTTGCCATTTGTTTGTCTTCTTTTGAGAAATGTCTATTCAGGTCTTTCCCATTTAAAAAATTATGTTATTTGTCGTTGAGTCATTTGAGTTCTTTACATAATTTAGAAATTAACCCCTTGTCAGATGTATCATTTATAAATATTTTCTCTAATTCTGTTGATTGTCTTTTGGTTTTGTCGATTGTTTCCTTTTGCTGTGCAGAATCTTTTTAGTTTAACATAATCCCATTTCTCTATTTTTGCTTTTGTTACTTTTACTTTGGGGTCTTATCCAAAAAAAAAAAAAAATCCTTGCCCAGACTTATGTCATTCCTGGTATGTTTTTTTCTATTAGTTTTGTAGTTTTGGATCTCACATTTAAGTATTTTAATTCATTTTGGGATAGTTTTTGTATACGGTGAGAGATAAGGATCTAATTTCATTATTCTGTATGTGAATATCGAGTTTTCTTAATGCCATTTATTGAAGAGACTCTTCTTTCTCACGGGTGTGTTCTTGGCATATTTGTCAAATATCAGCTCGTAGTAAATGTGTGGATTTCTGGGCTCTCTCTTACATTCCATTGGTCTATATTTGTCTGTTTTTTACTCTTGTGCTATTTTGGTGACTATAGATTTGTATTATAAGGTCACATAGGGTGATAGTTCTAGTTTTGTTCTTTGTGCTCAAGATTTCTTTGACTGTTTGGGATCTTTCGTGGTTCGAATGCAGAGAAGCTTCTTGGCTTCACTCAGGAAACAATTCAAGAGTGAGCTGGTGGAAGAAGAATGCAGCTTTATTGAGGCAGCAGCAATGTTACAGCTCTGTGACTGCTCCTTGCAGAGCAGGGCTACTCCATAGGCAGTGTGCCTATGGGCAGTTTGCAGTCATATTTATGCCTACTTTTAATGACATGCTAATTAAGGGGTGGGATATTCAGTAAAAGTTAGACAATGAGTTGTAAATTTCAGGTGTTGCTATGGCAAAAGAAGCAATAACTTCAGAGCATTGCCATGCCATTTGTGAACTCTGCTGGTGGGAGTGTCTTATGGTGATGGTCAGTGAGAGTAACTGGAGGTGCTTTCAGTGCCCCTTCCCAGTTTCAGCCTGCCTTCAATCTGATCTGGAAGAGTCCTGTCTGCCTCCTACCTCACTTCCATACAAATTTTGGGATTGATTTTCTATTTTTGTGGAGAATGTCATTGGTATTTTGATAATAATTACATTGAAACTGTAGATTACTTTGGGTAGTATGGACATTTAAAATATTAATTATTTCATTCTGCAAACATGGGATGTATTTCCATTTTTTGTGTCTTCTTTTTGAAGAGGTTTCTGGCAACTAAAGTCAAGAGGATTAAAGCACAGATTGAATAACTGCTCTGGTTTGACAAATATCCACCCCCTACTCACTACCTCCTTTTCTGGTAATATCTCCCTGGTTTTCTACTGCTAACAGCCCATCTCTCACTCTCAAATCATGTTGAAATAGAGAGATAAGACAGATAGATGTTGCCCTATCATCAGCTTCAAGAATTGACATATGATGCAGGAATAGCTAATCAAAGCATCACATCTGATTGGCTGAGGAGCAGACATGTGACCCAAGTCAAGACATTCTGAGTTCTTGGGATTCTTTCACAGACCTTTATTAGAACCACTGAGAAACAGATAATCTATTTTGCTGGCTTAAGATGAATAAGATGTAAACTTTAAGCTGCAGAGGCCACTGTAAAATGGAAGCCAGCTTTATAATGAAGCCAAAACAGAATGCAGAGCAGAAAGACAGGGAGAAGCTGTTTCAATCATGACATCACTTGAGTTCAGCCTTGTCCTAAACTTTTTAATTTGATGAGTCAATAAATTTATTTTTTGCTTTAACCAGTTTGCATTAGATTTCTGTAACTGAATATATCCATACTTCTAACAAGAATTTATAGACTTCTTTTTTTATTATACTTTAAGTTCAGGCATACATGCGCAGAACATGCAGGTTTGTTACATAGGTATACATATGCCACGGTGGTTTGCTGCACCCATCAACCCATCATCTACATTAGATATTTCTCCTAATGCTATCCCTCCCCTTGCCCCTTGCTCCCCAACAGGGCCTAGTGTGTGATGTTTCCCCCGTGTGTCCACGTGTTCTCATTGTTCAACTCCCACTTATGAGTGAGAACATGCAGTATTTGGTTTTCTGTTCCTGTGTTAGTTGGCTGAGAATGATGGTTTCCAGCTTCATCCATGTCTCTGCAAAGGACATGAACTCATCCTTTTTATGGCTGTATAGTATTATTGGTGAATATGTGCCACGTTTTCTTTATCCAGTCTATCATTGATGAGCATTTGGGTTGGTTCCAAGTCTTTGCTATTATGAATATTGCTGCAATAAATATACATGTGTATGTGTCTTTACTGTAGAATGATATATACTTCTCTGGGTATATACCCAGTAATGGGATTGCTGGGTCAAATGGTATTTCTGGTTCTAGGTCCTTGAGGAATCGTTACACTGTCTTCCACAATTGTTGAACTAATTTACACTCCCACCAACAGCGTAAAAGCATTCCTACTTCTCCACATCCTCTCCAGCATCTGTTGTTTCCAGACTTTTTAATGATCACCATTCTAACTGGCATGAGATGGTATCTCATTGTGGTTTTGATTTGCACTTCTCTGATGACCAGTGATGATGAGCTTTTTTCCATATGTTTGTTGGCTGCATAAATGTCTTCTTTTGAGAAGTGTCTGTTCATATTCTTCACCCACATGTTGATGGGGTTGTTTGTTTTTTTCTTGTAAATTTGTTTAAGTTCCTTGTAGATTCTTAGATTCTGGATATTAGCTCTTTGTCAGATGGATAGATTACAAAAATTTTCTCCCATTCTGTATGTTGCCTGTTCACTCTGATGATAATTTCTTTTGGTGTGCAGAAGCTCTTTATTTTAATTAGGTCCCATTTGTCAATTTTGGCTTTTGTTGCCATTCCTTTTGGTGTTTTAGTCATCAAGCCTTTGCTCATGCCTATGTGCTGAATGGTATTGCCTGGGTTTTCTTATACGGTGTTTACAGTTTTTAGGTCTTATGTTTAAGTCTTTAATCCATCTTGAATTAATTTTGTATAAGGTATAAGGAATGAGTCCAGTTTCTGCTTTCTGCACATGGCTAGCCAGTTTTCCCAACACCATTTATTGAATAGGGAATCCTTTCCCCATTTCTCGTTTTTGTCAGGTTTGTCAAAGATCAGATGGTTGTAGATGTGTGGTGTTATTTCTGAGGCCTCTGTTCTGTTCTATTGGTCTATATATTTGTTTTAGTACCAGTACCATACTGTTTTGGTTACTGTAGCCTTATAGTGTAGTTTGAAGTCAGGTAGCATGATGCCTCCAGCTTTGTTCTTTTTGCTTAGGATTGTCTTGGTTATATGGACTCTTTTTTGATTCCATATGAAATTTGAAGTAGTTTTTTCTAATTCTGTGAAGAAAGTCATTTGTAGTTTGATGGGGATAGCATTGAATCTATAAATTACTTTGGGCAGTATGGCCATTTTCACGATATTGATTCATCCTATACAAGAGCATGAAATGTTTTTCCATTTGTTTGTGCCCTCTCTTATTTCCTTGAGCAGTGGTTTGTAGTTCTCCTTGAAGAGGTCCTTCACATCCCTTTTAGGTTGTATTCTTAGGTATTTTATTATCTCTGTAGCAATTGTGGATGGGAGTTCACTCATGATTAGGCTCTCCATTTGTCTATTTTTGGTGTATAGAAATGCTTGTGATTTTTCCACATTGATTTTGTATCCTGAGACTTTGCTGAAGTTGCTTATCAGCTTTAGGAGATTTTGGGACCTCATTCTGTCAATATCTGAACCCTGGAGGGAATGTTTTCCCCTTCATGTTCTTATTTAAGTGTGCAGCATCTATTTAAAAAGTACAGAGTTTACTGTACAGTATGAGGTTAGAAAACTCCCCTTTTCTTCTCAACTGCTTAGAATTATTTACTTTGTTTGCCAGAATATCCAGGTTCTATCCTTATCACCTTCCCCCAGAATCTCTAAGTTTCCCTGACCTCCAATAGCTTCCTCTCAGGATTAAGTTTCACAGCCCCACATTCTAAGGCCTTAAGTTAATGAATTAAATATTTGAACTTCCACTTTTTCTCAACAACTCAGATTTTCCTCTTCCTCCAAAACAAACCTGATAACCTGAAGTTTGAAAACTGACCTTTGCTAAATTCAAGTTTTTTAATCTCCAACTTCTCTACTTTACAGAAGGCACTACTCTTCTTCCATATCACAGATAAAAACCTCCCTCAGTAGAATAAATAACTCACCCTTCCCAACAGAAGAGACCTGGTAAGAGCTTCATGCAATAACAATGGACGTCTGACAGATGCTTGTTCAGTTTCTGCAAATGAAAGGCTGCTTCCCTGGAAGACAGTTCAGTTGCTGTAAATAGAATTTTAAACATCTAATTTTAAAAGATTTTAAAATATTCTGTGATAGGAGACATACCACACTTTCAAGCTGAAAGTCATTTTACCCATGCTTCAGATACACACAATCCAAGTGAAAAGCAACAGGCATTGACCTAGTCCCTGTTCATGTGGCTCTTTATGTGAAGGGTATATGACAGCAAGACAGAGCTGGGCAGGAAGGTTTCATGTTTGGAAAGTAAGATAACCTCTCAGGTATTCTTTCAGTCTCTGAATCTAGGGGATATGCATCCCTCACTCACAATTATAGTCCAGATCAATCTTGTAGCCCATTCAAATCTCTGGCTGAGCAAAAAAGTTTTAGGACCTTCTTGAAATATCTTTCCAGAGGTCATAAAACACCACCAAGCAGCACCAAATGAGGCTTAATTTATGTACCTCAGCTAACATTCTGGTTGCAATACTACTCTTTGTTTCCTGTTACCAAGACATTGCCCCATACTCTAGTTTCTGTAACAGAATTCTTGCATGACAACTTACTCTCCCAGAGAGAACGTAGTTCACATCTGTGTTCTCATCTGTCTCTCCGGAGCTGAAGTCCTATCCCTGAAGTCCATTCTCTGTCAGTGGTTTCTATCATCCCTCCCCACATTCTGCTGACTGATGAACTGCCCAGGACAGTATTCAATAGCAGAATCTTTGAAGTCAGACCTGCATTTATATCTTGTCTCTCCAACTTGTTGCTGTGCAATCTCAGATAATTTTTTTACCTCTACTAGCTTCATTTGTAAAATAAGAAAACCTGTTTAATTTTGCAAGGATTAAAGATAATCATATTTGTAAAATGTCTGTCAGGTTACTTATATATTTGTTCATTCTCTGATTTTTTCAAAGTATTTGTGGAGCACCTATTATGTTTCAGGAATGGTTCTAGATACTAAAGGACGTAGTATAAGCTCAATAAACAGATCATCAGCATTATACTCATTGACATCATTACCACCACATCGCCACAAACACCATCAACATTTTTATTCATTCTTTTTCTAAAAATTAATTATTCCATTCAACATTATTTAAAAGCTTTAGGCCAGCATTCACACTTAAGAAAGAGGAAGTCACTCTCTACATATCAGGAACTTACAACTTTGAGAAAGAGACAAGCTGCTGTAAGAAACATAGAAATGAACGACCCTCTGGAATCCCCTCAAAGAGCAGCATACAGCACAGTCCCAAGGTCAGTAAGCAGCCTCCAGCCTTTCAGCTCCTTCAGAGGCCTCTCTAGCTGCTAAGAGTCACTTGACACTTCCTTATCAGGGAAGTGCTTCTCCGATGACCAGGCAAGATGGGATATAAATGCCAAGCCATTTGAACCAACATAGGACAACTCTTCTCAGCAATATTTGCTCAAAAAAACCCTTGCCAAATGGAAAGAGATGTAAGAACCTGAATTGTAGCTTAATTTTTTCCTGTTATCAATTTGACGCTCTCTCTTCTTTTCATAGTTATCATTCTTTAAAAATAACTGTCACATCAAAGTCCATCTCAGCATGTGCCTCTGAAGAACATGTGTTCTGAAAAATACAACCTCAATACTAATTCAACTTGTTGCCTGAGAAAACAGGCAAAAACAATAGGATTTCACTGTAGATTAGTCCCTACTCTGGCAATCAAACGCCACCACTGGGAGTAGATGAAGCACAGACAGCTCACACAAAAAAGTAGAAGATTAATTGTTACAATTTTTATGAATGGTGACTTGATGTATTGAACTGGTATACTGAAGAAAGAGGTCACACTGGTGGGCTCAGTGTCTCAGATATTTGAGATGTATGGAAGAAATGGTAGATACAATGAATTTGGATGACTCTTGCTAAGCAATATTAATGGTCTACAGAAAGATAATGAACAAGCAAGGAACTAACAGACAGAAGTCTTCTTTGGTTGGAGTTAAAGAAGCTCTCATCTCCTGTATTGCATGGGTAAAGAAAGAAAAGGACCAAGATCAGGCCCTAATTTCATGGCTGAACTTCAACGACAGCTAAAATTCAACCAGAACAAGTTGGTATACTGCATTCAGAGGTTTGGTTGGAAATACCTGGGACCCAGATACATAGGATGGGAATGTGTGGGGAGATGACCCTAAAGATTTGGATTCTGCAGATTCTTCTGAATACTTTTGAACCTGAAGAAATGGCACACCTTTCTTTTCAAAAAGCCAGCATTCCTACTCTCCTGGAAGACAATGCGGACGCCTCCCACAAGACAACTTGTGTCCCCTCAGGATTCACTCCAACCTC
Organism: Pongo abelii; assembly: GCF_028885655.2. Taxonomy (NCBI): domain Eukaryota; kingdom Metazoa; phylum Chordata; class Mammalia; order Primates; family Hominidae; genus Pongo; species Pongo abelii. The sequence continues at coordinate 115,689,105 of NC_071993.2, forward strand.
CACTCTTGGCCACTAGGTCTATAATTAGAGTAATAAAATCAAGATGATGACCAGCATTAAGATGAATTTCAGAAATCAGGATCATGCCTCATTTTATCCTGAATACTGCTCCAAGGCTCTGAAACCACAGGGCCAGTGTCCTTTTATTTTTAATTTTTAATTTTAGAGACAGTCTCACTCACTCTGTCACCCAGTCTGGTGTACAGTGGTGCCATCATGGCTCACTGCAGCCTCGATGTTCTGGGCTCAAGCCATCATCCTGCCTCACCCTCCTGAGTAGTTGGGACAACAGGTGCATGCCACCATGCTCGGCTACATTTTTTATTTTTTGTAGAGATGAAGTCTAACTATGTTGCACAGGCTGGTTCTGGGATTACAGGTGTGAACCACTGCACTCAGACCAGTGTCTTCTTATACACAGTTAGTCCTAGCCAGGGGAGTTTGGTGGGGGTAGGGGGGTGTTGCATGTGTAACTGGATTGCTCTAAATAATCCAACAACAAAAAAAGGTAGGCATGACGGACCAAAGTCACAGCATACTCCAGCAGGGGACACACTGAACTGAGTAACAGAGCTAAGTGTGCCCTGGCATGTTCTTGTACCAGAGGAGTACACTGTATCTGTATTATGAGGGGGCTTGATCAAGGAGGCTGAAACATAAATTTAAATAAGGAAGCATATATTAAATTGGGAACACCTCTCCTAGATTTAAGATTTAACATCCTGGAAAGGCCCCCAGTAAGTAATACATACTCACTAACAGAATGGCTTTTAGAAGCATAGAAAATACAACAGACCAGGCAGAGTAATGTTGAAATGTTATATTTTGGTGTCAGTTAGAGAAAGAAGGAAAGCAAAGACTTGGTAAAGTGGGTAGGTTGAAATGGATAAACTATTTCTAATAGCTTAGGTTCTAGGGTAAAGACCAGACAATATACTATTTACCAAGACCATAAGAAATGGAGTGAGAGGGACACCGGCATCCCTGAAGAGTGGAGGTTCCCCTCCGTATGCCAGGAAAGACAATGATGTAGGCTGTTGCAAAACTCATCTCTCTGGTAGCAATAGGGATGATAAGATGCCAAAATAGTAAAATGAAGGTGATGCCACTTAACCATGAAAGCCCAGAGAGTCATAACTATCATATGGACCACCAAATTTGGGTTGGAAGCCAATGGAGTCTAACCTAGAGAAAGTTATGGAGATGCTTAATAAAACATGACATTAGTTGGGCAAAATAGATTGGCAGTTGACAAGAGTACTCTTCAGCTTTACCAGCAGCAGAAGACATGAGTAGACAAGGAAGAGGCTGAGAGTGGTTACCCCAGTGAACGATCTTAATTTCTTTTTTAGTTTTCAAACCAAAAACATCATCAACTAAGAAGTGGCTAGATTTTCAGAAGGAATAATCTTCCAATAGTCTATGAAGCATACAGATGAATTATTTCTCCAGACCTTCCACAAAGGCATTTAGTCTTTTGGGCATTTACTCTGGTGACTATATACAGGCACATGGGAATACTAGATATTTCAGGACCATTGGATATAGGGTTAACATTATTACCCAGATAACTAAAGCATTCTTAGCCCCTTGGCATCTCCTCTCCATCTAATAAATGAAGTACTGAGCAAGGTCTGGCTTAGTCTACTGTTTCCAGGGACTCACGCAGTATCATTTCCCTGAGATCATGCATAAACATACCTTTCCCTAGTATATAATGTATGGCAACTTACCAACCCTGGCTCTGAAAAGCATCTTTCAAATCTGTGAGATAAAGTCAACTACACAGATGCCCAGGAAAGCAATAAGAGACTAGCCTGGATCTAAAAAGGCAAAACATGAATTAGAGTATGAGATATCTACTTTGTTGAGGAGCAGGCTGAAAACATGAGAATAAAGAAGAAACAAGATAAATATTGAGATATGAAGGCATTTCATAATAGGCTATAAATTTATACGTTTTTGTTTGTACATTTTTGATGAATTTGCAGTTTTAGAGCTTCTGAAATTGAGACATAAATTTTTTATCTTTTAGCCATAGTAATTTCTTATATATTATTACAATGATTTTATACTTTCATTAATCCATGCATCATAAAGAATTTCATACCTATTCAAATCATTTTGCTTATTCCATAAAGCAAAACTGCTGTTTACTGCTGATTCCAAAGATAGACTTATGGTCAGTGTGTACATGAGCCATTGAAGTTATATGGCAGGATTTATTCATGGAGCTGCTGTGGTTATCATCTCCTCTTTGGTATAATTACAATTACTGATATGGGTAGCGCAACGCTTCTGTATGTCTTAGCAGCCCTTGACTTTGCACAAGGATAGAGAAACCTGATATTGGGAGCCAACAATGTCCCCATTAGGTCACAATGGTTTTCTCATCAAGCCATGGGGAACCTGTGAAGTTGATCGCTTCACCTCTTATCCCTTGACTTTTAGGCACAATTATTCCCTAAGCAGCCAAGCCATGTTTGAAATCAGCAGATCAAGGTACAGAGGAGGAATTTTACGTCCTTTTAGGTATGGTCCAGTATGATCTTTCTGTTCCCTATAAAGAACACTTGAATGCATGCACAGAACGCTCCAGAGAAACAGAAGGGACACTTAAAACACTATATTAATAAGTATGCAAATTCCTAAGAGAAATGAGCTTCCATGAAATTTTCATATCTGATTTTTTTTTCCTAAGAGTACAGTAGTATAAGAAATAAATGATCCTGTTGAGTTGGAAGACTGGCCAGAATTTAAAGCAATAAGACCCAGAAGACCAAAACATATTGCATAATGAGAAGTGTGAACATGTAGTTCCATCCTCAAATAAAGCTTTTGGGACTGTAGAATTTCAGTTGTTCTATGGAATGGTATGAGCCCTAATACCAAGGACCCACAGTCGAAGACGTGAGAGGAGAAAGTAGAAGGAAGTCAGATTACTTATAACATGGATAGGAAATATAGGGCATAAATGCCACTGCTATTATCTCTCACAAATGGCAGAAATCATAAATTTATCATAAAACTCTCTTTCTGAATACTAAGAAAGTTATAAATTTTTTTTATTATAATTTAAGCTCTGGAATACATGTGTAGAATGTGCAGATTTGTTACATAGGTATATATATGCCATTGTGGTTTGCTGCACCTGTCAACTCATCATCTAGGTTTTAAGCCCTGCATGCATTAGCTATTTGTCCTAATGATCTCCCTCCCCTTGCCCTCCACCCCCCGACAGGCCCCAGTGTGTCATGTTCCCCTCCCTGTGTCCACATGTTCTCATTGTTCAACTCCCACTTATGAGTGACAACATGAGGTGTTTGGTTTTCTGTTCCTGTGTTAGTTTGCTGAAAATGTTGGTTTCCAGCTTCGTCCATATCCCTGCAATGGACATTAACTCATTCTTGTTAATGGCTGCATAGTATTCCATGGTATGTATGTGCCATATTTTCTTTATCCAGTCTATCATTGATGGGCATTCAGGTTGGTTCCAAGTCTTTGCTATTGTAAATGGTGCTGCAATAAACATACGTGTGCATGTGTCTTCATAGAATGATTTATAATCCTTTGGGTATATACCCATTGATGAAGAAAATTTTCTGTGAAATCTCTCTCAAACCTTCACAGAAAATCTTATTTGTCATCTCTCATGATCTATAGACATAATCAGTGTTATGTCAAGTTCCTTAAATGTAATATACCCTAATCTTTTGGGACACTATGAATAGGCAGAAAAGGGTCATTGGATAAATGACATAGAATGTTTCTGTCCCCCCATTGTTATAGTACTTCTTGTCTAACCCCCTATTCATCACTTTGTCATGTCATGTACTACCTTGAGTGTTTATCTTTTCCTGTAGTGATATTATCTTAGCTGAAAGTATGTTTTATAATTTATAAAACTCTTTCACATTAATTATTAATTCTGATGCTTATGACAATGCTATGATATAAGTAATGCAGATATTTTTCCCCCACTCTAAGAAGTAAAATGTCTGGCTGAAAGATATTAAGAACAACTTCGCATTCTTATTTTTACTAACCAACCAAGATGAAAAGTTAAAACTTCAATAATAAGAGTTGGTTTTTATTGACTTTATATATAGGAAACTCTGCCTCTGATTAATATTTTTAAAAGTTAGCTAATACTAGAACTTTGTAAACCACGAGAACAAATGATCTCTAAAGTTTCTTCCAAAAACAGTATCTACAGATCTTGTGGCTAAGTCTAAAATGGGTCTTTCTAACTTTCCTAAGGGTTTAAATCTGCTTTTTAAGAGCTGCCTGGTTTAATCTTTCAGTTCTGCCTTCAGTATTACAATATACCAAAACTCCAACAGTAGAGTAATCAGAAAATTACACCGTAATATAACATGGAAGAGGAGATTAGTTCTTGATCCTCCCGGCATTTGTTTTGGCACTTAAACAAAATTATTTGATGTTTTTAAAGTGGTCTTAAGTAGAATGGCTACAAATGCTATTAAGCATCAGAAAATTACCAGGCTTTACTAAATCTGCAGGAACAATGTTCAACTTTAACATCTTCTCATGAATTTTGTGTCATAAAAATGTGACATTGGTGATTACAATGATAGCAAATAATTTTAGAAAGAAACTGTGGTCAAACGTAATGCATTTTTCTCTGCCCTATGCACCATAGTTTCTTCTAGAAACAATGAACACAGAATTCTTGACTGAATAAAACACGTAAATATTCTTTCTTTCTTCTTATCTATATACTGATTTATGCATTCATGTATTTATTTTAGAGACAGGGTCTTGCTCTGTCACCCAGCCTGAAGTACAGTGGCATGATCATAGTTTACTGCTACATTCTTGAACTCCAAACTCAAGCAATCCTCCCGTCTCGGTCAGCTTTCTCGGTAGCTGGGACTATAGGCACAAGCCACCAAGCTTGGCTAAGTTTTACATTGTTTTTGTTGTTGTTGCTGTTTGTTTGTTTTTTTCATAGAGACTGTCTCACTATTCTTCCCAGGCTATTCTAAAACTTCTGGTCTTGAGCAATATTGCCTTGACCTCTCAAAGTTTTGGAATTACAGGTGTGAGCTGCCACCACACCAGATAAAATATCCTCTTCGAAGGAAGAAAAATATTCAAGAAGGCAAAAAAAAAAAAGTTCTTAAATCTAATAGAAGAATGACCAAGAAAGTCTTTCTGTGGTTAAGTGCTCAGGTCTTCCTGCAATGGAAACAGAATTATAATAATATAATAATATAGATCCATGTTGTGAAACACTTTATCTCTCTCATATATATATATATATATACACATACATCTCATATATATATGTATGTATATATGTATATGTATATATATGTATGTATATATATATACATACATATATATATGAGAGAGAGAGCACCAGTTCTATGTCTTCTACTGTGCTTGGTACATCTCATGAGATTTTCACAAATGTGATGCAGTAACTTTGAGGGATTCAAGTCACTTCCTCCACAAGTGAAGCATTTTTAGAAATCACAGTATTTTAGCTTATTTATTGATTTAACTTGTGAAATGATCTCATCACTTCCAAAGTGCAAAATAAAAATGGTGTTACTATGGCACTGTAAAAAGAGTCCTGGGCTGAGTGGGGAGGCTATGGGAATGAGGTAGGAATCCTTAAGAGGTGGAGCCAAATAAAACAAGTAAAACAGAGAAAATAGAAAACCTCAATGAACTTCAGGCAAAAAAGACTATTTGAATATTTGACTATTTGAATAGTCTTTTTTTGTGTTTCCTCAGGCATTTCTGGGCTGTATTATTCTCTAATGTCACAGAACACTTAAACATGCTTCTTGCACCTGATATTCAAGGTCCAGTTTCAACTTGATGAGAAGTCTAGAGCTGAATTATAGGACTTTTTCAAAACAACTTTTCTTTTTCATGAGGGAAGGCATAGAAGGCACATTTAACAGTATATAAATGACTTCCAGCAGAGGAAGAACAAATTTTAACACTCAGAATCATACGTAGGGCATCCAGCTAAAAGGCAGAATGAATATCAATACTTAAAAAAAACAAGTAGAATAAATTTATCATTGCTAAATTGAAAGATTTAAGATTTAAATTAAAAAAAAAAACCTCAAATTCGTAAGTGTAAGATAGAGGAGCTACAATTTAAAAGCAATTCACTTTGTAGAAAACCCTGAAGGGATCATTAACCTCTGGCTGATTATGAACTTGTAGTCCAACCAGAAGAATAATAAGAAAAAAATAGTTTTATATGATTTTAATATATTTAGCCTCATTATTCTCAGTTACATAATTCTTTTGTATCAAGTATGGTGCTATACACTTATTATAAAATATGTCATTTAGCCCACACAACTAATTTTATGACGTTAATATTACTATCCTCATTTTGTAGCCAGGATTCCAATGTAGGTCAGCTGATGCTAAGGTCCCTGCTATTAATTCTGTATTACATTATTGCCCCATAATGTCTATCCAAGGACCATGATCTGGGAATTTCAAATAACCTCATAGCAAAAAAATAAAATAAAATAACGACCAGCATAGAACAACAAAAATAATAAAGGAGGTTAAAAATTGGTGCATGCAAAAAAAAATTTAACATTTTTTAAACTGAATTCTTTTGAAAGGTGAATGATTCATCTAGAGAAGTTGATGTGTGAAGACTATAATAAGTAGTCATTATATAGACATAGAGCTGTCTGTGGCTTGATATGCTCTGGGAATCTGAAAAGGGATGATAGTTCTTGGCTGCAGAAAGGCAAATTTTGTCTGAGTATAAAGAAGAAGCAATAATTTCAGAAACTGTACAATATAATTTGTAGCTTTGCAAAAGCATAAACTCCCTGTAACTGGCAGTGCTTGAGAAAACTCACGAAGATGCAAGTTAAGATTCTCAGAGGAAATGATAAAACAACCAACTTCGATATAATCGTATTCATCTATTCATCTTTCAACTCATCAAATCAAGGTTCTAGATAATGGTGAACTTCTTTATCAGTGTACACAGAGTCAGAAAACAATCATTTGAGGCCGTGTCAGTCATTGCTGAATGAATTGATCACTATCAGCTTCTTTTTTTGTAACTACATTTATACATTTTTATTTAGCTAATCTTTAAATAAATGTTTCCAATATAGTGGTTAATACAGTAGGGTAGCTCCAATGATTTAGCCATGCCTTTCCTCACATAACAGATTTAACTTTAACAATGTAAATGGGCATTTTTAATAATCTCTCATTTACATTTATTTACATTATATTTTATTTTTGTGGAATTTTATTGAAAATTTCTAGAATGAAATTTGCACAAGTGACTTTATTACAAAATACCAATTTTAGCCATTAGAGGCTGAATCCACATCCAGTTTCCCAAAATTTACCACTGATACTAGATAATTTATTTAACTCCCCTAAAGGAACCTAATAGGAGTATGTCCACATCATTAGTTCTTCTCCCCTTCACTGTCCAAGTTAACATTGTTTCCTGAATTCTCAGTCATGGTTCACATCACCAGATACCCAGTTTCCATCATCAGAATTCTTGGATTTGCCCTGAAACTCGTCTTCTTTTTTACTATCCTCCCCACCAATGCAACTAATCAATAACCAATAATTAAAAAGCAAATAATCAGTCATTAAATCCTGTTGGTTGTACCACAGCACTGTCTCCTGAATTTAGACACATCAGTGCTTAAGCACTGTAATTTCCCTAAACCAGGTCCTCATGGTCTCTTTCACTCTTACAGTAGTTTGCCCTCTCCTTCCTACTTCCTCCTTTAGTCCATCAAATCAGTCTAGAAACTGTTGTCTCCAGATCTATTTTTCTAAAAATAGCAACCCCTTAAGCCTACAGGCTTACTACACACATTATATTAGGCATACAAACTCAGTGATCACATTTCCCCCACTGCCAGTGAAGCCTGCTCCTCCTCCCTATGCTTGCTGTGTTCCCAACTGCTATGGTCTGAATGTTGGTGTTCCCCCAAAATTTGTATACTGGAACCCAATACCCAATGGGACAGTATTAGGAGGTTGGGCCTTTGAGAAGTTAATAACTTATGAGGGTCCCACCCTCATGAATGGGATTTAGTGCCCTTGTAAAAGAGGCTTGAGAGAGCTCCCTTTCCTCCCTTGCCATGTGAGAACACACAGAGACATCATCTTTGAAGAAGGCCCTCACTAGGCTGAATTGGGGCACCTTGATCTTAGACTTTCCAGTCTCTAGGACTGTAAGTCACAAAATTCTGCTGTTTATAAATCACTCAGGCTGATTTTTTTATAGCAGCCAAAGCTAACCAAGACCCCACCCAAAGATACCTGCTGGGCAGCTACTTAAAATACTAATCTTTAAACTATTATTAAAATGTATTATGAAGGAGAAATTTGTACTCCCTTGTACCAATTTTGCATCAGGGAAAATATTGCACTGATTTGAAGGAACATTTTGGTATACCACTTGAAGTTGGAATTAGACTTCTAAAAGTCAAGAATGAATCACAACTAACCATTTTTTTAAGGTGAGTGTGACTGATTTGCTGAAAAATGTTTTGTTCTCTTGAGAGGGGATATTAGCGTAGAAGTGAACTGATCAGAAAAATAAGAGGCAGAGTAGCCTCCCAGGTGTCCCCTTTAGTGATCACTACTCCATTTGGTAAGCCATTCAATTCTAATTAAGTAAATATAAATACATATACACAGAAACAAACAATATTGGTTTAAATAACCTTTTCTTATGATCGGGTCTTTCACCTATCTGCCTAGGTCTGGCCCTTCTCGCTTTTGCTCTGAAAGTTTCCCTATGCTCTGGATATGCTGGACACTCACATTGCTGTGCCTTTACCCACATTGTTTTCTGTGTCATGAATGACCATCCACTTTCTCACTCCCTATCCTCCATTCCTGAGAATATTCTCATCGTTACTAACTGAGCTTAAAGAGTATCAGCCTTTCCTTATGGCCCCAGGCACTGAATTCTTCTTTGTGTTGTATCCTCCATGTATTTGTTCACACCATTTTATTTTTATTACCTATCATTTTTAATGTTATATATATTTTTTCACAAGTCTATTTTCAATAATAGTCTTTGAGTTACTCCAGGGCAAGAATTCTTCACTTATTTTCATTTTCTTAGTGCTTATCTAGTCTCTCCGCATTGGCTAAGTGATCAAATAATGTTTTTTGAATTAACTGAATTAGTTTCTGTTACCTTTTAAATTTTACAAAGGAGGTTCTAGCTTTGATTGAGTCACTGACCCATTCAGTAACTTAAAAAGCAATGAGAATGGCAGGGCATGCCCATATACATTGGAGCACTATGTGAAAAATCAAATAAGTTAATAAATAAAAAATGATACATTATAGTAAAGCACTGTACCAACTTATGTTATCTAGCATTAAACATCATTTTATCAAAGAAGATTATTTGTTAAATTGAGTGGAATGAATCAGTAGTAGATCAAGATCTGTGCAAAAAAAAAAAAAAAAAAATCACATTAATATGGAAGTCCAAGGTGTTTAGTTACTGGTCCACGCTCCCTGACCAGAGAGTAATTGGCAAAGACTGCATCATGAAACATCTCCTCTTCTAAGGAAATCTCCAAAAGTTTAGCATTCTAAGTCAGCAAGCACAGAAGTCCAGAGTAGCAAAGCAATTATCCAGCACCTTACCAGTCTCTAAGATACTTGTGGACATGGAAAGAAATCTGGGACATGTATACTCATACTGCTGAGAATGGATAACAGCACAGAAAGAAAATTAAAATGTCATTGAGACAGACCTTGGCAGGATTCTTCAATTACAGTGCTCTCTTGATATGGAATACAAAGGGCAACCATTACAAGGCCCTAAATGATACACTCCCCACCTCCAATGCAAGGTGTCTACTGTATCACTTAGGATCTCGTAGTGGCGGCCTCTTTGTATTACTTGTCACCACACTCCATTCCTCAAAGAAACAATAACAAAATTAAACAAATGAGTCTACAAACTTGTTTCAGCTAACATCTGTTTCACTAAATATTCTAAATAGAGTCCCCTGGTAGTAAATACCTATTGACTTTGTCCAACATACATCAACATACATTACTTTGTTAAATATCTTTGATTTTCAGAACCCATCCATCCTCCAATCTCAGTTCATGTCATTTGAGTGAGACTGACCACAAGGGGTAGATATGTGACTCTAGCCATCCTCTTGCTACACAAAGTGTTTCTTGTATGGGCATGTGACCTAAGTTGGGTGATGAGAATCTTACCTAATCAAGTTGAACCATTGCAAAACAGAGACTGCTTGTTGCTAGGGTTGCCAAGTAGGTAGGTGTTAAGTCTGAGGCTACTGGTGACTATTTTTCTTCTACATGTAAAGAGCTTGCTTTAGGATTAAATCAACATTAAGGAAGCAAGGTAAGTGACAGAAGGAGTAATATTTCTAATGACAATGTCTCATTGTTTATAAACAATGAGCCACTTTTCCACTTAATCTAATTGTTCTTAGTTTTCTGTTTCTTGAAACCAAAAGATTCTTGAATCATACATCTCTAGAAATCCTGCATTGTGTCCTCTCTCCAGAGCTGTGTTCACTCTTCCCCATTCACATGATGTATCCTTTCATCAAGTCCCTGATTAGGGCTTAACTTCTCTAAGAAGTCACTTCCCAACCAGAAACAGTGATGGCCTTTTCCTCTGGTCTCTCAGACCACTAGTGATCTGAGCCTTTCAGATGCACCTACTGTGGGTTTCAAGATTTTGGAGACATTCCTCTGTAACTGGGATGTCAGTGAGAGAGCTATCCCCAAATCCTTATGCCCTACACTCCAACCCATTCTCATCCCACTCTTCAGAGGTCCACTCTTCAGAGGCTGACTAAAATTACCTAAAACACCGCATTTGGACATTCTTCACCCTTCCCATGGTCTCTGCACATCAGAGAACTTAATTTCTCCTGAGCCACTTGGCTTCCATCTTGGGATCTGCACATGGTGTTTATGTGCATCTCCTTTTTAAAGCTCTTGTTTCTTCTTTATGAATATTGCCTAGATGCCAAGGATTTGAAAGTTAAGAAGCATAAGATTGTGTCGTCAGAAAAGAGTATGCTATAGAGTGAAGATTTCCAGCATCTTACTGGTCTCCCTATATCTTTTTCCTCTCCCCCACTCGATATTTATCTGTCTTCACCCTATTTCCAAGAAGCAAAATGAACCCTGTTTATTTCTCCATCTTCTTGATTTATTGAGCATCTTTATTGCTTTATCTGACTATATGCAATTCTCGAGTCCTTGTCAGGCATATCTTCTAAATTAATCTTTGTTCTTCCTAAGAATTCCAATATTTACGATTATGTCCATCTCACTCCTCTTGAAGCATGCATTGTTTTACCAGCTTGATGCTAAGACCTTTACAAACAATGCAGTAACTAGTCAAAAAATCTATCTTTGTGAATAAATTTTCAGTGTTTGAATCCTAATTCTACTGCTTTCCAACTCTGCAATCTTTAGCAAGTTAAGTCTCTAACCCTATAAATCTTCATCTACTGGGATAATAAAATTTACCTCAGAGATGGAATAATGCACATTAAATGCCCTGCACATAGTGGGACCTCAATATATGTTAGTTTCCTAATCTATCTGCAGTATGCATTTAACACATAACATATGGCTTGGCATAGTTTCTTAATAAGTAACTAATGATGTAATGATTGTGGTGCTCTGGCATTACAGCATAATACTGCACTCCTGATGAAAACTGGGCTCCCACACGTATTGTGACTCTGATATGTCCCTGAAGCATGGCCTACCATTTTTATTTCCTAATAAGTTATCTGTCCTTTCATAGAGCATACCTATGGGTTGCTTTAAATTTAGTACTTTCTGGTCTTTGGCAAAATCCATGATTCACAAACATAAATAAGAATATCAGAACAAAAACTAAGACATGGGTGCATGTGTGCATATGCACATGTGTATATTTAGAAATTGGAAAAACTAAAATGAAGATAGCCTTTTTGGGACAAAATATCTCTTCATTAGAAATATTAAAAATACATAAGAAAATATCTCTTCATTAAAAATACTAAAAGTGCATAATTTTTATAAGCATACCCACAAGAATTACTACCTATCCCATTACCCAGTGAAATTCCTCAATAATGCCAAAGATAATACAATTAATACTAGTGCCCAGAGAGAAAGGTGGCACATCTCTAATTCTTACTACCACTGAATGCTCCAAATAAAATATTGCTTCGAAACTCAAGCCCTCATTATATTATCTAATGTAAAGATAACAGTGGCAGTCACAGGCAAAGACAAAATTTCAAGAAACACAGTGCAAATGCAGGCTTAGAACTGACATCACCAGTGTTGTTTCAGAACTCTGTAATACAGCTGTACTTCATTTTACTTCTGTGAAAAAGATGTGGTCAAAAAATATATATGCACTGAGGCTTGGTGTTACTAAGAAAAGAAGAAATACTTCAGTAGGCAACTGTCTTTAAATGAATATAATTAGCTCAATTTAAGAAATTGACCATTGTTTTGAAACACTACATACAAAGGCTATTTGTATAAACTGCAAAGAGAAGTCTGTCTCTCCCTGTTTTAAACACACACACACAGAAAGAGGCAGAAGGAAAGAAAGGAAAGAGAGAGAAAGAGGAAGAGAAGAGAACAGAAGAGAAGAGAAGAAAGAAAAGAAACCTAACGAAAGAAAGAGAAAGAAGGAAGGGAAGGGAAGGGAAGAGAAGGGAAGGGGAGGGGAGAGGAAGGGACGGAAGGGGAGGGAAGGGGAGGGGAGGGGAGGGGAGGGGAGGGAAGGGGAGGGGAGGGGAGGGGAGAAGGGAAATGTTTCAAACTATTGTAGATTGATTTTTAAAATGTACCCAATTTTTTATGCCTCCATGTATACAAATCCTTTGCAGTATGACCTGGTAGCTCCTCCCCTTAAGAGCTGGAATTAATTGCACCACACTTTAATCCTGGTGGGCTTTATTTGCTTTGGCCAATAAATTGAGGTATAAGTAACATTGTATCTGTTCTAACCAAGGCTGCAAAATGAATACTAGTTAGTTCTCACTGTGTAACATACCACTCACAACCCAATATCTTAAAACAATTAGCATTTTTTGTTGCTTGGAAATCTATGGATGAGTTGAGTGGTTCTGCCAATTTAGGCCATGTGTGGCTGATCTTGGCAGGGCCTGTTCATCATCCAGCAGGCAAACCCATATCTTTTCACATGGTGGTAGCAGTTTCAAAGAGAGTCAGGAGAAGTGTGACAGGCCTCTTAATCTTTAGACATGGAACCAGCACATTTATTCTTTCTGTTTTCCAACACAATTCAAAGAGTCAGCGTAGATTCAAGCGACTGGGAAACAGATTCTACTTCTTGATGGAAGGAGCTACAAATTCACATTTTAAAGGTAGTAAATATGTAAAAATAGATAACTGAGGACATTTTAATAATCTAACACAACAGACTCTGAACACTCTTTTAACCCTTTTGAAATCCTACTTTCATTATAAGAACAACCCCAGTCAGACACCAGCCAACTTTCAAACTTGTGAGTAAGACAATCCTGGAGCAACTGACCTCAAGATGACTAGTCAGCTTACCGAAGATTCAGGAAGAAAATAAGGAAAGCTCAAAACCACTCATCTAAGCCAGCTCAAATTGCTGTGCACAGAATACTGAGCTAAATAAATAAATAAAACTAAAAGTCAACCAAATCTTGGGAAAGTATATAAAGTAGCAGCATTAAGGTGTCAACAAGTCACTGGTACGTGGCTTTCATTTGATGGATGTGCCTGCTTTTATGATTAATCAGCAAGGGTGGTGCAAAGTGGACATAAAACACAATATTAGTCTCATGCTGCTGACAATCTTGCTGGTAAGACAAAGGCTCAGGCATCATCTACCATTTCTGGTGCTATGTTTAATATATGCTTATATCTGCATATATTAAACTGCTTTCTAGGAAGCTCATAACATTTTTTATGTGTTAATATCTTTTTTTAAAAATGTACTCTCTTCAAATATTTAACTAAATGTAGCATTTTTGCATACTGAATTCAGCCATCTGATAATGTTATGCACGATCCAAACCATGTTATTTTTATTTGCTCATTTCTATAATCATTCATTAAACCACAACCCATTGTGGGATCCAACTGTATGTAAATTGTGTGGAAAATTTTAGATATATAGTAGTCACGTATATATAAGAATTGGTTCAAGAGCCTTCCAGAACTGATAGATAGATAAAGAAATAAAGAAGCAAATAGAGAATTGCATACTATGTTGTCAGCACTGGAATGGGTTTATAGGAAAGTTTTTTGGGTCTAATATATGGAGAAATTAATACTGTCTTGGTGCAGTTGTGGTTAGCAATATCTTCCAATGGCCAATTTTATAAAAATGGTCAAAAAGCAGAAGGTTATGGGGGGAAGAAAACATCTGGGATTTTGTTAAAAATATCAATTCTAGGGCTCTAAAAATAGACTTAATGTATCAGAATCTCTGTGGCCAGAGCTGAGTGACCTACATTTTAAAGAGTATCCCAGGTGATTCTCCTGCCCAGTGAAGTCTGAGAGCCACTGCTGCAGATTAATTGACATATGTTTGGAGACATGGATAACCAGTATTGCTAAGTTCGATTCTTACTTCCTCTTTAATGTATTTAATACACAGACATTAATTTTAGAAAATGCAATTCAGTGGGAGAGATTTCTGAGACAGCATTAAAATGTAAGTCCTTGACAGACTGATTATTTTAACTATGATTAGTAACAAATTACTTGCAGCCCACTCCATCACTGATGAAAACACAGGAGGCTGAATTAAGAGCTCCTGTGTGAAATCCTGGCTCTGTCCCTTACCATCTGGGTAGCCTGAAATAAAAAACCTAGTTTTTTTCTGTCTTAGTTACCTTTATTTGTGAAACAGGGATTTTAGTTAGCTATCTACCTTATGGGTATCTGTGAGGACAAAATAAGTTATTATGTGTAAATTACTTGGTATATAAGTTAATATATGTAAAGATGTTAATATGTAAAGAATTTGGCACATAACAATGGCAAAAAAAAGTGTTAGGTATTATCTTTAATCTGAGTCTCTCAATCCTTTCCCTCTCTAGACCTAGCCTAACGTAACTACCTCACGCTTTCTTGCACATCATTTCTCTGTTGTCTTTTCTGATGTTTTCCCGGACAGGCCCATGAAACAGAGGTGTCTCATCTCCATAGGAGGGTTGCACCGTGAAGAGATTTTTTTCTAATGAAAGCATGGATTTCTATCAGGGTCACATGATCCTTAGGAGAACCAGCCACTCTGCCCTTATAATAGAAATCTATAAACCTGGTATTTCATTTTCACCTCTTACAACCAGCAAATAATTCCTCTCCCTCCCTCGTCAGCAGCACAACCCTCAGTTCTTCAAAATGAAGTTATTTGGATGTGAGGATTTGCTGAGAGTATGAATATTAGGCAGTTGGCATTTCCTCTCAGATCTTTTATCTTCAGATGTGCTGTGTGAAAATTAGAATGCCTTGTGACTGACTGGGCATGATGGCTCGTGTTTGTAATCCCAGCACTTTGGGAGGTCAAGTTGGGAGAATCACTTGAGCCCAGGAGTTCAAGATCAGCCCTGACAATATAGTGAGACCTCATCTATACCAAAATTTAAAAAAATAAAAAAGAGCCAGGCGTGATTGTGCATGCCTGTAGTCCCAGCTACTATGAAGGCTGAGGCGGGAGAGCGGCTTGAGCCTGAGAGGTCAAGGCTGCAATGAGCCATGATTGTTCTGCTGCACTCCAACCTGAACAGAGCAAGATCCTGTCTCAAACAAAAAAGATTGTTACAATGCCTCTTCCTCTGCCCTCGTCTGTGTGTCCTACTTGTATGTATGTGATGAAATGGGTCTCCAAGGTCATCATTAGGGACTACTCGAAGGAAGGCCTCTCTCTGCTCTTAGAAATTGCTTATTACTTCATGTCATATAATCTTCTAATAATGTAATTTGAGTCTCACTACACAGACCACTTCTCTAAAATCTGGTAAAATTCCAGTGCAATTAATATACATATTGAATATTTTAAATCCTAAAAAAAGTTAGATGGATTTTTAAAAGTTACTTACTTTAGAAATTAAGCCTCTTTGCTTAGTGAGAACAACTTTTATGGCTATGTTTAAAAGTGATGCATTTATGTGTTTGTATCAAGTTGTGTATCTTATTAATGAGTTATAAGATTTTTAAATATATTATAGGTATGAGTACTTTATCACATATATGTCTTGCAAATATTTTCTCCTAGCCTCTGTCTTTTTATTAAGAGCATTTTTTAAAAGCAAAAGTGTTTATAAAATCTTAAAATTGTTGATAAACTCTTATTTAATGTTTTTTCAATGATTTTTGCCTATGTGCCACCTAAGAAATCTTGGCCTAACCTCAGTTACAAATCTTCTCTCCTATGTTTTTTTTTTTTTTCTGAAAATTTAAAAACTTTAGTTTTTGTATTTATATCAATTATTTCAAGTTAAAGTGTGCAAAATATTTGAACAGATACTTCACTAATAATATGCAAATGAAAAGTAAGCAAAGAAAAAGATATATAATGCTAGACATTAGGGAAATTACATGAAAACTATGATGATATGATATTGTACCCCTAGTCAAATAGCTAACGTTCAAGAGTCTTGACAATATTGTGTTGATAAAAAAAAACAGTAAATGAAACTTTCATACATTAATGATGGAAATAAAAATACTATAGTAATAATCACCTTGGAAAACAGTTTTGAAGTTTTGTATAAAGTTGATCACAAACTTATTGCATGATCCAGCAATTCTGCTCCTAGGTAATTATATAAGAAAAACAAATAACAACAAAAACAACAAAAAGCTATGTTCACATAGAGACTTATAAATGAATGGTAATAGTAGCTTTATCTGTAATGACCCCAAACTGCAAAGAACCCAAGTATCCTTCAACTTGATAAATAAATAAAAAATAATGATGGATTTATAGAGACACACTGCTCAGCAATAAAAATAACTATTGTTACACGAAATAACATGGATAAACCTCAAAAGCAGTATGCTAAGTGAGAAAAACCGGACGCAAAAGACTACCTAGTGTATGATTCCACTTATATGAACTTCCAGAAGAGATAAAGCTATAGAGACAGAAAACAACTATGACATTTTTCGCAGCTAAGGGCGGAGGGAAACGTTGACGGTGACAGGGCTAAGGGTATTTTTTGTAGTGGTGAGATTATTATTTTTCTTTATTGTGGCAATAGTTACATAATCATATTTATTGTCAAAAGGCATTAAAGTGTACACAAAACTGGTGAATTTTAGTGTATGTAAATTATACTTTGACAAGCCAATTTTACAATGCAGTTAAGTAATTGTCATTAAATTGGAAAACAGAGTGACTTACAAAGTCTCATTTGCCCTTCCCTAAGAATAAATGAATTAAATGTCTTCCGTGTATGTAGAAATTGTATGGCATTTACACTGTGCTAGAGGAATCATATCAAAGCTTTTAGCTCAATGTAAACACTGATGGTTTTAACTGCCTCCCTTCTTATTGTAGTATACATTGTTTACAGATCACAAGGAAACTAAGAGCATAGTTATTTGCAATTTTTAAGGTATTTAAAACCATTTCACCTGTCCTCTAATTTCAAAGACTTTTTAAGTGGCTGCAGCACTTTTCTCTGGGAGAGTTGGGATTGGTTATCTTTTTTCTTTTTTTGTTTTATTACACTTTAAGTTTTAGGGTACATGTGCACAACGTGCAGGTTTGTTACATATGTATACATGTGCCATGTTGGTGTGCTGCACCCATTAACTCATCATTTACATTAGGTATATCTCCTAATGCTATCCCTCCCCCCTCCCCCCACCCCACAACAGGCCATGGTGTGTGATGTTCCCCTTCCTGTGTCCAAGTGTTCTCATTGTTCAATTCCTACCTATGAGTGAGAACATGCGGTGTTTGGTTTTTTGTCCTTGCAATAGTTTGCTGAGAATGATGGTTTCCAGCTTCATCCATGTCCCTACAAAGGACATGAACTCATCATTTTTTGTGGCTGCATAGTATTCCATGGTGTATATGTGCCACATTTTCTTAATCTAGTCTGTCATTTTTGGACATTTGGGTTGGTTCCAAGTCTTTGCTATGGTGAATAGGACCTCTTCAGGGAGAAATACAAACCACTGCTCAACGAAATAAAAGAGGATACAAACAAATGGAAGAACATTCCATGCTCATAGGTAGGAAGAATCAATATCATGAAAATGGCCATACTGCCCAAAGTAATTTATAGATTCAATGCCATCCCCATCAAGGGATTAGTTATTCTTTAATAAAATGCTCAAGGATCGAGTCAAGTAAACCTGTCCTCAGAAATATTATATTTTTTAATAAATTAAAATATCAGAGTCTGATAATCTTTATTAAATTATTATTGTCAGTAGTTTCTCTGCTTCTTAAAGCACCTAAAATTTTTTTGGAAACAAGGTAAAGGAAATGAGAGCAAGAGAAATACATCAGGGATTTCCAAAATATGTAAACTGTTCTCAGAATATGTAAAATATTCTATGGGGCTACAAAATAACAAGGAGTTTATAATACGTTTTGGAGATTAAATACTGACAAAATAAAATAATATGACATTATGTGTTCAAGAGCTTGTAGCCCCTCAGCTGCCAGGAATTTAAATATTAAAACATGACATGGCTCATCACACAACCTGTAGCATTTAAAAAGTTTGTTTAGGAAGAGCAAGCTATCAAGAGCTGGAAGGGGTGGCTACTAAGAAACTTACAGCACCTGCTTTTCACTGCCATGTGTGTAGCAGTGATCAAGTGTAAGAAACTGACTACAAGATTTCAGGAAAAGGAGAGAGAAGGACTGGGATGGTCAGAGACCTTCTTAGGAAACATGGGCTTAAGCTGGACTTTGTTGGATGAACAGGATGTGGATGGGTGAAAGAGAGAACAGAGAGTGCTTGAAACAAGACAGGATACCCTGAGTATAGTGCAGGGTGGCGAGCTTTTAGTGATGTGTTCAGTGACCATTGCCAGCATGCCAAGCAGTGTCTCCAGATCATTAAACCAGGAAAAATGGCTGGAATGAAAATATAAATGATTTTTAATGAACATAATTAAAAATTTTTAAAAATTTATCATCGACTCCTGACTGAAAATGATGGCTTTCAAAAGAATATTTACAAGCAAATTTTTCAGGACTGAATGACGTTCAAGTCCAGATTAAAAGCATCCACCGACCATTTATAAAAATAAACAAAAGGGATACAAACCAAGGAACATGTTTGTGGAATTTCCGACTGCTAGGGCTGAAGTAAAGATCCACATGCATTGAGACAGCTAGAACAATATGGGAATCAGAAGGCCATCAGCATTTCCTCTAAGCAGCACCGAATGCTAAAGACAATAGAACCATGACTATAAAATTTTAGGCAGGGCAATTAATTTCAGCTTATAGTTGAAAGCAGTCTTCTTATTGATTGGTTTGTTTTTGTTTTTTTGCTTCCAAAGCATCTTTTTCAAGAAACTACTACTGAGGAAGGAACCCCACAGAAAATGGGGTAAGTTAGCTGACTAAAAGAGAAAGAGAACACACATCTAAAACATAATAGATATGTAACAGATCCAAAAAGAAATTGATAGAGATTTCAATATTTGGATGGAAAATAGAAACTTTAAAAGGGAGATCTCAGAGAAAATAAAAATTAATCATTTTCAAAATTGTTTGAGCCATTTGTGGAAAAATACTGACAGCTGTATAATAGTAACGATAGAAATAATTTATAATGGATATGCTAAAAACTATACAAGTGACAACAAACAAATATGACCATAGTTTATTATATTATTATTATTACTGGCTAGTTATTTAAATAATTTGTATTAAATCTATTGGGAAAATAGGAGAAAAATAGGAACTGGAGATGCAGTATTATGTGATAGTAATATTAATAAACCCCCATCTATCATAACAGGATATAACAGGCATACATTTGTAAAGCAAGAACACCAAGATATAGCATTATAGATTTATGTCAATAATTAAAACCACGGTTTTTTTCTGGGAAACTGAATTTGGGAATTTGAAATAGTGAAAAGCATCAGTCTATTTTATTATAATTATTTTAGTTTGAATTTAAATGTTCATCTTTAAAATCTTTAAAGCTATCATCATTTTAAATTTCTTAACATTTTTCTAATGACAAAATAAGAAACATCATGAAATCTTTACAGAAAATTAAATAACTGCCTTTCTAGAACTGGAAAAATGAACTACCAATGTTTCCTGTGTTCTGTTCTAGGATTTTCATTTGTTACAAAATGTATTAAATGTTTTGGCAAACCAAAGGAGTAGGTGCTCCTCGGAGGACTGGATTGCTTGGTGGTGCCATAACAGGCGAAGTATTTCAGCAAACTTGGTAGAAGAATATTTCCTTAAGGAAAGTAAACTTGACATACTTTTCCTACTAGCCATTCCATATTTGAATGTTGTTTTAAATATCCCAGACCTATATGACTCTCATATGGAATACTGACTTCTGAGCCACCTTTCACGAGGCTGAGATATGGTGTAGGGTACTTAGAACAATAAATATGTCTCTAGATCACTCATTTGTTGAATTGGTCAAAGAAATTAAAACTGCTTCACATGTAAAAGAAAAATCTGTTGGGGGCCGGGTGCGGTGGCTCACACCTGTAATCCCAGCACTTTGGGAGGCCGAGGAGGGCAGATCATGAGGTCAGGAGATCAAGACCATCCTGGCTAACATGGTGAAACCCCATCTCTACTAAAAATACAAAAAAAAAAAAAAATTAGCCCGGCGTGGTTGTGGGCACCTGTAGTCCCAGCTACTCGGCAGGCTGAGGCGGGAGAATGGCGTGAACCCAGAAGGCAGAGCTTGCACTCCAGCCTGGGTGACAGAGCAAGACTCCGTCCCAAAAAAAAAAAAGAAAAATCTTTTTGGGACACGTTGGCTGGTTTCTAATATTGCTGCAGGTCTATTCTAACATTTTGTGTGTTGAAAAAATACAACTGGAGCCAGTTGGTTAGAAGTCACAGAGAGGTTGATCTCAGTTTTATAGGGTCAAAAAAAAAAAAAAGGAGATTATCTACAATTATAATTGCGGGATGGAAGTCTGAGTTCTCTGCTCCTATAGTTGCTCAAGGAAGGCCAAAAATTCTCATATGTCATCCAGTACAGCAACAGAGCTGTTTTAGCCTGTAGGAAATTTAAATATTCTTGCATTTTATGTGATTAAATTCCAGAGTGTTAGAACTGTAAGGGCCTTTTAACACCGTGCAGTCAAACTTCTTGATTTAACAGATGATGAAACTAAGGATCAGAGGTATTGGTGGGATTCGGTGGGGTTACCAGATGAATGAGGATGGACTGAGAAACCAAGTCTCTTTGAATTCAATCTTGTCTTCTTTCTACGTTTCATTGCTGCTTTAATGTGAATCTAATCCAAAAAAAAAAAAAAAAGAGAGAGAAAGACACCCAGATGCAGATAACAAAACTATCTAATAGAATGACAAACACAGAGATTAACAGTGTGTAGCAAGAGGCTGGTCCTGAAAGAAAGCAAAAAACAGAACTATGGCTCTGCAATTTCTGCTTTCTCTCTGGCTTTCTTTGAATGGAAAGGCTAATATTGGATTCTAGGCCAGGTGTTGGCAAACTTTTTTCTGGAATGGTGCAAATAATAAAAATTGTATGCTTTCCAGGCCACAGATACTCTCTGTCCCATATTATTTGTTTTGTTTTTATATTTGTTTGTTTGATTATCACTCTTTAAAAATGGGGAAAAATCCTTTATAGTTTGAAAGCTACACAAAAATAGGCTACTGGCTAGAATGAGCCACAGACAGCAGTTTCCTGACCATTGGTCTGGTCTATTAGTAAGAGGGAGTAGGATACTAAACGTCCTTTGAGAGACAGAATGTTGTGGACGAGAAAGTATGCTCCTCAAGACAGTAGTAGGTAGATGTTTATTGTCTTCAGAAAATAAGTTAAGGGTATCTAGGCTGTTAAAAAGTCCTCTCCAATCTGTTAGAAAAAAATATATCATCATCATAATAATAGCCAAAGAAGAGAGACAACCATCAGCTATCTATAGGCCATGTGTGGTCACTGAGACTTGATGAGTTTCATGCAGAAAAAGACTGTTAGTTGCTTGATGTGAAATCAATTAGTGCCATAACACAGCAATTAGAAAGTAATTATAGTCAAATCTAACAATAGACTTATGGGCAAAAATGAGATGAAGAAAATAAGATGCATAATTCAGTAATGGAAATGTTGTTTACTGAATAACTAATCAAAAACATTAAAAAATAATGGGGTTTTAGAACATCTCTTCCCTGTCACATTTCACAGCAGGGAGAAGGATGTGACTTCAGTGTGAAGCCATTAAGTAGGTGACTTTTCCTCAGGGCAAATTGACAAACAAGGAAACAGAGGAATTAAAATCACACTTGTCCTTCCACTTAAATATTTTTGCAATGCTCCTAAACATGGAGCTCTCTGTGGGCATGATCTGGAGACAGACGATGACAGACAGAGAGAGAGAGAGAGAGAGAGAGAGAGAGACATACATACCTATATACATACAAACATACACGGATGATGGCTGTTGAGCTAGAGAGATACACAGATAAATAGATTTGTACTGTGAAGTCCACTACTTCATATACATTAATTAATCCTCATGAAGAAAGTTATACAGTAGGTATTATATTCCTCATTTTGAAGATGGGAAATTGAGGCTCGCAAAGGTTACGTACTTCTCTAAGGTCTCAGGTAACAAATGGTGCGGTCAGGATTAGAATTTTTGTAATTCTAATGCCAAATTTTTTACTTTTTTACCATCTCCTGCTTCCTCTCTTGTAGCCACCTTCTACCTCTGCTAATTACAAGATTCCAGGCAAATTCCCAGGCTCTACATTCTCTGAGGCAAGCACAGTAGATGGTCGATTGCTTTAAGTTAACAAGTAGACTCCACCGCAGAGTCACAAACAGGCTCTGCTAATACGCTGCCTCTGGGGAAATGAAGTCTTGGAGAAACAGGATGTCTTAGAGCTGCAGCATGAGGCAATGTCATGGAGCCAGTAGAGTGTTAGTGAGAGAGCTTATAGATGGATAAAAGGAATCAGCAAAGGAAATCAAGGATGCCTGTACCCTGACTTAATGAATCAGCTTAATATCACCCGCAGGAATAATTGCTCCCTGCCCCAGCTCTTAACCTCTGACTCTGCTGATTAATAATATTAATGACTATAATAACAATCATAACTTCTTTCATCAAAACCTTTTATACTAACAGCCTTTAGCTATTTAAATGTTCACGTAGGATATTCTATGACCCTTCACAATTTTATATTGTCTTTTATGGCGTTCAATCTTGTATTAAAATAGCAGAATTCTTTTCCCTCTCTATCTTGTACATAAAAGAAATCTGAAACACAAAAGGATCTAACCAGTGGGAGAAAACATACTCTTCCTACTGTCTCAGAACCATCGGATGCTTATTAATATTTAAATTTAAGACAGTAGAACAGCAGCAGTAGGAGTCCATTCTTATCAAAGTTCAGAAACCCCAACAGAGAACACAGGAAGAGAAGCTGGAAGGTGGTAGAGGTGCATAGTAAAAGGGTCAAAAGATGGAATTTAAATATAGCAAGGACAGCAGGAATGTGTTCTAGTCAAATCAATGACTGAATTCATCCCTGATGCTGTTTCACAGTGAGAGGCATAACCAGTAACCACAAATGAACTGCAACTTCAATGTTGAGGTCAATCTGTCACAGGAAGACAATCTCATGAGCAGGAGCAAATCCCCTTTTTATGGGATCCAGACTTTTGATCAATCTTAATTCACTGAAGGGGTACACGTGGGCATGTGTGTTTTCTGACCAATGTGAGCATACATAAGAGACAAGGACTTAGAAACACATACCTGAAAATAAGACATAGAGCAGAGAGAAAATACCCTATCAGATAAACAGATCTTAAAATTGCAAACAATTAAATCTACTTATGTGTGTCAAATTGCTGGCATTGACCTCTAAATTTAACTTGGAATCATAAATACAAGCAGGCTTGAGAGAAAATGTCATTTTGATGGAACCCAGGTATTTAAAATTTTTTCATATAGGATAAGTCATAAGGTAGAAATGGGAGAGGCTTTGACAAGTAAATATGTTTTTTTCAGAGGAGTTGAGTTTGTTAATACAGTTTTGTAACTAAAACTTTGGGAAGGAAACATTTCTTAAATTTATTTGGAAGGATGGCCACAAGGAAAGAGAAAAAAACTGTCTCCAAAGGCATCACTGAGCAGTTGCATTAACCCAAGCCTAAGGTATTCCAAGACTTCTAGGGTCAAAGTGACTGTCTCTTATGTGTTTGTGTGTGTGTGTGTGTATGTGCACGCGCACACACTCATTTAAACATTTAAAAATTAATTTTCCAATACAAAGTCCTTCCATTTTCTGCAAATATCAATAAGGAGATTCTTCATTTCTTTGTTCTCCAGGTTTTCTTGTGAATTGGCTCCTGATGTGTTTTACTACTCCTTCACATAAAAGACACAACCAAGTGTAAAGAATCCTGCCATCTCCCTCACAATAATCAACTCTAATTCTCAAAGGCTAATAAAGAAAGGAGCCTCCTCCTAGCATAAGGCACAAGGAATCACAAAGATTTCTTGATGATAAGGTGAAGCTCATGGGGCAGGAATCTGTTTAAACTACCCAATTCTCTCCAAACAAGAAAGTTCATGGGACTCTTCCACAATCAGTAAGAAAGTTTTGAATTGACTATTGTATTGGCTCATCTTAATATTTAATATAATTGCTGACTTTTTTTATTCTGGTTGTTCATATTACTTGTCCCTAATCTTTTAAATATCTAGTTATTGAGAATGGCTGGGATCTCATATATGGTGGTGTAATTATACATACTTTTCATTTTTTAGAGTTTAATTTGCCCTTTAAAGATAATTATTCTTGCTTCTAATATAATCTCATTCTCAATCAAATTTAGAAGCCAAAGTAATATGCCAGTATCATTTGGACTGTGATCTAAACTTGCATTCAAGTGTACTGCAGAGAGAAAAGCCAAGGCTCTCAGGAGTAAATATTGATTCTTTGGAGGACACCCAAGACACCAAAATAAAGTTCTGAGAAGAATTATACAAACTAAATATGCAAGAGACAGGATAGTTACTCTGATCAAATAAGAATGTGAATGAGTGCCGTTGATTGGAACCTCAAAGGACATACCCCACCACTGTGGGAAAGTTTCACCTCCCTAGAGCAGAGGTCGCAGGCTCCTTCTTAACTTGGGCCTCAGTGCCCACTGCCTAGAACTGCTATTTATTTTTTCTACACATACTGCTTTCCCCTGGCTAGGTTAGATGCCCCTCATGGACAGGCTGTTTCTGTAACTCCAATTTCTAGCCTGCACGATGCCTTAAATGTCATTGAAAAGCAATACAGCCCTGTTGTGAAAATTTATGCAAATGAATGAATTGTAGCTCCTGCAACTTGTTGACTCGCTTAGAAAAAAAAAATAGAATGATGACTTGAGAATTATAAGAGAATAGAAGATGTTACATTTCTAAAATGCTTTTTATGTATTTGATCTAAAAATATTCAAACTTAAATGAGAAGTAAAACTTATTTGCACTACAAGCAACATAACAAACACCATATTCTGAGGAAAGGTAATTTCATCCATCAACCCAGCTTCTCACAACAGAACTCAGACATCCTGCTTTCTGTCACAAATATTAATACTTTTATAAAAAGGAAACAGATTAATAATATAACAAATCTTTGCAGAATGTGTTTCATTAATTTTCCAGGAAGGCAGCATTGCAGACTTACTTGAGAGTCAAGTTTAATCTTATTTTCTACTATGTACTTATTGTTGTTCCAAAACATGATCAATTTATTTTCTGCAAGCCACTGAGCATTGCTGCTAAAACAAGATTGATTCTGAATCTCTCCAAAGTAACTGCTTCTTTTATTTTTATTTTTATTTTTTATCAATGTTAATGAAACCACAGTGTCTTGGCAAAATTCAATTTAAGATCCTTTTTCCACCTGGAATGTTTTGAACATTTAAAAACCTTAGACATTTCTGGAACATGAGTTAGAAGAATATTTTTTTCTACAGTATTGTTTTAAAATAATATTCTAAAAAGATATTATTTAAATGATATTCTAAAAGGATTGTTTTTTAAGGAGAGAGAAGAATTACTCTATTTTCATACAAATCTTCCACAGGGAAATAGACAATAATGACTGTTCTCGAGGAATTTTTGTGGTTATTTTTGCTCACAAACAATCTAAAGTGGAACATGCTATTAGAATACTTTCAGTACTATGTGGTAAAAAACTAGTATTTACTGAATAACTAAAATGAAAGGTTTATTTTACTAGTCAGGCTTATGAAATAAAACATCCTTAGAAACTGCATTTCAAAATAAAATCTCATGAAATGGATATTTTGCCTTTGCACAAGGATCTTTTAATTTTAGTAAATATTTAACTTTCCACAGAATAGTAGTAAAATATACTGTCATCACCATTCATTCAGGTTTCCATCAATTTATTAAACACCTACTTTATGCTAGGGAATATAATAGATCCTATCTATTCTATAATTATGTCTACTTTTACAAGTTACTATACAACTATTCTTTTCCAGCAAAAGCAAATATTTCTCTAATCCCATATCACGTGAATGGTACTTTTAAAAAATTCTTGAAGATTAAAAAGTTTGTGCTGTTTTGGACGATTCCTTTGGGCACGGTATATCTTCTTAGTATTCATATGTATTTAAAACTTTTTAAATATCCATGATACTACACAGTATGGATGTAGCATTATTGTTATGGTTATTAAATGAGCATTATTTAACAAAATATTAATAGGATCACTATTCTGAGGGATTGCTTATATTTACATAATTTGTTTCTGAACATACCTCCATTCAGTTACTGAAAATTTAGCATCAGATAGATGTTTTAAATATAAATCAGTGATGAGCTAATCTTTTCAAGAGTCAAATGACATTAATGTATTGCAGGATTTAGTTTTAGAAGAATATTAAAACTTACGCATCTGCTCTCATTAATACCTCTAGTAAGAATTCATTTCTCTTTTGTCCTAGTCTCATTATCTTTAGTTTGAGCAGTGCTAAAATCTTCCTCTTACAGTGTGTGTCTATATATATGATTGTGTGTGTGCCGTGCATGTGTGTGACTGTGTATTGAGCAGTATATAGTAATTGAGAGTATGGGTATGAAATACAAGAGATTTGTGTTTTGATTCATTACTTCCAGACTTTGAGGGTAACCAATTTATTTATTTATTATTATTATTTTTTTGGAGATGGAGTTTCACTCTTGTCACCCAGGCTGGAGTGCAATGGCGTGGATCTTGGCTCACTGCAACATTTGCCTCCCAAGTTTGACCGATTCTCTTGCTTCAGCCTCCCAAGTAGCTGGGATTACAGGCACCCACCACCAAGCCCAGCTAATTTTTGTATTTTTAGTAGAGACGATGTTTCACCGTGTTGGCCAGGCTGGTCTCAAACTCCTGACCTCAGGTGGTCCACCTGCCTCGGCCTCCCAAAATGCTGGGATTATAGGCGTGAGCCACAGCTAAATTATTCAAGTTCGTTAGCCTTATTTTTGTCAACTGTAAAATGGGATGATATAAGCTATAGGGTTGTAATGTTAGATCCATGTCACATAACTTCAATAAACAGAAGCTATTTATTTTATGTTAACAAATGTTCTCCTCATACTTATTGTTGATTTTTGATGAAATATTTTATTTAATCACAGTAAATTTCTAATAAGTATTTCTTAAGCTGAATGCCTTGGATCACATTTCTAGGTGAAAAAAGAATCATTAGCAACTGAAGGCCTTAATTACTCAATCACTGATGGTTGTACAACATATCTGCTATCAAAATGCCACATTTTCTGTAATATATTTAAATCCATAATTGTTTCATAAATATTCCAGTAGAAAACATTTAAAAAGTTACATAATCTCAGCATCTAGATTTTATTTTTCATTGATAATTAATACAAGAACGAAAATATCTCTGTTGCAAGAGATCAGTTCTGTAACAACCCAGATTAGCAAAAAATATAAAAATGAGTTTCATGTCTTGTTTCAAAAAATGTACAAAGATATGCAATTCACTCAATGTTTATGCCTTTAAAATTAATGTCTAAAGCAATCTGATTTTACAAATTAAGTGGGAAGAGTTTTTGAAACAATACGCTTATTTTAACCAAAGTCTAATGTACTGAAAAAGGTGATTAGTTGCCATTGAAAACAATAGTCCAGACAACAGGATTTAGTGGCATCTGTGTAAAACAATTCAGTGGCTATATTCCAGTGTTCTCATTAGTTCACTTCTAAAAAAATACATTTTATTAGCTAAAAAACTGCTTATTGATCTCAAAAATAGTATTTTAAACAGTGGTCATAGGTGCTTTGGTGGCCCACAGAAAGGATATAGCAAAACTATAGAACTTAGAGGCAAATTTGGAGAAAATAATTTGCTAATGTTAACAACATATAATCAACATGCAGTTCACGCAGACCTATATTTCCCAAATAGGCACTCGGGCTGTGCATAAAATTATTTAGATAAAGATATTATATAACAGTAAGTATTTTGTTAAAGTGTAAAGGCATAACCTTAAAGTCATGGTCAGCAACCCTTTAGAGAGAAAAAAGGCCTGTCATATTCCAGACCATCATTGAGAACTACAATTGCATTATATAAGAAATCAAGAAAAAGATATATAAACCAAAATAGGTCCACTATTTCAATATGTGGTTAAGGTCAGTTTCATTATGTTCTCTAGATGCTTGTGTGCTGGTTTATGACTACCTGGAAGAGAAAATGTTTCTTCCTGGGCTTATTTGTGTCTGAATTATCCATATCTTTTCTTGTTGGCAATCCATATCATAGGCACAGTAGCATATCAGGGTGGAAATAAAGCACGAGTCTTTCTAGCCTTGGTCATTAAATGCTATTTTGTCACAGCACATGCTTTTATTCCCTAATTCTGGGATACTGGAGTTTCCTATTTTCTCCTGTGGCTCAAGACTTTTTTCTTCTATCTTCATTTTATTTTTATATTTTACTGTTATTTTTACACCACTGCACAATAACCAAAATCCTGATTTATCTTTCACAATTTAAGCAGTACATTTTATATATAGTATAGGTTTTATTTCATTTTGTTTTTTTGGTTTGTTTTTCGGTTTTGGTTTTATTTTTACAATTATCTCCAATCCCAGAAATTAAGGAGTCTATATCTTTATCTTGAGCATCTCTGATATTGCACATGGGATTTGATCATAAACTAAAAAAAAAAAAGTTAAGTCAAATAGAGGGGGTGAAAACACAATGCAAAGAATATGTAAGACTTCAGTATTTTGCCTAGAATCACTTATCTCTAATTAAAAATGTATACAAATAAAGTAGCATATTAGTGCATTACCTTTCTCATATAACAAGGCATAGACATGGCCAGGATTAAATTGGCAGCTAGGTTGCATCATCAGGAACTGAAATGCTTTTATCTTTCTATTTAGCATCAACAATTTAGCCTTTGCTCTCAGGCTTAGACACTCTGCTCACACCATGGCTGCCTTACTCTATCAAGTTTTCACACAAATATGTCAACATGTGGGAAAGAAAATATTTCCTCGTGCCTATCTTTCTGAGAAATCCCTGTGTGGTCTTCCTCTCAGGTCCCATTGGCCGGGATAAAGTTACATGCTTATTATCCTGCTGTAAACTGAACTATGTCCTTTCCAAAATTCATATGTTGAAGCTCTAAGCCACGTGACTATGTTTGGAGATATGGCCTTTGGGGGCAACTGAGGTTAAATGAGATAATAAGGTTGAGGCCTGTTCTAATCGTATTGGTGGCCTTTTAAGACAAGAAAGAGAGGGAGATCACTCTCTCTCTGTAAGCACTCACCAAGGAAAGACCATGTGAGCACACAGGGAAGGAGGCAACTTTTTGTGTACAACTTATGAGGCAAGCCGTCACCAGACATCAATCCTGTTGGCATCTTAATATTGGACTTCCAGGATCCAAAACTGTGAAAAAATAAATGTATATTGTTTAAGCTACCCAGTCTATGGTATTTTCTTACAGCAATCTGTGTAGACTAAGAGAAATCTTAACTTCACAAAAGGCTGAAGAAGCATGAAAACTCTCTGGCATTTTCAGCTTTTATATGGAAGTTGGTCTCTGCCAACAAACAAAAAGTAGAGTTTACAAACTAGCCATAACTTAAAAAAAAGAGACAGAGAGAGACAACAGACTCAAAAAATGCTTCAGATTAAACAGTATTTTGTGTGTGTGTGTGTGTGTGGTGTGTGTATTAATCCTTATTATTCCAGAAGTCAATTGGGAGGATGGTGAACATATGCCTGAGAGGAGAAGGGTTGTAGCAGGCCTTGGATGTCTTCAGCCTAGCTCCAAAATGGGGAGCCTGAACTTGGTATTTATTAGAAAGAGAAAACCTTATTTCACTATTCTACAACCCATTTTAATTCTAGGGCTCTACATTCCCCTTAATGACCAACCTGGTATAACTGGGAGGTGTGAACTCAGAAATGCCTCTCAGAAGCTACCTTCTTGATTCAACGTGAAGCTGTCAATACCATGTGACCCTCTGCCCATGAACTTTCTACGATTCAGACTGTTAGGTTCAGTGGTGTTTTAAGTTCCTGATCCCTGTCCTGTAGTATTAGACACAACAAATATCCAAAATCCTAGAGAATTTTCCTATCGATAAAAAAATCCAAAATAGTCTAAAACAAATACAATGAGGAAACAAATGTTGTAACCAGGTGGTTCATTTGAAAACATAAGAAAATGTCAAGGAGAAGGTAGCAACAACATTTAACTCAGAAGAATCCAGGGCATTAAATTACTTGCCTCTTTCCTGAGGAGCCTGCAATATTCTTTAAGTTTTATTTAATAAACGGTAGGTTCATTCTTATTCTTCTCCTTTTTTCCCCATTTAAATCTATGCTTGTCATCCATTACAGCTTGATTGTCCCTCTATGCTGAGGGCTGCAACATAATCTTTGTAATTTTCTCCACATTCTACTCTGGCTGAGGAGTGGTACTGGATGGTGAACCCTGTGTGGGCAGTTTAAGGATTTGTTAGCGCAAGAGAAAACACGGCTGCCAGGCTTGAACCAATATCCTATCAGCTGTGCCAATTCACTTTTCCTTTGAGGTCGATTTGAACTGAGAGCCATTTTCTTGCATATATTAAATATTTTTAAATGGATGTAGGTCAGAGAACAGTTTATTGCTAGACATTAGTAATGGTTGGTAAGACATTGAAAAAAAATTCTCATTAACCCAAAAGTTTAAGTTCTAAAAGCAATTGTAGACAAACATACAAAATCATATGCAAAAAGATACTCATTTCAATGTTGCTCATAAAACATAAAAGTATAAGCTAGATATGCATCAAAAATAAATTATGATATATCTATGCAATGAAATATAATACCAGTGCAAAAAAAGGCAATATAATTCTATTAAGTTGTACACAGATATTAATGGTAATTTGAGTGCTCAACATGTGCAGATATTGTAACATTCCTAATAAAAACTAATACACATGAAAATATTGAGAAATAGTAAAATTACATTACTTCCTCAAGGTCACAGAGCTTAAACTTGACTAAAAGAAAGTTTGAACCTAGTTCTATATAACTCCAGATAGAGATCTATTAATTCCTTCATAAGACCACAAGAGCTTCTAGATCTTCAAAATATTCCTCACTAATGTAACAACTTTAACTAGTTTGCAGTTGATCAAAGCTGTTTTTTTAAGTATCATACTTTTTACACTGTCATAATATTATTCACAGTTGGCATGAGATATTGGGGAAATATGGTCCTGGACATAAAAAGGACCAAGAACCAATAAAATGTAAACAATTTGGAACCGTAAATCTAGATAGAAAATAAAGGGAACAATGCAGTTGGTTAATGAAGTATGCATAAAACACACAACATAATATGAGGGTAGAGGAAAGAAGATAGTTTTTAAGTGTGGCAGAAAGAGAAATATGCTTCTCCTTTGTGTACAAAGACAGGTGTTTCTCTTGAAGTCAGTGTCATTATAGACATGGCCAATGTGCACACTGGATTTTCCAAGAAAGTTCCCAATATATGTAAGTTTACTGTTTTCAATTAGAGTGGCTCAATGAAAATTACAACTAAATATCCGTTTCTAATGGTTGAAAAGTTTTCAAATGCAGATAATTTTACAATCAGAAAAATATTTTGTCAGAACAATGATTTTACTTTGAATTTTGAAAAATATAGGAACTATAATCAGAAAATTTTGGTTTAGCAACCTATTTATTAGGATGATAAAAGTAATATGGATGACTTGGTTGTTTCTAGATTATCTGGCCTCTGCAGCTAAATTTTCCCAGGGCTTTATGAACAAGAATATCTGCTAATAATAGCAATAATAGCAATGATGATGAAGCTAATAAAAAAAATAACAAGAAAGTATATGAATTGAAGCTTTCCTTTTTGCAAAGGTCTGTGATAAGCACTTTTTAGGTATGTTCTCAAGTAGATAATGCACATATATCTTAGAGAACGTATACATTTTTTGCCATTTTACAAAACAGTAATCTTATTTGGAGAAACTACATAACTTGCACTAAGTAACACAACTATTAAAGGCTAAACAGAGACTCTTTCTCTCCAGTTCATCTGATTCCATATCCCTTGATCCCCATGCCTCTAGAAGAATAAGACGTGCGTTATATAAATATATAATAGTAAACATGAACAAATCTAGGGGAAGGAAAGCCAGCTTTTACTTGTTACTCCAGAGTTGAGGGTCTCCTTTTGAAAGAAAACATGCAGACACTGCTGACTTGTGATCTTTTGACTGGGATGCAGTATGGGAATACGACTAGCACCTAAGTAAAAGCTTGATGCCCCTGGCCAGGCGCGGTGGCTCACGACTGTAATCCCAGCACTTTGGGAGGCCAAGGCAGGTGGATCACGAGGTCACGAGTTCGAGACCAGCCTGATCAACACGGTGAAACCCGGTCTTAAAATCTGGTCTCTACTAAAAATACAAAAAATAGCTGGGTGTGGTGGCACTCACCTGTAATCCCAGCTACTCAGGAGGCTGAGGCAGGAGAATTGCTTGAACCCAGGAGGCGGAGGCTGAAGTAAGCTGAGATCACACCACTGCACTCCAGCCTGGGCGACAGAGCAAGACTCTGTGTCAAGCAAACAAAAAACAAAAAACTCGGTACCCCTTGCTGGCTTTATGCCTTCAGCAAGATGCCCTCTGCACCATATTTACCTCTTCAATAAAATAAAAAAGGGTAATAATTGCCTGTTTCTTAGGAGCAAATGCAACATTAGGGGTATGTAATTTAAACAACAGTTCATATGCATAATAAAAACTCAATAAATTATTGATAATACTGTTCTTATATTGCAGCCTTTTGCATGATTATATTTTCTCCTTTATCTGAACTTGAATAAAATACTGCTTTACCTTGCAATTTGAGGAATGATAATCCCTGCAAGGGACAACTCATCTTTCATTATATGAGCTTGAAAAATCATAGCGCCAGATGCTCCACACTTACAGTGAGTCTCTACTATATACAAAACACTGGCCCTGGCATTGGAGCCTCATGAATGAAAGACAAACAGCTTCGTTAACTTTGTGGACATTTCAGTATTCTGTGTGGTGTGGTATGTTTCACAGCAGGAGGGAATTGAAAGAATGTGAGACACAAGACCTGCTTCTGGGGCTGAGGTTTCAGAAGACAAAATAATCACACATGAAACAGAGAGCAGCCTGGTGCTAAGCCATTGACTTTAAACACAACATTCAGAGAAAATTAGAATGTAGGAGAAAACCTCTAGGAGGAATCTCTAGAAGAGGAAAATCTAAAGAAATGTGAAATGTAATGATACTCAGCCTAAAAATATTTTAATGTTTAAATTTAGTATACACTTTTTTTCAGACATACAAAAGTATATGATGACCATTATATGCTTGCCTCTCAGCTGAGTGTTACCAATACCAGTTGAGGCTGCCTTTGAACATATTTCTGCTACACCATGTGACTCTTACAGATGTATAAGGCTGGACGTCTATGTAATGTACTAGAAATAAACACTTTTAATGATGTCATAAACAATATTACTTACTTGCATGATATGCATAAACAGATATGCTCTGCTGCTGCAACACATCCCCATGTAGGGTACACGTATAGCTGATTTATGACCTCTGGTATAGCGCCACAGTTTAGAACCAAGGTGAATTTACCTGTATTTTGCTAGTGTACTAGACACCTTCTCACGTATTAGCTTATTTAATTCTCACAGGTATTTTATTTTTTCCAATTTTCAGATAAGAAAACTGTACCTCCTGTGAGATGCTGTCCAGGGTCACATGAGTAAGCAGAAGAGCTGGGTTTCTACTCAGTCCTTCTGACCGCAAATTGACTTCAGTGTCTCTGTCCCAGTCCTGATGCTTTTAAGAGATGTGGTAACATTTAGGTTCCGTGATAATCCTACATGGGTTTCAAATACTGGGTTTAGCAAATGCTGTGTGTGTTACTTTGAGCAAGTTACTTGAACTCCTTAGGTTTAACTTTTCTAATTTTCATAGTAGAAGGAATAATGAAAACTGTGTATTAAGAATATTCTAAATATTTCACTGAGCCACTTATTAAAAGTAATTAGCATTATCCCTGACACATAGTAAATGCTTAATAATGATAGTTATGATTGATATTTCTTTTGTGAAGGTGATTTTAAAGCTCTACAACAAAATGTACAAGGCTGACACTTGGAATTTCTATGTAAATGAGTTGGCTTTGGGAGGCAAATATAATGGATATTGGTTATGACCAACTGTCAGAGAGCACCTGCTGCCTGCATGGAGCTGGGCTGTCCTTTTCTCTATGATTAAATAGCCAAGAACCCTGAAAACTGAAGTCTCCTCCTTATTCCACAATGACTGCATTAAAATCCTTCTCTTTCCTCTAGGGACTAGTCAGTTCAGCCTTATAATGACTTTCAAAATGCTGGAGAAAGGTTTGGCTTCCTGGAAAAAATTATACTAAAGAGTAAATGCATAGAATTAAAAGATATCATCTTCTTCGATAAATACTAAGTTAAAGCTGAAGGCTTCCTTTACTACCACTCAACTACCATCCTGCAACCTAACCCTCTGGCATATTTCCCCTCCCACAAGAAGAGGAACACTGAATCTGAACTAGAAACAATCACTTTTCAGTTCATAAAACTTAAATCTGAGTTTTTATTTTAAAAAAAGCTGCTAAAATTTTGTTAACGAATGCCATGAATCTATAGATCAATTTGGATAGAACTGATACCTTAACAATATTGAGTCTTCAAAGAGCATGGTAAAATGTTATCTCAAAATATTTCTAATTTATAAATGCTATTTTTTTAAATTTTCATTTTCAAAATGTTTATTGTCAGCAATTAGTTTCTGTATACCGATCTTGTATTGTAATTTTGCCAGTTATTAATTCTGATAATTTTTCTTTCAGCTTTTAATTTTCTATAGATTTATATTCTATGTAGAAATTCATGTCCCCATAGAGATTTTTTCCTCTCTCTTTTTCTCATGAATCGCTATCTGTTTCCTCTTCTTCTCCCATTTTGATGCACTAACTAGTACAATGTTGAATGAAAGTGGTAGAACCAGACATGTTTGCCTTATTCTTGGTACTAGGGAAAGAGAATTTTTCTTTATTAAATGTGATGGTAGCAGAAGGATGCTTTTACAAACACGCTTTATTAGGTTTAAGTGTGTTGTGTTTTTTTTTTTAATTTAAATCACAAATGATTGAATTTTGACAAATGCTTATTATTTACTGAAAGAACTACTTCAACTGACCACCTTTTTTTTTCCTTTTCAGTATATTAATTTGGTATATTACATTTGACTTTCTGATATAAATTCCTTTTGATCATAATTGTTATATGTTTCTGAATTCAAATTACTACAATCGATTTTGTGAAGGACTTTTGCATCTATGCCTATAATGGACATTGTTATATAGTTTTCTTGATTTTATTATTTCTTTCCCTTTTTTGGTATTAAGTTAATGTTGGCTTCATAAAGTGAATTTGGAAATATTTATTCTCCAGCTTCTACACTGCAGAAGAGTTGTAAATATCTGGCATCATTTCTTCCTTAAATATTTAATGGAATTACCCAGCAGATTCATTTAGTTATTACTGTGAGGAGGATTTTAACTGCTAATTCAATTATTTTAAGTAAACATAGAACAATTCAAATTATGTTTTCTTCAGTAGGTTTTATTAGTTTGGACCTTCTAAGAATTTTTTCTATTGTATCTAAATTTTTAAGTTATCCTTATTTATTTTTTTTTTTTGAGACAGAGTCTCGCTCAGTCGCCCAGGCTGGAGTGCAGTGGCTCCATCTCTGCTCACTGCAAGCTCCTCCTCCTGGGTTCACGCCATTCTCCTGCCTCAGCCTCCGGAGTAGCTGGGACTACAGTCGCCCACCACCACGCCCAGCTAATTTTTTTGTATTTTTTTAGTAGAGATGGGGTTTCACCGTGTTAGCCAGGATGGTCGCGATCTCCTGACCTCGTGATCCGCCCACCTCTCCTTATTATTTTTGTGTGTGTATTGAAACTCCAGTGATGTCAGCTTTTTCATCCTTGATATCAATAATCTTTTTTTCTTTATTGATATGGTTAAATATTTTCCAATTTATTTCTTTTTAAGGAAGCTGCTTTTTTCCTGTTTTTTGTTTCTTTTTCTCTGTCTTTATAATTTTGTTCCATTTGATTAGTTTGAATTTAACTCATTTTTTATTTTCTGATGTCTTATAGTGGAAGCTTAGATAATTGTTTTTGACCATTCTTTTTTTTTTTTCCAGGATAAGCAACTAAGATGATAGATTTCCCTGTAAGCACTGCTTTAGTTGCATCCCAAATGTTAATGTTTTGTCTTTTTTCTCATTCAACTTTTCTCACCTTGTGATTACTTTTTATTCTTTTTTATAGTAGTACTTTCATTCTCAAGTAATTAGAAATTTTTCAGATACTTTCATTGTTTTCTATTTTTAATGTAATTTGATTGTGGTAAGAGAGGATACTTTGTATTATTTCAATTTCATTAAATCCGGTGATTTTTTTTTTTTTTTTTATGGCCCAGAATAGTCTACCCTGGTAAATGTCCCAGGTGAGTTTAAACGGAGTGTATAGTCTTCTACTTCTGGGTGAAATGCTTGATGAATGTCAGTTATGTCTAGTTGGTTGATATGTTTGGATGTGTCCCCACCCAAATCTCATTTTGAATTGTAACTCCCATAATTGCCATGTGTCATGGGAGGAACCCTATGGGAGGTGATTGAATTATGGGGGCGGGTCTTTCCCATGCTGTTCTCGTGATAGTGAATAAGTCATGCAATCTGATGTCCTTAAAAAAAACGGGAGTTTGCCTGCGAAAGTTCTCTCTTTGCCTGCCATCATCTACATAAGATGTGACTTGCTCCTCCTTGCCATCTGCCATGATTGTGAGGCCTCCCCAGCCAAGTGGAACTGTGAATCCAATTAAGCCTCTTCCTTTTGTAAATTGCCAAGTCTTGGGTATGTCTTTATCAGCAGCATGAAAATGAACTAATACATTGGTTCATAGGATTGTTCAAGTCTTTGTATTATAATTTTCTCTCTAATTTTACTAGTATTTAGAAAGTATAAATATCAGTAACTATTATTGTGGGTTAGGCTATTTTTATTTCAATTCTATTAGTTTTGGAATATATAATTTGAATATGTAATGTGTTAAGTGCTTATACAATTAGGTACCCTTGTGTTTGACTATGTGCTTGTGTTTGTGTGTGTCTGCCCTCTTCATCATCAACAAACTCATGAGAAGCTTCTGAATTGAAGCCTGGATGAGAATGAAGTATGACTGCCTACCAGAAATGTGACAAAAGTCAAGTTTATAACTTCTCTTAGACTCAGATTGGCCATCTTCAAAATTAGAATGTGTTCTATCTCAGATCATGGTTTAGGGATGTGAATTTAATTTTTAAAACTCTATGAAGCAGCCAGGCACGGTGGCTCATGCCTGTAATCCCAGTGCTTTGGGAGGCTGAGGTGGGCAGATCACATGAGGTCGGGAGTTCGAGACCAGCCTGACCAACATGGAGAAACCCCATCTCTACTAAAAATACAATATTTGCCAGGCATTGTGGCACATGCCTGTAATCCCAGCTACTTGGGAGGCTGAGGCAGGAGAATCGGTTGAACCTGGGAGGCAGAGGTTGCGATGAGCCGAAATTGCACCATTGCACTGCAGCCTGAGCAACAAGCGCAAAACTCCATCTCAATAAATAAGCAAATAAATAAATAATCTATGAAGCACTTACCATATGGTCTAGAAACATAAAAGACAATCATTAATGGCCATTCTTTGTTAATAGGTTTTATAGCTACCTTGGTGAAGAGTAGGATTAATTATAGAATTGTATAAAATTAACTACTAAACTTGAGGCATAATTTCTTTCCTATGGCTCCTACCTAATTCTCCAGTCTCCTCTTATAACGTACTTCTCCACCAGGCAACTACGCTCAAGACACAATAATATTCTCTTTGTTCTCATAGGACATCATGAAATTTTCAATTCCATGTAATCCTTCAAATCCCAGCAAACTGTAAAGTCCTTAGTAAAGCCTTTGCTAATTCTCCTAGAGTAGGGGAGATTATCACTACACTTATCTGTAATCCACATAACATTCTTATGCTCATTTTTTGCCCTTCTAGTTTAACATTAGAGATTGTTTATTTACATGACTACATCAACCTGCAAACACTGAGATGGCAGAAAAGGCATAGTTTGTTTCATCTTTGTATCTCCAGTAAGCAGAATTGATTAATTAACTATAATAAAGCTTAATGTACATGCATGTTCTGTAATTCAGTCACAAACATTTACTGTGCATCTGTGTTAGCCAATCCTTGTCTTTGGTATTGAGATGGGAATAAAAGTATAAAATGCACTAAAGAAGAGTGGAAAAATTAAGACTCAGAACCTCTGAATAAGTGCTGGATGTGTAATCATTAGTGTCTTCATTTCTAAAGTAAAATCATTAAGAAATCCTACCACACAGAATTTTTAAAACACAAATTAAATTGTGGCTATCAAAGTCTGTAATTTTTGGTTGTCTTAAAGACATAGCTTTATGGAATTCCTAAGGTTTACATTGAATTTAATTGAGATTTATGACCCACGTATACCCAGGAAAATGCAATATCTATAACATGATATTAATATAAGACACTATACGATGTGTCTAAAGAATAAGCCATTAGTTTGTTTTCTAACAAGAAAGATAAGAATAATGGAGTTGAAGGCATCAGAGGAGTCAACATAGGGGAGATATAACTAAAACAGATAAGATTTAAAGATATGAACTGAAGACTAGATATATATTTGTGAGTTTCCAGATACTGCAGCACAATGTGAATTTGCAGTGCATCCAGCAGTTTCAAAAGGTGACTGCTGGTTCAATTTGTTTGCAATGACAGGAAGCAAAAACAGCTAAAGGTGTAAAATGGCAGCAAATCCTTCTTCATAACATGATAGTTGACAAAGGTTATTATACAACCAGAAATATGACCAGAGAATGTCTTGGATAAGAAGGTGGAGATCACAAGAGGTGGTGGCTGCAGAACTGAAGACTTGGAATGGACCCAAGAGTACCGTTTCCCACTGCATGCGCCTCCACCCCATCACCCATTGGAACCTAATTCTTCACATTAACAACAATGAGCCTCCCCACCACCTACTCTTTCACCTAAAGGCAGTTTCTGATCTTTGATTGTGTTGATTTCCCAGGGTGCAAGTCAATAATTCTGTTTCTCTCTTTTCTTTCAAGTATGCCTACTCATTCTGAATAATGTTGGATTTGCTGAATAATTTATTCAGATTTTTGCATGTGCATTTCAAGATAGGTCTCTTTACAGAACTGTCAGTGTTAAAATGATTTTTTTACTACCAAATAAAATATGAATAAAGTAGGAATCAGAGCCAAGTACCATAACCAGGAGCTAAGAGTCTTTTAGGTGGTTTTGGTAAAAATTAAGCCTTCTCCTTTCTTCCCTAACCCCTGACTCATAAACAATATCCTTCTAAATCCCTCCAGTTCACTTTTCTCCAGTAACAGAGTTCAAGTTGTCTTTCAATTTCTATTCTAATGGCATTGTATTCGATTTTTTTGTGTGTGTGTAGAAAACATATAATCTGTACACCTAGCAAACATGTTCAGGACTCATTAGATTTTGCTTTAAGTCATAGTAATGTTCTTTTTTGCAGAGGCATTGCACTTGACAATCACTCACCCAGATAACTGAATGCAATCAGCAAATATGTGCTTTACAAAGTCTGCAATGTCCAGAAGACAAATAGTAAAATAGAACTTTATTTGAAAATAATTCTGATCATTTATCATGCGAACATGTATTTATCTTCATGACTCTGTTCATTGAAATTGGAATTTAACAAATTTTGTTTCTCAAGGATCCAAGGACATTGGATATAGATATTTGGAAATAGCTCATTTTTTTATATTAATACAAGGCGTGTCCAGCCACTTTCTGCACAGAGATGGCTGGAAAGGCTCACTTTATTCTGGAACCTGATGTCTTCAATAATTAATAAAATATTGGGTAAGAATTGTACAGAATCACAGAAAATCTCACTGAGAAGAATCCTTGGCTCCTCCATTTTAGAATGAAATTACTTGGTTTCTCCTTCGTTAACACTCTTCTATAAAAGGAAAATGATTTGCTATTTACCAGATTTTCGTGAGCAGACATTACACATTTCAGTCAATGGTAGAAACAATAATAGTTAGATTTTGCCATTAGGAAAGCTCTGTACTAAACCTGTTATATGGGTTATTTCATTTCATGCTTCAGCAATCCCACTCACATGTCCAAAATTTTTTCCTACATCCCTCAGTCTCCCCACTTTACACATACTGGCTTTCTTTAAGTTTCTGCCAGCTGCCATGATCTTACTTACATATGATCTTCGCACATCCTATTTCCTAGGATTGGATGGAGTTCCTTCTCCCTCATTTCCCTCATCATTGCTCATTACCTAATACATTATTTTCATTTCAATTTTATTTTTTATTAATACATAATAGATATACATATTTTCAGGGTAAATATAATGTAATATATTCATATAATTTACAAAGATCAAATCAGTGTACTTGGGATATCCATTCCCTGAAATATTATTCTTTTCTTTATTCTAGAAACATAATGATTATTCTAAGTATTTTGATTGAAATATACAATAGATCATTCTAAACTATTGCCACCTCACTGATCTATCAAACATTAAGTCTTCTTCTTTCAAATTGTATTAATATATTTCTACCCTGAAAAATATTAAATTTGCCCATTATACATCTTATTATACATAGAAACTTAGGGCCTCCTCTTTGGAGCTTTTATCACATTATTCATTGCTTTCAAATTTCATCTTTCCTATATATATCTGATTCCAAGTTCAAGTACTTAGTAGTTGCTAAAATTCAGGTTACCTAAAATTTTTCAAGGACAAAATCATAGACAAAAGGACATCCATGTGGACAGTTAATCAAGGCCACAATAGTCAAGGAAAATAATAAATGAGTAGAATGTTATAGTTATATGTTTGAATAGTATAGTCAAATAACCAAGGAAGACATTTCCTAAATTACACTTCTATTTCTGTAAATCTCTGTCAACATGGGACACAAGTGTATTAGTCTGTTCTCACACTGCTGTAAAGAAATAACTGAGACTGAGTAATTTATAAATAAAAGAGGTTTAATTGGCTCACAGTTCTACAGGCTGTACAGGAAGTATGGCAGCATCTACTTCTAGGGAGGCCTTAGGGAGATTTTACTCATGGTGGAAGGTAAATGGGGAGTAAGTGTCTTACATGGTAGGGCAGGAGAGAGGAGGAGGAGGTGGTGGTATAAACTTTTAAACAACCAGATCTCACGAAAACTCACTTACTCACTACCATGAGAACAGCACCATGAGTGCTAAACCATTCATGAAAGATCCACCCTTATGATCCAGCCCCATGATCCAATCATCTCCCATGAGGCCCCACCTCCAACATTGGGGATTACAATTTGACCAGAGATTTGGTTGGGGACACAGATGCAAACTATATCACTAGTAAATCAAACAAGTTCTTAACACTGTACTAGAGAAACTGTAGGTGCTCGATAAGTATATTCTACTTGATTGATATAATCAATATCTATCCCACTCTACTCTCACAAGGAGTCTCTGGAAAAATTAAAGATCCCATTCTTCTAATCCAATGTGTGAAGGTTTAAAAGATCAAGTTGGTGTAGATATTACCCCTCAGCCTTTTTGGCACTGCGCGTTGTAGAGAAAGTCTAGAATGGAGGTAATAACTTTATTATATATCTGCATCCCAGATGGTAGCTTACAATATTTATTTGTTGCTGGGAAATATACAAACAGATTTATGAGTGTGTCTGTATTATTAGAAAGACTATGTGAAATGTAAATCTTCTTAAGTACCAATAACCGTTTGAAAAATAAAATGTCACCATTTTTTTGATCATCTTTTCTTATATTTAACTTCAACCACACACAGGCCTTACTCTGGGGTTGAGAAAACCTTTTCCCTTGTAGGTGTTCCATTTGGGGTATTTGAGTCATGTGCGAATGTGTTTGGCTATAGTAAATTTCAATTTTTTTCTCTAATAAGAAAATATAATGTATTTATTTATTACAACAATAAACACAGCTGTAAAATGAACCATAAAAATAGATGACATGAAAATTCCTGTAACTAATGGGTCAGCTATAATTGAGAAATAAATTAAATGATCCATCTGCTTCCTACCATTGATTTCATCATTTTCTTCACTATTTGAGTATTTAAAACCAAGACAGCATTATTTATACTAATTATTCACTTACAAAATTGCCACATCTATATTGATTGGCTCTGTAGTATAATTTTGCCAATCTTTAACATACTGTTGTGTTTTCCGATACACTCAAACCTAATGAGCATATGAACTCCTTGTCTCATTAATATCATTTTGTCTTTCAATTATACCATTAAGTTTTATCTGTGCTGGTTACTTACAGGCTTTTGTGCAATGAGTGGAAGAGTAATCTATTACTACGGTTGTGATTTGAAATGAAAGAAGAGAATAAATAAGAAATAAATACGCATGTTTCATGTGTGTTAAATCATGGGATATAACCTTTTGGCTAATTTGGTTTAGTGGCAAGAGTCCAAATAACCAACAGTCATTGAAATAAATTAACTATAATTATTTCACATATTTCCCCTCATATTTTTAAGCATCTCACAATGAGATAGGGGACACAGCAAGAATTTGTTTTCATTTTTTTCAAATATATATGTGTATATGTGTATTATTATTAGTATTTTAACCCTTACCTATTGCTGAATTCATTTTTTTCTTGAATTCACACACATATTCATGACTTAGCCTAGCAAACTATTTGCAACACTTTAGAGAGGCAATGATAATACAAACCTGCCTCTGTAAGTGCTTTTTCTTCCAATGTTTTATTTTAACTACATAAGAAATTCATGTAGAAATTCAGAGATAATAATAGAAACATAGGTAAGAAAAAATAAAATATAATTCATCAGATTTAATGGCCCCTTACACCTTCTGTGTCTGCTCCATTTTTCATTGCTGCATAATGAAACACTGCAAAATCTTGAAACCTAAGACAATAAGAATGTTTATTTCACTCATAGACCAGCAATGTGGGTGGCAATGTGGGTTCAGTTCTTCTTTATTCCATTGGCATCAGCTGTAGTGGTTTGATTGTGAGAAGCTGGAATCATCAGAAGATGCGCTTGCTCATGTCTGACATGTCTTTGGGACCTCAGGTTAAGGAGTGGCTGAAAAAACTACATACATCCTTTCTATGGGGCTGTTCGCCTTCTTTGTAGTAGAATCAGTGTGTTCCAAAAACAAACATCTCAACAAGATTTGGCATAAACTATATTGGCCTTTTCTTAAAAGTATTTTCTTATTTGAGATCATTTTAAACTACAGAACAGTTGCAAAACTAATACAAAGACTCTGAATACCCTTCACCCAGCTTCTCCTAATGCTAATAATTTACATATTACATGTTTTTCCACCACGAATGCCCTTTTTTCTGCTCATGAGTTTGTGATCTTGAGAGTCAGCAGTTTGTGCTGGACACATCTGTGTGTTTCTGCTCTTGAGTGCAGGACTTGCTGGTCTTAGTTCGGCTCACTCCTGTGATTGTTGGCAGCTGCTGGTTAATCTAACAAGTCTCAGCTGGGTTGGCTCCTCTCTACTCCACATGTTTTCTTATCCCCCAGCAGGTTAGCCTGGACTTGTTCTCAAGGGAAGACCAGAGGAATTCCAAGAACATGACCTAAAGTAAACCACACTTCTTCAGACCTAGGCTCAGAACTCATACAATATTGTTCTGCCGTCAATCAGTCATATGGCCATCCTAGATTTAAGGGTAGAGACAAAGAC
Source organism: Pongo abelii (assembly GCF_028885655.2). Lineage (NCBI taxonomy): Eukaryota > Metazoa > Chordata > Mammalia > Primates > Hominidae > Pongo > Pongo abelii. The sequence continues at coordinate 115,733,858 of NC_071993.2, forward strand.
ACCATCTCTGATATTTCTCATAGGAAACTTAGTAAACTTCAATTCAAAAAGTCAAGTATTTGCATTAATAAGTCTATTCTTTTATCCTTTATTAACTGGGGTTCTCAGAGCCAAAACAGGAACCACTAACTTTCTCATGTCAATACACATAATTCAGTTTCTGTGAAACCTGATAGCTACCTTATTTTTGAAATTTTAATCTGGTTCTAGCATCTTTCCCTTGACTTTTCCAGCAGTCTTGCTTGGACTGCTCTGTCCCCTGTCTCCAGACACTTGTCCTGCTTAACCCACTTAGAGGATTAATACAGTCCTCATTCCCTGACAGATCTCTGGCGTCACCTGAAATGCCAAACTCCAGATGCTAGGCTTTGACAGACTGTTTTCATAAATTTTCTTTTCCTCTGCCATTTTTTTCTTCTCCTTTCTTGTCCTTGCTGCAATGTCTTCTGCCAATGAGTGGAGACAAAATAAAACTGAGATTCCAGAATCTCATTAGCTTCAGAGGGGGAAAATGCTGCAATTTTTGTTTTAATATGATACAATGTGACAATATCATTTATTTATTTCTCCATTTATCTATCTTTCCATATGCATGGGCACAGAATACAAATATGTGTAAATATATGCATATACTTGCTTATATAAGCTTCAAAAAGCAAAAAAATAAAAAATAAATGAAAAAACAAATTAGGAACCCCTTGTAAGAAGATTTATGAGAAAACAGCAAACATATTTAAAAATTGGAACATGTTAACTTTATATAACAAAATTTTTCAATTCAGTTCAAAAGAAAAGAGCAGCCATCACTTCTCTGAAAATATTAGTTTCCAGATCCACATCTTCCTTTCTGTGCTTCTTCTGACATGCCTGTCTAGCTTGCTAGTCCTATCTACTTGGATGCTGGATGGGACCTGGAAGATAGTCCAAAATTGGACTCTTTATCTTTACCCTAAAATACATTCCTTATGCTTTATTTCATTGTTTTGTTGTTGTTGTTGTTGTTAAAGGTGCCAATATCTACTCTGCTATCAAAACCCATAGAATACTCTTTGGTTTTTCTTTTTTTACAATTTCCTAGTCCTAATTAACAGTGGAAATAAAATGATTCTGAATGTCTCAAGCCCCTGACAATCATTCCCTTTCTTCCTAATGCAGGCCTTAGTTACCTCTCCCTCTGTGGCATTGTAGTCACCTGACTGCATTTCCGCCTGCAAGTCACTTCTCATTAGGAGAGAGAGAAAGAGAGAGGAGGGGTTTTGATGCTAGCTGTGCTATCTTATTTTTACTTACTATTTAGGAGACCTTAGGATGTTATTTACTGTAGCATCTCTGAGTCTCATTTTCCCTTTCAGCAATACAAGCATAATCAAACCACGTAGGTGATACACTGTGAGTCCACAGCATTCTATGCTCTACTGTACATTCAATTTTCATGTATCGTAGCTCTAAACACACTAATCCCTGATGCTAACCCCTTTCATTGCCCTCAGAATAAAGCACAAGTTTCTCAGCTTTGACAGATAGAGCTCACTGAGAACTCCCATTAACTTCTCATATATTCCTGACTCTGCTTTTAAGGTAATGTCTTCATTTGTCCTGGAATGCCCTGTAGCAGGGTGGTTAGAAGCTGGGCTTTGCAGTCAGACAACAGGGCTTTATATCCCTGTTCTATTGCTTGTCAGCTGTAGGCCCTTGGACAAGTGGCTTAACTCCAGTATGACTTCATTTACTTATTGATAAAATGGGATAATAATAGCTAATTCATAAAATTATTACAAAGGTTAAGAAAGTATTAAAGCCCTTAGAACAATACCTGAAGACATATTAAAGCCCTAAGAATAATACCTGAAGACATAGTAAGATTTCAATAAATATCAACTATTATAACAGAGTTTTTACTCTTAGCACCCTTCAAACATCAGCTAAAGTTCATCCTTCAGGAAGCCTTTTCTAGTGCACTCAGTCAGATATAAACTTCCATTCCTCGCTCATACTCTACCTAGATGCAGTTGTTGATATTTAGTTTCTGGCATATATTATAATTAAATGCATGCAGTATTCCTACTAAAACATCTAGTCCTTAAGAGGAAAAATATCTCTTTCATCTAATACATCATCGCTAAACACAAAGTAGAAGTTCAGGAAATACACAATGAATTAGTTGATTTCCACCTGCCTACCAATAAAAATCACACCAAAAGATAGAGTACAATTAATTTAGACCATTCAAAATGTCTTAACTGGTTTCATAAGGACTATAGAAAATGCCAGCTTCAGAAAATAAAGTGTTTCCACTTTATTTCCAGAAAATAAAACACAGAGTGTACAGCAACTGTAAACATTAAATATGTTTAATTGGCCTATCTTCATTAGAGGTCAGAATTAATTCTGCTATTGAGTTTCATTTATAGTACATAAAAAATAAACCATGAAAAATGAGAAATTTAAGGCTAAAGATTGGCATGTCTTGTTATATGTCATGTTTAAGCAACACATAGTAGCTCTTAGAAGCTCAAACTCTCACTATAAATTAAAGTATTATATATCAAAAATATGTTCCTGCCCATTTTGTTATCTGCTTTCTGACTTACAAAAAACATATGCAGGGAACGAATGCCACACAATGGGGAAATAACAGTCTCTACAATAAACGGTGCTATGAAAATTTTATGTTTTCTTGCAAAAGAATAAAGTTGGACCCTTTATGCCATATACAAAAATTAACTAATAATGAGTTAAAGGACTAAAAATAAGACCCAAAATCATAACTGGAAAAAATGCATTGGGAAAAAAAGCTTCATGAAATTGGGTTTGGCAATAATATTTTGGAGACAATATAAAAACAAACATAGACAAATGGGAATGCATCAAACTCCAAAAGTTCTGCACATCAAAGTAAACAATCAATAGAGTGAAAAGGCAACCTACAGCATGAAAGAAAACATCTGCTAATCATAAATCTAATAAGGGGCTTATATCCAGAATGTATGAATATCTCCTACAACTCAACAATGAAATAACCCAATTTAAAAAATGCTTATGAAAATACATCCTAACATCACTAAGCACGGGAGAAATTAAAATCGTAACCACAATGATGTATCACTTTCACCCACTAGGATGGGCACAATTAGAAAAAAAAACATATCGTCAAGTATTTGCAGGGATGTTGAGAAATTGGGTCACCTGTGTATTGCTCGTGAAAATGTAAAATGGTGCAACTGTTACGGAAAACAGTATGGCAGTGACTCGAAAAATTAAAAATAGAATTACCATGTCATCTAGCAATCTTGATTCTGAGTTACATCCAAAGAAATTCAAATCAGGATCTTGAAGAGATATCTTCACAAGCATGGGCATTGAAGCATCATTCACAATAGCAAAAATGTGGAAGAAAGCCAAATGTCAAAGGACGGAAGAATGGATAAAAAAAATATGATACATACACACACACACACAGTGGAGTATTATTCAGCCATAAAGAAGAATATTTTGCCATTTTTAGCAACACGGATAAATCTGGACAACCTTGTGCTAAATAAAATAACTCAGTCACAGTCACAAGACAAATACTATATGATTTCACTCATGGAAACAGGAAATAGAATTGTGGTTTCCAGGGATCAAGAGAAATTAAGAGTTGGTGTTCAGTGGGTGTAGAGTTTCAGTTTTACGAGATCAAAAATTCTAGAGCTCTGTTGCACAACAAGGTGCAGATAATTAATATCACTGAATTGTACATTTAAAATGATTAAGATAGTAAATTTTATGTAACATGTATTTTACCATAATTATTATTTTTTAGTTGTTCAGGATCCACAAAAATTAATTAACATGTTGAGATGATATTTTGGAAGAAGTCACATTTAACAGCTCCTGCTTTTTAATTGAAAAGATATTTCTCATTCATTTTTTCCAAAACTCAGAATTCTAAGTGCAACTCTACTGCCATTTCCTGAGACAAGACCTACCAGTAATTAAAAGCAGAATTTAAGATAATGTATTAATAAGATAAATGAAGGTGATTCATATTTTTTCTTCCCTCCCCCATTTCTTTTTCCCTTCCTCTATTTCTAGAGATGTTCATCTCCTACATACATATTACCTAGGTCATTGGATCTGCTAATTAACCTTTATGTTGAGTATGCCTACAACATACCTGGTAATGCCGAGATAAAAACAGAGTAAGCTGGCATGACATACCTTATCAGGCTGAGCAGATCAGTTCTGAAGTCTCTGGGGAGACCAAAACTCCTTGAAGGAAGAAGCTATATTTGCAATATTATGCTGAATGCAAGGGCATCAAAAGAGGCCGGTAGACTGTCTACAAATTTTGAATCTGTGAAATTATTGACCAGGTGACAATGTTCTTCATACATTTAGGCCAAACAAAACTGCTTTCATTCCAAACAAAGGTCTTCTTTCTGCATAAGTGAATTGATCTCTTGGGAAAAGCCCTCATTCTCTGGGTACCCAGGAGGATATTTTTGGCTGCAAGGAACAGAAATCCTAACATAATTGAACTAAATGGTAAATACATTTATTGTCTCGCATAATAATAAGAACTGTAGAAGTAGGATAGTACTGGTTCATTAAACAGCTTAATGACATCATCATGGCTTAGGTTTCCCCTCCTAACTTTCTTCTCTGCCAGCCTCTCTGTGCTCACCCCTTCCATGGACAAACAATGTCTATTGGAGTTCCATCTGGCATATACTGCTAAGTAGCATTGTGCCAAATAATGAGGCTGTGTCTTTTCATGGGTCAATTTTTAAGGTTAAAAACAAGCCAAAAATACCATCTCTCTGAAGTCCCACTGGCAGATATCTCCTAACATTTCATTGGCAATCACATCACAACATTTATTGGAAATGGAAATTGGATGACCTTGTCTTATAGGCAATCAATAGTGTTTCCCATGTTCTGCTACTAACCAGTTGTACAACTTAAGTGCCTTTTCTCTGTAGGAGTCAACTTTCTTTCTTTCTTTCTTTCTTTTTTCCTTTTAAGTATCTTATCTATATTTAACTATATGAATTCTCGGAAAATCTAATTCAACCAGTCTTTTCTATGTATTTGGTGAGTAGACTCCTACACTTGTAGGATTCTATGCTAGACTGTAAGAGTTTCAAAGATTACTGAGATATGGTTTTTGCCCTTAAAGATCTTAAGGGATTAGACAAACAGACATTCTCCCATATCATTGGATTCAATCTGAAAAGACATAAATCCGTAGCTACTGACAAGTGACTTGACACCTGGGGGACTCTGAGACTAAAACAGTTGAGATCAGAGTTAGGAGATAATAAGGAAAGACACTGGGTACTGAGGATACAACTTGAGCCTTAGACTGATCCCTTTAAAGCTAGGAAATTCTGGACTTCTCTATAATTTAGACCAGTAAAATTTCTTCTAATTTAAAGGATCAAAGTGATACAGTGAACAAATGCATAAAACTGGAGAAGGCTTGAGTGTTTCAGAAACAGCCAGAAAAAAATATAAAAATTATCTTGGAAAAAAGGGAAAAGAAGAATAAAAATATTCTGTAATATAGGGTACTTGTCAACAACCAGCACATTTGCGAGTTGATATTTTCCTCTAATGCCAGCCCATATCATGTATTTCCATGAAAATCAATCTAAAAGCTAATAGAAAGTGGGGCCAAGTTGATGAAATAGAAAGTGGGGCCAAGTTGACTGCTTGATTTCCTTTCACCCTCTGCGAATTCACTCCCTGACTGTGTCATGCGTAGGTTAATTGATACAGATGGTTTTTGTTAAATGCATAATTGTGGGCACATACAGCTTAAGTTGTAACATGGAGGTAGCTATAAGCCAGGCAAAGATGAGACATGATGATGATGATGATGATGATGATGATGATGATGATGATGATGATGACGACAACGATGATGGTAATGAAGATGTCAAAAACTGTAACATCTACAATTTATTGTTTGTTTCCCATGTTCCAACCATTATTCTAAAGACATTATAAACATAATTTCTGCATACCACCACCACCATTTTGTTGAGTGTTGCTGAAGCTCCAGAAACACAAGTTACTTTCTTATAGAACTATAGCTTTAAGTGACAGAGCCAAAACCAGATACAAATCTAACTCCAAGCTGTGGCATTTTATCTAATATACTATAGTTACTTTACATCTTGTCTTAGGGGTTCATGTTGGGATGAAACCCTGGCATGTACCTAATAAGTGTATGATGACCATGGCAATGGAATGCTGCCCGTCCTCTTACTGTCAGGGAGATTAATATTTCCTTGCTTATTGGGAGGGAGTTTAAGGGGGTTAGCTGGATACCCAGCTCAGTCTAGATCAGGACTTCTTAATCTTGTCATTATTGACATTGGGGACCAGATAATTTTGTCATGAGGCCTGTCCTGCAAATTGTAAAATGTTTAGCAGTATCCTTGGCTTGTACTACCCTCTAGATGCCAGCAGCACCCCCTGCAGGTATGACAACCAAAAATGTCTCCAGATATCCATCAGATACAAAATCTACATCTGGTTGTAAACGATTGGTCTAGAGTCTTAGAAAAGAGATTACTTGCCTTAATTCATTTGTGCTACTATAACAGAATACCTGCAACTGCATAATTTTTAATTAACAGAAATTTATTGGCTCATGGTCTGGAGGCTAGAAGTCTAAGGTCAAGGCATTGGCAGTTTTGGTGTCTGGTGAGGCCATTCTCCTCCTCCAAGAAGGATGCCCCTTGTGCTCTGCATCCTCTGGAGGGAGGTTGGCTGGATCCTCGCATAGCAGAAGGTGGAAGGGCTAAGAAAGGCAAAAGGGGGCAAATTTGACCTCTCATAATTGCATTAATCCCATCCCTGAAGGTGGAGCCTTCATGGCCTAATCACCTCTTAAAGTTTCTTGCTTTTAATACAGTTACAATGGCAATTAAATTTCAAGATTAGTTTTGAAGAGGACAAACATTCAAATAGTAATATACTGATAAAACAGAGAGACTCAACTTTGCTCTTTGTGATTGGAATTATTGTATAATACATTGTTCTGAAATATGCTATGTTTTTCTTTATTAAAAGCATAACTCCTATTGATTAAAAGAGAAAGACAAAGGCCAGACAAGGTAAGCCTCTCCGGGAACTAGACTAAGTCAAGGACCCAAACATTCTAGATTGGGCTGTGGATAAAAATGAGCTCCTGAAGGGAAGTTTGGATCTGGGCCATATTTAAGAATCGGTAGGAGAGATTAGAAAAAAGAGCTTGGCAGGCTACTGACCTGGCCATCAAGGCTCATCATTGCATTATTTTAGGCAACTCTGTACTGCAGAGCAAGATGCCCAGTTCAGCTTCAAGGAGGGAAATAAACTGCCATTTGCTGAAGCCCAGTTAGGGACTAGGCATATTTATACTTCATCTCATTTTGTATGTTTGCTGACCATGTATACAATATGCCCTTGAGTTAGTTATTATTATTTCCATTTTAGCAAATACAGACTTGAGATATAGAGATGTTAATAGTTCTCCCAAATTGCCAAACTAGTAAGAGAAGAAATAGAATTAGAATTCTCCGATGTCTAAAGTCAGGCCCATTAACTCAAGCCCTCTCACAATTCAGAAGAAAAAAAGCTGATGGGACAGAGTACTCCAATAACTCGTAACTCAATTATTTCCATGAACAGGTAAGACAATTTTGTGGTTCTTATTCGTTTAAAGTATGTATAGAAACATTGCATTTTTCCTTAGAGAGCATGCAACACTTTGAAATGAGCCAAAACATTCTTTTCTCCAAAGGAAATACGTAAGCCACTTTACATAAGTCAATTTCTAGCTCATAGGTCTCAGAAGTATCATAAAGAGCATAAGTAAATATAAATATGTGCACATATTCTCACAGCAATTGTTAAACCATTATCAAACTACATGGATAAGAAGATTAAGAACTGAAAGCCAAGAGGAGGAATCTAGGAAGATGGCTGGGTAGGAAACACCAGGAATCTATCTCCCCCTTACATAACAATTAAGCTTGCAGAATCTGCCTTATATGATTATTTTGGAACTATGGAGTCTATTAAAGCCTTGAAGCTTCCAAGAGAAGTCTTCAACACTCAGTTGTGGTTAACTTTGGTCAATTTCAGCTTTTAGCTCAACAGCAGCTACTACTTCCCCATGCACAGCTCCATGGCAGGCACTGGTGCATGTGCTCCTGAAGCAGCTTCCATGAATCTTGTAGGAACTGGGGTGTGGGACAGCAATAAAGACCTGTCCTCTAAATATTGGGGATCTGTGTTCTGAGCTCTGATTGCTATTTCTAATCACTAAGGCCTAGAGCCAGAGGTGAGCAGCTATTATTGTTTCACCTCCCCCCATTAAAACAAACCCAATTCCCTTCAGTTGAAGTGACATTGAGGAGATTGAAAGGTCCACTGCCTTTTTTCCTTTATCACTTTCCTTTTTCTCTTTTTCTTCTTTGTGGAGCCAAACTAGACTAGGACATTGAAAAGCAACTGCATACCTTGGAACATTTTAAAAATGCATACCCAGGCAAAGTCTCATGCTCAGAAAACACCTGAAGAGAATTTCACTTTACACCTCAGGTTGATCATCAGCACAGAGACAGCCTACAGAAATTGAAAACAACAAGTCCTGGAGAAAGAGGAGAATCTGATTTTCGGAGCTGCCACATTATTAGATTCAGGTGTCCAGTATTCAACAACAACAACAAAACTACAGGGCATACAATTAAATTAGAAAGTATGGCCCATTTACAGTGAAACAAAAAACACACACACAAAAGAGAAACTATCCCTGAGAAAGACTTCATGGTAGATCTACCTAATAAAAAAAGACTTTAAAACAGCTCTCTTAAAGATACTCAAAGAACTAAAGGAGGGAATCGCTTCCAAGATGGCTGTATAGGAACAGCTCTGGTCTACAGCTCCCAGCAAGACTGATGCAGAAGACGGGTAATTTCTGCGTTTGCAACTGAGGTACCTAGTTCTTCTCACTGGGACTGGTTGGAGAGTGGGTGCAGCCCATGGAGGGCAAGCAGAAGCAGGGCAGGGCATCACATCACCTGGGAGGTGCAAGGGGTCGGGAGATTTCCCTTTCCTAGCCAAGGGAAGCCATGAGTGGCTGTACCTGGAGGAATGGTACACTCCTGCCCAAATACTGCACTTTTCCCATGGTCTTGACAACCAGCAGACCAAGAGATTCCATCCTGTACCTGTCTTGGCGGGTCCCATGCTCATGGAGCCTTTCTCGCTGCTAGGACAGCAGTCTGAGTTCGACCTGGGATGCTGGAGCTTTGCAGGGGGAGAGGTGTCTGCTATTGCTGAGGCTTGAGTAGGCAGTACTATGATCATAGAGTATAGTAAACAAAGCGGCAGGGAAGTTCAAACTGGGTGGAGCCCACTGCAGCTCAGCAAGGCCTACTGCCTCTCTAGATTCCACCTCTGGGGGCAGGGCATATCTGAACAAAAGGCAGCAGACAGCTTCTGCAGACTTAAACATCCCTGCCTGACAGCTCTGAAGAAAGCAGTGGTTTCCCAGCACAGTGTTTGAGCTCCGATAATGGACAGACTGCCTCCTCAAGTGGGTCCCTGACCCCCATGTAGCCTGACTGGGAGACACCTCTCAGTAGGGGCCGACAGACACCTCATATATGTGGGTGCCCCTCTGGGACAAAGCTTCCAGAGGAAGAATCAGGCAGCAATATTTGCTGTTCTGCAACCTCCGCTGGTGATACCCAAGCAAACAGCTTCTGGAGAGGACCTCCAGAAAACTCCAACAGACCTGCAGGTGAGAGGGACTGTCTGTTAGAAGGAAAACTAACAAACAGAAAGGAATCGCATCAACATTCACAAAAAGGGCATCCACACCAAAAGTCCAACTGTAGGTCACAAACATGAAAGACCAAAAGTAGATAAAACCACAAAGATGGGGACAAACCAGAGCAGAAAAGCTGAAAATTCCAAAAACCAGAACACCTCTTCTCCTCCAAAGGAACACAGCTCCTTGCCAGCAAGGGAACAAAACTGGACAGAGAATGAGTTTGACGAGTTGACAGAAGTAGGCTTCAGAAGGTCAGTAATAACAAACTTTTCTGAGCTAAAGGAGCATGTTCTAACCTATAGCAAGGAAGCTAAAAATGTTGAAAAAAGTTAGATAAATGGCTGACTAGAATAACCAGTGTAGAGAAGAGCTTAAAGGACCTGATGGAGCTGAAAACCACAGTACGAGAACTTCATGAAGCACACACAAGTTTCAATAGCCGATTTGATCAAGCGGAAGAAAGGATATCAGTGATTGAAGATCAAATTAATGAAATAAAGGGAGAAGACAAAATTAGAGAAAAACAAATGAAAACAAATGAACGAAGTCTCAAGACATATGGGACTATGTGAAAAGATCAAATCTATGTACAAGATTATATGTACTCAGTAAAAGACATCTATGATTGCATTAAAACCTCATAACACTGAGAAGTGTGTTTGCAGCTCCTCTTACAGATGAACAATTTATGGTAGGAGAGATTAGGTAATTCACCCAACACAAAATAGCAAGAAGAAGACAGAGACAGGATTGGGTTTGGAAATCCAGCTAAACTGAGGACACTAGAATTGGAAAAATGCTGTAAGAGAGGCTCATGAGAGAAGGAGGTTGGTAAGAGAAATTACAGATTTGGGAAATTAAGAGTGATTTCACCTAATTTTGCAGCAAAACAAATAATATTTAGGTCCCCTTTAAAATAAACTCACTTATGAGTTCATTCAAATTATGTAAACAGCCTGTGGCTCATACCCTAGAGTTGGCTATCTGTGAGTATCCAACTGCAGTAATCCCTTTAAATGCCATCACATGCAAAGAAACACTGTTCCTTCCAAGAGACCAGATTTAGCTATAATTCCATTTCATTCATTCATTTGTGCACTTACACATTCACTCTTTCAAATATTTGATTTTCCAGTAAATGTCAGACACTGGGGCTATAGAACCAAAAGTGTCATGCTCTGTCCCAGACCTGGAGGAACATCCAACCTTACTAGAAGCAGTAGTCAAGAGAATAGACCCAGACAAACACAGAGCCATACCCATGTGTCTCCAATCCTAACATCCCTTCTGTGCATTAAAGGTCAGCTCAACAAAATCCAATTCTTGGAAAGTCTTTGTGAAGTGTAAACACTTGCAAAACTCTCTCTTCCACATATTTTTAAGCCAACTGAATCATTTAACCACAGGTCCTCAGGATGATTTCCTGGTAAGTTAGAATATTTTTTTAAGCATCAATCAGTTTCTCTCAGTCTTCTCTCAACTAGAAATTATGGCGTTAATTAAAAAGAGGAAAATTAATGGAAAACATGTATGTTCCTTTACATCAATTCACTAGCCATTAAAGTTACTTTTCAGCTTATTCAATGAGAAATAAAAACCTATCACAAAATTTTAAAACTTGATTATATATGTGGAAAGAGGTTTTTTGTTTGTTCATTTTGTTTTCTTCAATGCTCTTAAAGCTTTTCAGAATAAGAAAAATTTAGGTTTCAAGTTGCCTCAACTCTAAATCTGAACTTGTGAAATCCAATTTTCCTCTAAATCACAGGCCCAACTCCTTTCCACTCCCTTTAAGACAGGGATAAAATGATTAAGTAAACCCCTAAACTTAGGCGTTCATTGTCATGACATTTTTCCTGAGGTAAGGGCGAAAAATGTGAAAAAGAGTGTAAGTCCTTAATTGTATGCACAGTCAGGAGACAACACATTGTATAAATGTAAGTTGGCTGATACTTTGGTTACTTTTCTTGCCTTCTGAAAATGCAATAAAACTGCACTAAAGAAGCAAAGGGGAGAAGTGGCTTCTTGCATACAAATTTCTCACTTTCCAAAGCCTGGCCAGAAAATCAGCTGTTTTTATCTGTCTTCGTATCTCTCAACCATTTAGATATTTATTATATTCTTCATAACCTTGAAGATATTTGATAAGAAACAGAAATGCTAACAAAGCAACTTAAACAAATTAAATGGAACCTACTCTTTGACATGCAAATACGTTTTAGTTTTGCCCCGCTAGGTCGTATATTTCATAATGATTAAAAATGTCAAACAATATTTCCCCTGCTGGGAGTGTAGGTTTTACTTCTACTTTTCAATCTTACTCAAACCTCCTTATTGCATAATTTATGAGGTACAGCAGCCTTTGGTTGCTTTTTTAAAATTACAAACTGTGAACCCCATGGTGGCATTTTGCTAAATGGTTTTGCACATATTGGCTTTTGAACATTTATAGAATAAAAGTACACAATAAGAAAATTTTTTAGATGATTATTCTCTTATGTGCAACTTTCAGGAGAGAAAATAATCTGGCTACATCAATAGAGCTATTGAGTGAGTCGAATCTTCTGTCTACTCAATTCATGAGTTTGTCTTTCATTTTGGGTGATGTAATCCTCAAATACTTATCAGTCTCTCTCATTCCTCACTAACACTCCTCCCCTCATCCTACCTTTTGCTGAGAAACTCATGGATTAGGAGTTATGTGGAGAGCACTTACTAGCTGAAAGCCAAAGTAGTATATTGAAGCCACGTGATTTCTCTCTAGCCACTTCCTCTGGTGTTCTGTGAGCTTAAATGAGCTTGCCAGGGGTGTCTGCAGTGTGCCAAGGTCACTGAAAAAATAATTCCCTTTGTAATAAGAAATACTTAAAGGGCACTCATGAGAAAAATGGAACCACCTATTTGGGGAAATCAAGAGGTTGGGGACACCGAGGTTTTACAGCTGGGGTTTTAAATAGCTATGTTTTGTTCAATAGCTTTTTAGAATAATAGACTACCATGGTCATATGTTCCTGTCCATCCAAAAGGGCAGTTGAGAAGATCTAGTGAGATAATATATGCTTACAATAGGTCCTATCCCATGGAAAATGCCCAATATGTTTGTATTAATTTTCTCTTTATGTGAGAGTCACTGTAAACATGCCAAGGGGAGCAGGGATTTCTTTAGGAGGAACTCTGTATTAGAAAACGTACTTTTAAAAAGGAAGATGAGAATTCTAGCATCATAGCCATGATTGACAAATGAGAGACTCTACTTTATACCCATTAGGATGGCTATAATCAAAAACAGCCAAAATTAAAAAGTGATGCTGAATATGTGAAGAAATTGAAACTCATATACATTGCTAGTAGGACTATAAAATGATGTGGTCACTTTAGAAAACTGCTTGGCAGTTTCTCAAAATGTTACCTATAGAGTTCCTCTATGACCCAGCAATTTCACTCCTAGGTATATAATCAAGAGTAGTGATAACATATGTCCACACAAAAACTTGTACAGGAATATTTATAACAGCACTATTCATAATAACCAAAAAGTAGAAACAACCCAAATGTTTATCAGCTGATTATTGGATAAACAAAACATGGTATATTCATATGACAGAAGATTATTTGGCCATTTGAAAATAATGAAATGCTGATAAATGCTACGACATGGATGAACTTTGAAAACATTATGATAAATAAAAAGTCCAGATACCAAAGACCACATATTATTTGATTCTATTTCTATGAAATGTCCAGAATAGGAAAATTTGTAAAGACAGAGGATGCCTGATTGGTTGCTTCAGACTGGGGGATGGAACGTGACTGCAAATGGTACAGGGGTTTTCTGTTGGGTGATGAGAATGTTCCAAAATTATTGGTAATGGTTGCACAACTCAGTGAATATATTAAAATCACTGAATTGTGCACTTTAAAGGGATGAATTTTATAGTATGTGAATTATATCTTAATAAATACCTTAAAAAATAATAACTAGATAAGAACCAATTCACAGGGTCCCAGAATGGGAGATATTACATACACGTGCTGTGGCATCTTATACATTAAAGTAGAATATCAATTTGAAAAGTATTTTTTTCTATCAAAAGTCAAATCAGACCAAATTAAAGATGTTTAGTTTATTGCACATATAAAAGAACAGTTTGAGAACTGAAAAACTATGAACTGAAAAGTGGTAAGAAACCTGCTCACAGCAGTTACACAGTTACAGTTCATAGCGAATAAAGGAGAATGTATTTTGACCTTTTTTTAAAATACATTAGCATTGTGTTACATATTAGCATTCTTTTTTTTTTTTTCCAGAGTCTCACTCTGTCACCCAAGCTAGCATGTAGCATGCAAGAGCAAGACCATAGCTCACTGCAGTCTCAGCTTCCCAGGTTCAAGGAACTCTCTCACCTCAGGCTCCAGAGTAGATGGGACTACAGCACCAATCACCATGCCTGGCTAATTTTGTTGATCAACATGGGGTCTCACTGTGTTGCCCAGGCTAGTCCTGAACTCCTGGGCTCAAGTGATCCTCCCATCTTGGCCTCCCAAAGTGCTGGGATTACAGGCATGAGCCACTGCACCAACTCCATTAAGCATTCTTTTTTAGATAAGCCGACAGTTTAAGCTGCTCTGTCTATAGCTGACTATCTTAATTTCACTGAATCATGCTTGCAAGAACTTATAACCTCCTTTTTCTATTTCATTTATGATTACAGCTGGCATTCCAGTGAAATCAGAATGACTTATGTTTTGGTTACCTAGTTTAGAGCCGTTGGCATTGGGGTATATCCAAACTATGGCCTCCATTTTTTCTTTAATTTTTAAATTTTTTTTATTATACTTTAAGTTCTGGGATACTTGTGCAGAACGTGCAGGTTTGTTACACAGGTATACATGTGCCATGGTGGTTTGCTACACCCATCAACCCATCATCTACATTAGGTATTTCTCCTAATGCTATCCCTCGCCTAGCCCTCCACCCTCCAACAGGCCCCGGTGTGTGATGTTCCCCTCTCTGTGTTCATGCGTCCTTATTGTTCAACTCCCACTTATGAGTGAGGACATGCAGTGTTTGGTTTTCTGTTCTTGTGCTGGTTTGCTGAGAATGAAGTTTTCCAGCTTCATCCATGTCCCTGCAAAGGACATGAGCTCATCCTTTTTTATGGCTAACACTCCTTTCTCTGTATAATACATCTTGAGACAGTCTTAAGAGTCTACCTTGGAGAAAGTGTCACAACAAACTACTATGTCTCTCCAAATACTGACTTTGACCTCTTTCAAATGGTCAGAACTGAGTACCTGATAACCTTTCATGCGCAGTATGAGGACCTGAGGAACCTCAATGAGTATTAGAGTTGTGGATCTGCAAGGCCAAGTTCAGTGACAGACATAGCTCAGTCTGTGCTTCTCACTTTTTCTTGTCTCTCAGGATCAACTCCCTGGCCTGTGACCCAGATCAAGAAAGGAGTTTACTCTCTTTAGAGAGAGAGAGAGAGAGGAAGAGGAGGAGGAGAAGGAGGAGGAGGAGAAGGGAGGAAGAGGGTAGGCAAGGGACGGAGAGGGAGAGGGAGGAGGAGGGTTGGCAAGAGAGGGAAATGGAGAAGAGAAGGGAGGAAAAATGAGGAGAAAGAAAGAAACATGAAGGGAGGGAGGAAGAAAAGGAGCCATTGCATTCACACAGTGGTACTACCCACCTTCTTCATGTTTTATTTTGTTTTGTGTTGTTTTATTTTCTTTAGCTTTAGCTTTTAGTAGAAGAAAACTGAGGCGTGTTTTTCTTTTCCTCTCACCTTTTACTCTTTCTATTCCCATCTCTCATCCACCTGGTACCACTTATCTCTTGTAGTTCCAGAGTCTGGTACCTTTATGCTGACTGAACTCTAACATGATAGCTGGTTGTGGAGAACATACAGGCATGGTTCCTGTAAGCTTCCCATCACCCTGCACAAAGTACTCACTGTGTATTTTTACTACTTTGGGGAAAATTCACTAGCAAAGGATTGTTGCTGCAAAGCCTGGAAATTATGTCTTTCTGTGCATTCAAGATAACCTCAAATGCTGCAAGAACCCAAACATTGATAAAAATAACAATGAAACTAAACACCGATTTAACATTTATCATATATAAGACTTTGTTCTGTGTTTTCTGTTTATTAACTCAACTAATTCTCATACATCCTTATGACATGGATACATATTCATTTCTATTTTACAGATAAGAAAGTTGAAGCTTAGCAAAGTAAAAGATCAAGGTCACACAGTGATAAAGCAGGATTTGAACCTAGGCAGTCTGATCCTAGAATCTGGGGTCTTTGCTCCTGAGCTAGCAGTGCCCCAGCCTGACTGTGCAACTTATCATTAATTGAGAAATTTTTTAGATGATTAATGCCAGGATTATTCTCCCAATTTAATAAGACTTTCTGGAACCCTATGCATCAGTTAATTTTTAAAAGCTTCCTCAGGTGATGATAATGGGTAATAAAGGTTAAGCGCCATTGCTGTGATCTGAATCACCTAAATGAAGAAAGTTTGTCCTTTACAATTATTTTAATTATTTTGTTTTAATAAAGGCAAATCCTCAGTTTGGAGCTATTACATCAAGTTAGTTTTAATAACATTATTTTATTTTCATCGTATTTATCGTATTTATTTTTAGTTATCTATATACAGCAGATAAGAAATATATAGATGTATACAGATATATTGTTAAATATAGATATATGAAACAAAGATAGGGCAAATATTGAAAATAAACTTAGTTTAGTGACCTAAACTAAGGTGGTTTATAGTGGGAGAATTAAGAGCAATAACATCAAAATGCAGAACTGGACATAGAAACCCTGAAATCAGATACTAATGTGCTTCTAATTCTCAATCAGCCCTTTGCACCTCTGGGCATCAGTCTTTAATGCCAAGTGGACTCCCAAGTGATCCACTTCAAGTTTCCACTTGAATGGTCTGCTATTTAACTTCTTCATGGCTATGTAACACAAAGTAGGTGCTCAATTGTTAGTGAATTTAAGAAAAAAAAAAAAAAACGAGAGAGAGGAAAAAAGAAAAAAAAAAGGCAGTGGGAAGATAGGAAGGAAAGAGAAAAAGTTAAGGAATAACTTCACAAAATATATCACCCTTCTGGAGAGAGAGAGAGAGAGAGGAGAGAGAGAGAGAAGAGAGAGAGAAAGAGAAAGGCATATATATATATATATATATGCGTTGGTGTGTGTGTATGAGAAAGGCACACATATATAGAGAGAGAGAGAGAGAGAAAGAGAAAGAGAGAGAGAGAGAGAGAAATCAGTACATTAGGCTGGAAGAATAAATCTTTATGTGAAATTTCAGTCACTAAGGATAAGTAGGTGATGAAAATAATTTTAAAAGAGTTTGCTAATAGCCCTCAGATGACTTGCCTTTTTCAGGCATTTTCTTTTTTCTGCCTCTTCTCTATCTAAATGAATATACAATTTCTGCTTTCATTCTCACCCAGCATTAATGTGACACTACCAGGTACTATTCTGACAACCCAG
Organism: Pongo abelii; assembly: GCF_028885655.2. Classification (NCBI taxonomy): domain Eukaryota; kingdom Metazoa; phylum Chordata; class Mammalia; order Primates; family Hominidae; genus Pongo; species Pongo abelii. Next base: position 115,751,198 of record NC_071993.2, read on the forward strand.
GATTTGCCTCTACTTTGTAGAAGTTAATGCTCTGGTATAGCCACAGTCTTGATTTCTGAAGGCAGAAAATATGTCTGGAGGTCTTAGCAAACTCACAGCTTAGACCCAACCCTCACTTTCAACTCATCCTTTCCCCAGCCAAAGCCCTTATATCACAGAGCATGGAAAGAAGTCTATGGTGTTTTCTTCCCAGTCCTCAGCAGACATATTACATCAGGAGTGGTCTGTTGTGTTTTCAGCTGGTAACACTGGCTCCAGTAAGGCTGAAGGCAGAGAAAGAAGGTTGAAAGCTGTTGTAGTATCCAGGCAAGAAATATAGCAGGTGACAAATCTTTTAATGTGTGAGAATGCATGTGTGTGTGCTGATGTACGTAGGAGGTGGAGGTGTAGGCAGAGTGACATATTGTGAAAATAAATAAATGTATAATCAACAGGAGTCAGTGATTAATTTAGAAAGGAGGAGGAGAAAAGAGGGCGTCTTAGTTGATTTTGTACTATTATGACAAAATGTCTAAGACACACTTATAATGAACCGAAATTTATTTTTTTAAACCCACAAATTTATTTTCTCATAATTCTGGAGGCTGGGAAGTCCAAGATCAAGGCACCATCAGATTCTGTTGTCTGGTGAGGAATACTCTGCTTCCAAGATGACACCTTGAAAGCTGAGTCATCCAGACAAAAGGAATGCCATGTCTTTACACAGTAGAAGGCAAAAAGGGAAAAGGGGACCCATTCTGTGTCCTCACATGGCAGAAAGCAGAAGGGCAAAAGGGATGAACTTCCTCCATCTAGCCCTTTTATAAAGTTGCCTAATCTCATTCACGAAGGCAGAGCCACACCATTCAAAGGCCATGCCTCATGGTACTATTGAACTGGGAATTAGGTTTGAGCATGAATTTTGGAGGTGACAAAAACATTTAAGCCATAGCGGAAGGTCTCTGGCCTGAATAGCCAAGGAGATGGTGATGTCACTAATGAGATGATGAATTCTAAGAAGGAGGTGTTTTGAGGAGCTCCGTGGAAAGCTCCATGAATCAGAGGAGGCTATAGGATTTTGGGCTGACAGCGAGCTGCAGCAGTTAAAAATTCCAAGTGGAGATAGCCTTTTAAAACGAGCCATTTTAATTCAAAATAGCAAAAACACAGGATTCAAAGCAGGAACGTGGAAGGAACGCATGACATGACATATGAAATGAAGACCTTTCATAAGCACAGCCAATTAAAAGAAGAGACTAAGGTGAAGGAAGGAGAAAAAAAAATCAACAAAGAAATACAATTTTCTACAACTGTCACTGTAGTCAGGAAGGCCCATGGAAACAAATTTTGATTAAGTGCAGTAATCCTCTGAAGCAAAATGAGTTACTTACCCCTACTATTAGGTTGGTGCAAAAGTAATTGCAGTTTTTGTCATTATTTTTACCTGGCAAAAACCGCAATTACTTTTGCACCAACCTAATAGAAGCTGGTTTTCTCTGAATCTGTCAATTTCAGATGAGCAATTTTATGGTAGAATATAATGAGTTTGAGATGATTTTTTTAAATGCCACGTGAATCACTATTCAATGATTTGAGACATCATCTCAGACCACCTCCCATCTCCAAGCTGTCATAAACCACCCTATCTCATGGCAGAGTCCAGCTTTTAAATCACATCCAGAGGGGGTTGCACAAATGCAGACCAATACCTTAAAGATTACTGTGATGTTTAAATGTGAACTTAGTAGTGTGCCTAGTTAGACATGATGGGAGGGCAAGAGGAATAGGTCCATCTATTCTGCAGGATTTGAAAAAAGGTGGAGCTGCTGAGATTGAAGAAGTGTTTTGGGCCAACTAGAAATTCAAATGTCAAGTAAGCTATAATGGCAGTCCCTAAAATAACTACTCTCACCACAGATGGAAGGACAGTTAAATGAGAATAGTACTAAAAGTGCAACTGAACATTTACTAGACTTCGTAGCAACATTTGCACCACAGAGAAAAGTCAGCATCAGCATCCTAAAGCAAAACGCTCATGACACATAAATCAAGAATGTTTGTCACAGCCAGGTGTCAATGACTAAAGTCTGCAACAAAAAAAAAGAATGAGCAAATACAAGGTAAATCATTTATTATCAGGGAGATAGCCTGCTTAATTAAAGTCATAAATGGTCATTATTAAATTAAAAGGGGCTCTGTGTGTCCTCACTTGTATATTAATTTCATACATTTCACAGCAGGAACCCAATTAGTTTCCACTTCTATAGTTAATCAAAAATATTAGGTAATTAAATTAACTTTCACAATACAGTAATCAGGTTTCTAATACAATAATATACTGAATGTTCTCCTCTTACTCAATGTATTACTTTACTGTATGTTCTTTTCTTCTGTAGACATTAACTGGGTTTCATATTTACTTGCAACATTTTGAAAGCCCTGCTTAATGATAAGCTGAGTATTTTTCCTTAAATTGAAATTTGTTGAATGTTACTCAAATCATCCAACCATAAAATGAAAATGAAATTATATCTGTGGAGATCAGCTTGAACCGCTTTCATATCTTTACTAAAATAACGTCCAGGTAGCATTTTTAACTCTCCTAACAACATATATACCAAAGCATAATTTGTTAAATGTCAGCATCATATAAAGTTATAAACAAAACATTCAAGACTATAGTTAACTGGTTCTCCCTTGAAACTTTATAAGTGAATTCATTATCTCCTGTAATATTATTGTCATCTCAGTTATCTTTCTAAATTGCATTTCTTTTAAGGATAAAGAGAAAACTAAATCGCTTCGGCTTACTGTTAGTATAAGGTAGAAGGCAGTGATTCACTGCAACCTTGGTCAGTAAAGAGGCTCAATTTCCAATACTGTTTTGACTGGCACCAAATAAGTGCAAGAGAAGAGATTGTTTCACAGGGCTAATACGTGTATCATACCCTCACGATACAAATCTGATATACTATCACGAATCATTAGCTTTCCTTCTGCTGAGCTAATTTTTTTTTTTTTTTTTTTTTTTTTTTTGGTGACAGAATTTCACTCTGTTACCCAGGCTGGAGTGCAGTGACACGATCTGGCTCACTGCAACTTCCGCCTCCTGGGTTCAAGCAATTCTCCTGCCTCAACCTTTCCAATAGCCAGGACTACAGGTGCCCACCACCATGCCCAATTAATGTTTGTATTTTTAGTAGAGAAGGGGTTTCACCATGTTGGCCAGGATGGTCTCCACCTCTTGACCTTGTGATCTTCCTGCCTCAGTCTCCCAAAGTGCTGGGAAGCTAATCATTTTTACTCCTAATCATATATATGATGGTGCTCCATGTTGACAGATAGCGTAAGAAAAGCCAACCTTAAGAACTATTTTTCAAATCCTTCAGAGGGTAAATCAACTTATTTGCCCAAGAATTTTTTTTCAAGATTTTTTTCAAGGGCACAAATGATTGTGAATGACCTAACATAGTTTTCTCAAATTGGTCCATATCAATCTGCCTATTTGCAGAAAGATAAGTAAATGGCAAGATATTTATATATGGCAAGATGGCAGAAATAGAAATAAAACAAGGACAAGAGACCAAGACAGAGTGACAGATAAGAAACTAAACCTTGACAGGGACATGGAAATGTATGTACATAAGTGAATAACTCGTCCCCTTAGTTCCATTCTTCCATTCTTAGCTTAGTTCCATGGGCAGGACAAGAATTATAGAGAAAGAATGGAGTTTGAACCTTGGCCAATCACATATTAACTATGTCTTTAGGCAAATCACTTAACTTCTCTGAGACTCATGTTTCCCATTTATACAAAAAGACATACAGCTAGTTCACAGGGTAATTATGAAAATAAGCATAAAATGCAGAAAATGTAGCCTTGCATACATACAATATAGGTCCTGGCCCCACTTTCTCTCAACAAATATGTATTAGCATATTTTTAAACATAGCTCTTTCAAAATGCCTTTAGCATATTTTTAAAATGCCTTTAGCATATTTTTAAACATAGCTCTTTTTAAACATAGCATATTTTTAAACATAGCTCTTTCAAAATGTCTTTGGTAGTGAAGGTACTGAGTTTATTTCTTAAGCACGGGTACAAGATTACCTTCAAAACAATTTATCTCTATTTCCAGACCATGTCCACATCTAATACTATGCTTGCTCCATCTTCTGCCTGCTTCCCAATGATTCTGGGTTTGTTGTTTATGTAACATGATTATGATTTGTCAGAGAGGATTTGTGGTAGGGGTGTGAACCTTCTATATGAGCATCTGTCTGGCTTGAATCAGACTGTGAACAACATACAGATGATCTTCCTGGAGTGGTTTATTACGTTCATTATCTGAACATCACACAGCAGTTTTCCACAGTTGGCTAACACCACTCATGCTCCCCATCTCTCTAATGTGTATTACACATGTTCATAACAGCATTCACTGGCCTTAAAGTAGTTTTTTTCAGCGCATTTTTTTTCAAATATTTCCTTGTCCCTGTAAGTGTTCTTAAAAGTCACTGTCAGTGTTCATTTAATTTTTTACCTTTTTTCACTTGGCCTAGTATAACCATGTTTCACTCTGCTATATAGTCTGTCTAGCCATTAAATGGCTGCTTGTTATTTCTTCTAACGAATAAACTGTGGCTCACTTTACCATTTTCCTGTTGTTGAACTTCTGAAGCTATTCTAATGGTTTCAGAAATTAAATAATGTGGGACTGAATATCCTTACTCACCACCGCACTCCAGCCTGGGTGACAGAGCGAGACTCCATCTCAAGGAAAAAAAAAAAAGGTCATAAAAGCAACAAGAAATATGGGGTAAAATGGAATTAGTGGCCTGACACTCAAAAACTTCATTAGTGGTTGAGGGGTGGGGGTGGGAAAGATAGGAGCATTCAAAAAGGATAGTAGCACAGTTTTGCATGTATAAAATAGTTAAGAAATACATAATACTTTAATAAATGTGACACTTTACCTTTAAGAGAGCTGAAGTTTGCTTGTGGAAGCAGGCACTTGAAGGGTGTAGTTTGTGAGTAATTGTAAAGTAGTAGAAGGAGTGTTGTCTGAAATCAGACAGAAAGTTATAACACCAGATGTGTATGAATGTGGCTCACCACACACCTGCAGTGAACTGAGGTAGCTTATAGGTGTTTGAGGTGCATGCATGTATGCTTGTTTTGTATATTTCTACAGAGTCTGTTCAGCTTGGTGAAGCTTTCTAAGTTCACATAGTATTTCACATGAATAAAAATATGCATAGGCAAACACAAAATTTGTGTTATGCTCAAATCAATCCCTAGTATATCAGTTAGTAGAAGAAATTCATGTTTTTAAAATATTATCACAGAAATGACTGCATATACTTCATCCTCAGAATATATATATGCACACACTGCATTGGATGGAGCATGGGCCTGACACAACATTCTCAAGAGCCTGCTTTTCTTATGCAATTAAACAATACCCATTTTAAGAAAGCCAGCATTGTTTACTTTTCAAGAAGTAGATGGGATTAATGAATCACTAATTTCAGATTTGATTAAGTTTACTTGGTTGGAATTGGTTAGAGACCAGATAAATTGTAACGCCATCTATTTTTAATTTTGAATCTCTTTGATTAAGGCAAATTCATTTTGCAAGTTAGATTTTATTCCACATTATGTAAAATTGACGCCCATTCCAAGATGGTACTTATGTCACTGAAGTGGGGCGAAGTTTGAAATACATTGGGTGGGAACCATCCTGAGCATTACATTTTTCTTCAAGGGTTCAATATCAGCTCGACAGCTATGTGTTTAGAACCAATTAAGTGTCAGGAGCCAAATCTCAGAGTGGCCAGTGCTCTATGAGACTGCAGTCCTGATCCAAATTTTCTCATCTGAAGTTCCCTCTCCCACACTCATTTTAGAAATGGGATGTTCTTACTGAACAGCTACCTTTTTTTAAATTTCTGGCTACATTATTTGTCTATGATTTTGTTTATCCAGGGTTTTATTATTTTTTAATTATAGTATATAATATATACATAGCTGAAATAGCAAATTGTATTTATGGGTTTATCAGCCGTGACAATAACAACAGAAACATGGAGAAAAAAAAATACTGCAATGTGACTTCACCCTCTCCCACCAGAACAGAATCTTCCTACCATCATTCTCGCCAATCCCCTAGGCAACAGCGAGGTATGCTGGGAGCCTTCCATATAAGGGAGGGTCTTACTTAAGCTATTAAATAGAGAGGGAGGAACAGGAGCAATAGTCTTTATCTGGAATAAGCAGCACTGCACAGATTATTTTTTCCCTCCTCGTTTCATTCCTGGAGCCAGCCTGAGACAAATACACAGCAGAGCCTGCACAGTCCCTACCCCCAACTCTTTGTTTCACTTCCCTGCCCACCAACCCATGCGCCTGCTACCTTTCTTCATATACCTCACAAATCCCTTGTGCCTTAGTCCCACTTCTGTCCCGCTAAGCTTTTAATACTCTGTTTCCCCTCATTTTTCTGTATCTCAGCCTTGTCTCAAGTCTTGACACCAACAACTGTGTTAGAGATAGGATTTGCTTAGTGGTTAGCCCAGTACACTTGGGTTTCTGTCCAATCTTTGCAATTTTACTATGGCCATGGGGAAGTTACTTCACTTTTCTGAACTTCAGTTACACCATATCCAAAATTAATAAAATAACATTTCATGATTGCTTTGAGAATAAAATAAGTGACATCAAAACCTGGCATATAATAAGTATAGAACAAATACTTTCACATCCCTTGTAATTACATTCTTTTGCAAAGAAGAAACACTAAGAATTTAGGTATTAAAAGGTTAGTCCTGGCCAGGCACAGTGGCTCATGCCCGTAATCCCAGCACTTTGGGAGGCCTAGGTGGGCGGATCACCTGAGGTCAGGAGTTTGAGACAAGACTGGCCAACATAGCAAAATCCCGTCTGTACTAAAAATACAAAAATTAGCTGGGCATGTTGGTGGGCACCTGTAATCTCAGCTACTTGGGAGGCTGAGGCAGGAAGAATTGCTTGAACCTGGGAGGCAGAGGTTGCAGTGAGCCGAGATTGTACCATTGTACTCCAGCCTGGGTGACAGAGCGAGACTCTGTCTCGAAAAAAAAAGAAAAGAAAAGGTTAGTCCTACCCTCTGTAATACAAGTATGTCTCAAGGACAAAGGAAAAAGTTAATTGATGATTGGGACAGGTTCCAAGACCTTTGCTTTAAAGATTTCAGATAGTCTTTCAGATGAGATGTGATGTGGCCCATAGACAAACCCTGAGACTGATTCAAAAAGACACAAAATCCTGACTCTGCTATTATTAGTTGCCTGGGACAAGTTACTTAGTCTTTCTATGTTGTGCCTGTAAAATAGCGACGATAAAAACACCTATTTCATGGTGTGTGTGTGTGTGTGTGTGTGTGTGTACCTGCCTACATGCATGTTATAGATAATTAAATAATGTATTTAAAGTCCTTAGCCCAGAGTCTGGTATGTATCAATATGTATTTTCATATTTATTATTTTGATGATGATAAAGATAATGATATCATGAAGCATAAAAAATTACCAAGACTTCAAACAGGCTTAAGATATCTTGAAAACATCATGAAAGAGCCTATTTCTGCAACTGCTATAGACATTTAACCAGACCATTAATATTGATGTATAACATGCTGTGTGAATTTATTTCTCTATCCAAGGATAACCAGATCCATCACCTGTTAACACAACACTAAATGTTTTGAAAGGCTGTCAGAATAATTCTCTGAGTAAAATGCTTACTGAACTTTCTTTCATTTCAGTGCTTCAGGTAGTAATGGCACCAACATAAATTTAGTCATGGATAACTTCAAATATTTACGATGGTCCCCTGAGACACCACCTGAAATGAAGTCTCAGGTAAATGACGTTATAGAGGACAAAAATGTTAAATGTTTACAATAGCTTTTTAAAAAGCAGTTAATCTTTAAGAAAGGCACAGGGAATATTTCCAAAGCAGACTGATTATTAGAGTAGATAAATACTAACTGCAAATAAACACTAGAGATTTTTTTCTGTCCACCTTCAGGATCCTGTGTTTCCTGCACAGTCCACAAAGCACGATGTCGAGTCACCTGCTCTCAGAGTCCATGACAGGTCTGTACAAAACTCCTAACAGATAAATCAAGTCCCACCTCCCTGTCTTGTGGATTATTTGAGAGTAGAACTGGAAAAATACGTCAATAGGGTAACTACATTGCATTAAAATCATTCTCTCCACCTTAACTAAATAAGTGTTTTGCGTACTAAATACATCTGTTAAATAGATTGAATTATTTCTTTCCTAAGTTGACTTTCTAAATTATATTTTTCTCCTCATGAAAATATATACAAATTGGGCAATTATTTATGTTGAATTTTTTTTTCACATACCTGGCATATTCTCAAACCTCAGAGAAAATCTGCCATTTGAGGTAATGTTCTAGCCTCTGTGGCTAGAGATACAATTCCCTTATCTGTTACCAGCTAATTCTCTGCCTGGCCTAGAGGCGGGCATCATCTGTCATAGAGCAATCCATATGTAGATCTTAGAGCTATACTAGCCCTGTTCACACATAATATTTCCCATGGATAGCATTATGTTTTCATTATGACTTTATTTACTTCTAGAAAATAAAAGCATACATACCAAACATCATTATGTGATGTCCAAACTTAATATTGTAGTACAAATAATAACTTGGAAACTTATCTGCTGCTTCTCAGCAGGTAAGCAATACTAGTCCAAGGCCAACAAGCCACTTGTTCCTCCCAGCACAAATTTTAACCACATTCCACCCTGTATTAGTCTGTTCTCACATTGCTATAAAGAACTACCTGAGACCGGGTAATTTCTAAAGAAAAGAGGTTTAATTGACTCACAGTTCTGCAGGATTTACATGAAGCATGGCTGAGGAGGCCTCAGGAAATTTAGTCATGGTGGAATGCAAAGGGCATGTCTTACATGGCCAGAGTAAGAGGAAGAGAGAGGAGGGGAAATGCTACACACTTTTAAAGAAACAGATCTTGTGAGAACTCACTCACTATCATGAAAACAGCAAGGGGGGGATATCTGTCCCCATGATTTAATCACCGGCCACCAGGCCACTGTTCCAACATTGGGGATTACAATTCTACATGGTATTTGGGTGGAGACACAACTCCAAATCATGTCTTTCTGTCCCGGGCCCCTTCCAAATCTCATGTCTTTTTCACATATCAAAATACAATCACTCCTTCTCAACAGTTCCCCAAAGTTTTAACTCATTCCAGCATTAACTCAAAAGTCCAAAGTGTCACCTGAGACAAAGCTAGTCCGTTTCCCCTATGAGCCTATAAAATAAAAAGCAAGGGTCAGGCACAGTGGCTTATGCCTGTAATCCCAGCACTTTGGGAGGCCAAGGCAGGTGGATCATTAGGTCAGGAGTTCGAGACCATCCTGGCCAACATGGTGAAACAACGTCCCCAGTAAAAATACAAAAAAAAAAAATTAGCTGGGTGTGGTGGCACAGACCTGTAATCCCAGCCACTTGGGAGGCTGAGGCAGGAGAATCACTTGAACTCAGGAGGCAGAGAGTGCAGTGAGCCGAGATTGCGCCACTGCACTCTGGCCTGGTGACAGAGCAAGACTCTGTCTCAAAAAAAAAAAAAAAAAAAAATTCGAAAAAAACCAATTTCAGTTCTTCCAAGATACACTAGTGGTAGAGGTGTGGGGTAAATACTCCCTTTCCAAAAGGGAGAAATTGGCCAAAACAAAGGGGCTACAGGGCCCATATAATTCCAAAACCCAGCAGGGCAGTCATTAAATAAAGCTCCAAAATAATCTCCTCTAAGTCCGTGTCTCACACAGGCCACACTGACACAAGGGGTGGGCTCCCAAGGCTTTGAACAGCTCTGCTGCTGTGACTCTTTAGGGTACAGCCCCTGAGGCTGCTTTCACAGACTGGCATAGAGTGTCTGTTGCTTTTCCAGGTGCATGGTGCAAGTTGTCAGTGTATCTACCATTCTGGGGTCTGGAGGACAGTGGCCTTCTTCTCACAGTCCCACTAGGCAGCCTAATAGAGGGAGCTCTGTGTGGGGGCTCCAACCCACATTTCCCCTCTGCACTGCCCTAGTAGAGGTTCTCCATGAGAGCTCCACCCCTGCAGCAGCTTCTGCCTGGATATTCAGCTGTTTACATTCATCCACTGAAATCTAGGCAATGGCTCCTCAGATGGTTTGGCTGTGTCTCCCACTTAAGTCTCATCTTAAATCTTTTTAATAAATTACCCAGTCTCAGGTATGTCTTCGTCAGCAGTGTGAAAATGGGCTAATAGAGTAAATTGGTACCAGAAGAGTGGGGCACTGCGTAAAGATTCCCAAAAATGTGGAAGTGACTTTGGATCTGTGTAACAGGCAGAGGTTGGAACAGTTTGGAGGGATCAGAAGAAGACAGTGACATGTGGGAAAGCTTGGAACTTCATAGAGACTTGTTGAATGGCTTTGACTGAAATGCTGATAATGATATGAACAATGAAATCCAGGTTGAGGTGGTCTCAGATGTTGATGAGGAATTTGTTGGGAACTGAAGTAAAGGTGACTCTTGCTATGCAAAGAGACAGACGGCATTTTGCCCCTGCCCTAGAGATCTATGGAACTTTGAACTAGAGGGAGTTGATTTAGGGTATCTGGCAAAAGAAAATTCTAAGCAGTGAAGCATTCAAGAGGTGACTTGGGTGCTGTTAAAAGCATTCAGTTATAAAAGGGAAACAGAACATAAAAGTTCAAAAAATTTCTAGCCTGAAAATGCAATTAAAAAAGAAAAAAAATTTCCTGAGGAAAAATTCAAGCCAGCTGCAGAATTTACATAACTAGCAAGGAGCCAACTGTTAATGACCAAGAAAATGGGGAAGATGTCTCCAGCACATGTCAGAGACGACTGCCATAGACCCTCCTATCACAGGCCTGGAGGCCTAGGAGGAAAAATGGTTTCATGGGCATGGCCCAGGGCCCCCCTGCTGTGTGCAGCCTAGGGACTTGGTTCCCTGAGTTCTAGCCACTCTAGCCATGGCTAAAAGAGGCCAAGGTGTAGCTCGGGCCATGGCTTCAGAGGTTGCTAGCCTCAAGCCTTGGCAGCTTCCGTGTGCTATTGAGCCTGCAGGTACACAGAAATCAAGAACTGAGGTTTGAGAACCCACCCATCCTAGACTTCAGAGGATATATGAAAAAGCCTGGATGTCCAGGCAGAAGTTTGCTGCAGGAGCAGGACCCTCATGGAGAACTTCTGCTAGGCAGTGTGGAAGGAAAATATGGGGTCAGAGCCTCCACAAAGAGTCTCCACTGGGACACTGCCTAGTGGAGCTGTGGGAAGGCCACCATCCTGCAAACCCCAGAATTGTAGATCCACTGACAGATTGCACTGTGTGCCTGGAAAAGCCATATACACTCAATGCCAGCCCATGAAAGAAGCTGGGAAGGAGGCAGTACCCTGAAAAGATACAGGGCCAAATGCCCAAGTCCATGGGAACCCATCTCTTGCATCAGCATGATCTGGATATAAGACATGGAATCAAAGGAGCTCATTTTGGAGCTTTAAGATTTGACTGCCCTGCTACACTTTGGAGTTGCATGTAACCTTTAGCCCCAGTTTTGGCCAATTCCTCTCATTTGGAATGGGTGTATTTATCCAATGCCTGTACCACCATTGTGTCTAGGAAATAACTAACTTGCTTTTGATTTTACAGGCTCATAGGGAGAAGGGACTTGCCTCGTCTCAGATGAGACTTTGGACAGTGGACTTTTAAGTTAATGCTGAAGGCATGATTGGTTTTGAAATATGAGGACATGAGATTCGGGAGGGGCTAAAGGCAGAATGATATGGTTTGGCTCTGTCTCCACCCAAATCTCATCTTAAATTGCAGCTCTCTTAATTCCCATGTGTTGTGAGAGGGACCCAGTGGGAGATAATTGAATCATGGGGGTGGTTTCCCTCACACTGTTCTCATGGTAGTGAATAAGTCTCATGAGATCTGATGGTTTTACAAGGGGAAACCTCTTTCACCTGGCTCTCATTCTGTCTTGTTTGCTGTCATGTAAGACATGCTTTCACCTTCTGCCATGATTGTGAGGCCTCCCCAGCCACATGGAACTGTGAGCCCATTAAATATCTTTTTCTTTATAAATTACCCAGTCTCGGGTATGTCTTTATCAGCAGTATGAAAACAAACTAATACAGATCCCAAGCTACAACTCTTGCCTTCTCTCTACCCACAGGCCTAACACTATGTGGAAGCCACCAAAGCTTTTGGCTTGCACCCTCTGAAGCAACGGCTCAAGCTATACATTGGTCTCTTTTAGCCACTGCTGGAGCTGAAGCAGCCACGATAGAGGGTGCCATGTCCTGATGCTGCACAGAGCAGTGGGCCCTGGGCCTGGCCCATGAAACTGTTCTTCCCTCCTAGGTCTCTGGGCCTGTGATGGAAGGGCCTGCCATGAAGGTCTCTGAAATGCCTTCAAGGCATTTTTCCCATTATCTTAGTTGTCAACATTTGGCTCCTCTTTACTTGTGCAAATTTCTGCAGCTTTCTAGAATTCCTCCCCACAAAATGGGTTTTCTTTTCTCCCATATGACCAGGCTGCACATTTTTCAAACTTGTATGCTCTGCTTCCCTTTTAAAAATAAGTTTCAATTTTATATCATTTTTTGACTCACAAATTTGAGCATAGGATGCTAGAAGCACCCAGGCCACATCTTGATTGTATTGCTGCTCAGAAATTTCTTCCTTCAGATACTCTAAATCTTCACTCTCAAGTTCAAAGTTCCACAGATCTGTAGCATGGAAGCACAATGCCTCCAACCTCTTTGCTAATGCATAACAAAGTGGCCTCTGCTCCAGTTCCCAGTAAGTTCTTCATCTTCATCTAAAACCACCTTAGCCTGGATTTCATTGTGCATATCACTATCAGCACTTTAATTACAACAAATTAACAAGTCTCTAAGAAATTCCAAACTTTCTCTCATCTTCCTTTCTTCTTCTGAGCTCTCCAAATTGTTCAAACCTCTGCCCATTATCCAGTTCCAAAGCTGCTTCTACATTTTCAGGTATCTTTATAACAATGCCCCACTATCTGTACCAATTTAGTTTATTCTCACATTGCTATAAAGATACCTGAGATTGGGTCATTTAAAAGGAAAATATGTCTAATTGACTCCTAGTTTTTCAGGCTGTACAGGAAGCATGGCTGGGGGGCCCCAGGAAACTTACAATCATAATAGAAGGCAAAGGGCTCATCTTATATGACAGAGCAGGAGGAATAGAGAACAGGGGGAGGTGACACACACTTTTAAACCACCAGATATCATGAGAACTCACTCGATCTCATGAGAACAGCAAGGGAGGAATCCACCCCCATAATCTAATCACCTTCCAACAGGCCCATCCTCCAACATTGGGGATTACAATATGACAGGATATTTGGGTCAGGACAAAAACCCAAACCATATCATACCCCACCTGCCTTTGTAGGTTAGTAGAGGGGGTAATAGGGAAAGGAGGCAACACCACATCCATGAACTGAGAACTGACAAACTTGACAATAGTGATCTGTTGTCTTGGTTAGCATCATAAGATGTTTCATGTGGATAAAAAGAAGGATTTGATGTTTGAGAAACAAAAGGGAAGCATTAAACAAAAGTGGTATTTAGCACCCAGACTGAGACTCATGCGGGTTCTCTGGAATGATAATACTACAGGTTGGCCAGTGGCTACAAATCAGAGATCAAGCTGAAGCAGTGTTGGTTCCTTCTGAAGGCTGTGAGTAAAGGATCTGTTTCAGGCCTCTTCCTTGGCTTGCAGAGGGCTGTCTTCTCACCGGGTCTCTTCATTTTGTCTTTTTTTCTGCGTGTGTCTCTCTGTGTGAATTCTCCTTTTTTATGTATACCAGTCATATTGGCTTGTGGTTCATTTTAATGACCTCACCTTGACTTCCTCTGTAAAGATACTGTCTCCAAAGAAGGTCACATTCTTAGGTACTTAGAGTTAGCACATCAACATATGAATTTTAGAGGGGACACAATTCAAACCATAAAACATGTACAAGAGCATTCATCCCATAAGTCTTGTGAGTGTTGTCAGCTAATACTCCACAGGAGCCTCCTACCTCTGAGAACTGCTTTCAAACAGAAGCTGCTTTGCCTGCATATTTATCCTCTATCACTGAGAGATAAGTAGGCCACAGATAAATATTGGCTGACCTGTGGGTATAAAAGTCCTGCCTCCGTCCTCCAGATTGAGCCAATAGTGTTATACAATTAAGGCTCCAGAGTGTCTCATGGATTCTGGCTGTGATTTTGTGGAATCATTAAGGATTTTGTAAATTCAATTCATCATACCAGATTGCAAGCTCCTTCCATCTTGTATATAATGATAAACTTCTATAATAATTAGTAGCATTTGTAATTAATGATTAGCTTTGTCCATACATTAGCGCTGGTAACACAGCACAAGTGCATCCTTGATAAATACATATTTGGAAAAAGATCTTGCTAAGCTGGGGCTTAGCATCACTTATACAAAACACATTATGTACCCATATAGAAAGAGTAACGGATAAATGACAGTGCTGACTTTTATGCAATGTAAATGATCTTCTAGGCACTAAATGATGTGTGTATATATTACATATGTGTATATATATTTTTACATCTTACATGTGTGTATAAATATACATTGTGTGTATATATATATTACACACATATATGTACGCACGTAGGTTTATATATAAGGTTTAAATATATATTTAAATATATAATGAGCTTTAAACACATATTTAAATAAAAGAATAGTCTTCGACATGAATTTTAATCTTCATTAACTCAGGTTTTGAAAACAAATGACATACTAGTTTATTAAATAAAGTAATAAACATTTAAATTTTGGAAAAATAAGAATTATGAAATACATTTAAAAGGCACAATAACCACAATCTCTGTAATAAAATGCTACCAAAAATAATTCCATAATGAGAATGCTTTAGTGAACTAATTCTGAAAATTTGTCATTACCATATTTATTGTTAGAATGAAAATAATGCTCCCAGAGAGACTTAAAAAAGCCTATCTTTTTAAGTAATGTAAATTTTTCTTAATATACTTGCCTGCATTATTGCTTCTAGGATTTGTTCTTGGGGAATGTGTTTCTACATTTCGGTTGGACTTCTAAAAGCAGATAATCAGAGGATTTCTGATTCTGGCAAAGATGGAGTGGTCATTTTTATTTAGCTCAACTAAAATCTCTGGACATAACATAATAAACAAGCTTTGGAAGAGTATTGAAGATGGACTGCCTCAAGTACTCAGTACTTGAACAACACGGTAATGAGTATCCTCAGTTTTCTTACTTCCTCCCGTATATCTTAGGCAGGATATTGCATAAGCCTTTAACCTGTAATGGCCAACAGGCATGGAAAAAAAAAATTATCCAAGAAAAATCTGTCTCCTTTAGCCAAAGGTACAGAAAATGGGTGACCTAAGGAGGAAAAAAAATCCCAATACACAACCTACTCCAGGCAAACACCACAGAAATCCCAACCGCATACCACTCCCACAGTTTCACTCGGGCCAACTGGGAGCTGACCTTCTACCCTACCACTAGAGAAGCATCCTGTAGAAGCAGGCAGTGATGCTCCAAATCTTCTGCCTAGTGATGTCTGCAGGACTGAATAGGGAGTTGACCATCAATTCTTCTTTTTTTTTTTTTTGGTTTGCTTCCTCTCTTTTCTTTTTTTCTTTATTATATTTTAAGTTTTAGGGTACATGTGCACAATGTGCAGGTTAGTTACATATGTATACATGTGCCATGCTGGTGTGCTGCACCCATTAACTCGTCATTTGGCATTAGGTATATCTCCTAATGCTATCCCTCCCCCCTCCCCCCACACCACAACAGTCCCCAGAGTGTGATGTTCCCCTTCCTGTGTCCATGTGTTCTCGTTGTTCAATTCCCATCTATAAGTGAGAATATGCGGTGTTTGGTTTCTTCTCCTTGCAATAGTTTACTGAGAAGGATGAATTCCAATTTCATCCATGTCCCTACAAAGGATATGAACTCATCATTCTTTATGGCTGCATAGTATTCCATGGTGTATATGTGCCACATTTTCTTAATCCAGTCTATCATTGTTGGACGTCTGGGTTGGTTCCAAGTCTTTGCTATTGTGAATAGTGCCGCAATAAACATACGTGTGCATGTGTGTGCGTGTGTCTTTATAGCGGCATGATTTATAGTCCTTTGAGTATATACCCAGTAATAGGATGGCTGGGTCAAATGGTATTTCTAGTTCTAGATCCCTGAGGAATGACCACACTGACTTCCACAATGGTTGAACTAGTTTACAGTCCCACCAACAGTGTACAAGTGTTCCTATTTCTCCACATCCTCTCCAGCACCTGTTGTTTCCTGACTTTTTAATGATTGCCATTCTAACTGGTGTGAGATGGTATCTCATTGTGGTTTTGATTTGCATTTCTCTGATGGCGAGTGATGATGAGCATTTTTTCATGTGTCTTTTGGCTGCATAAATGTCTTCTTTTGAGAAGTGTCTGTTCATATCCTTTGCCCACTTTTTGATGGGGTTGTTTGTTTTTTTCTTGTAAATTTGTTTGAGTTCATTGTAGATTCTGGATATTAGCCCTTTGTCAGATGAGTAGGTTGCAAAATCTTCTCCCATTTTGTAGGTTGCCTGTTCACTCTGATGGTGATTTCTTTTGTTGTGCAGAAGCTCTTTAGTTTAATTAGATCCCATTTGTCAATTTTGGCTTTCGTTGCCATTGCTTTTGGTGTTTTAGACATGAAGTCCTTGCCCATGCCTATGTCCTGAATGGTAATGCCTAGGTTTTCTTCTAGGGTTTTTATCAATTCTTTTTTTATTTAGAGAAGGAATTCTCCAAATCTCATGCTCCAGTAGTGTCACTGGGGCAGAGTAGGGAGCAGATCATCATCCTTTATCTGGTGGAAGTCAGATACTCTAGAACATATTCTAATTCTCCTGCCAGGGTAGAATTAGTGGATTCCAGTGGCAAGCTGAGTCTCCACTCCCATCCCCATTTAACAAGGGGCTGGGAAATGAAGTTGGTTAGCACTTTGTTTATTCACATTCTTCCCCTAATGTCAGTGAGGCCTAGTGTGGAGCTAAGCGTCAGGCCTCAACTTGAAGCAATAAAGTGATGTGATTCAGATATGTGTTTTCCCTCTTCGTGGTGTCAGAAGGGCACAGTAGGGAAATGATATTGGTACACCACTTTTACCAGGGATGTGGAACCTGAATTTCTAGCTGATCCATTTGCAAAGGGGCAACACTCCACTTTTTCCAGTTGGAGCACGTGGAGGAAGGGATCCAGTAGAAAGCCAAACATATGTGCCCCCTTGCCCTCATGCTACACATCAACAGCGGGAATACAAGATTCAGAATATTGTAATATCCAAAATGTATAGGGTTCAATTTTAAAAAGAACTTATCATACTATGGACCAGGAAAATCACAACTTGAATAAGAAAAGATCATGGATAGATATGCCAGCATTAAAGTGAATTAGATGTTGAAATTGTCTGATAAAAATTTTAAATCCAGCTATTATAAAAATTTTTTAATGTACATTTACCAATTCTCTTGAAACAAATGAATAAATGAAACATTTCAACTAAGAAATAAAAGTTATGAAAAAGAACCAAATCGATCATTTAGAACTAAAAATTGCAGTATTTTTTCAAAATGGCTGACTAAGGACATTGGATGCCAGATTTCCTAAGAAAAAAGATGAAAGTTACAGGTTAATGGACAAGTTCTGAATGGAAAACTGAGTGAAGAAAACTAGGACCTCTTGTCGTGTCCATGGGGAGAAGCTGGTGTTCACAAGAGAAAAGCAGCAAGACTCTGGCACAGATCAACCCCAGAGGAACTTGAAGTTCTGTGGAAAGGATAGGTGGGAGTGCTTCTCTCTTTCCCTCACCCTTGTGACCAAACTGTTAATGAGCCCCTCTGTCCTCATGACCCAGGGCAATGCTGTCAGTGGAGAGTTAGGGTTTCCTGAGGAAAGAACCAGGTTTCCATGCCTGCACTCCCTTCACAGCTGAACGGAGGCATTAGGAACCATACTTGTTGTTCCCCTGTGGTGGGCCACTGCCCTGCCTGGGGATTCTCTGCTCTTGAATCACTGCACCACCAGATTCTTCATAAATGTACCCCACAACCTGGTCTGATTTTGGAAAACACAAGTGAATGGTGGGTCCCTGGAGAGCTGTGGGATCCCCTGGAGATCTAACCCTTGGTATGGACCACTCCTAAAAAAGGGGAGCACAGTCCACCAAAACCTCCTTTGGGACAAAGGACACATTGCTGTGGCACAAATTGATGAAAACGGCAGCGCTGATACCTGGGAATAGATGTGGGGAGGGTGTCATCTCCCACCCCCAATACCCCATCAACTTGTGTGGACACATTAGTGATTCTTCCCACTGGGAAGCCTGCACATGTGCACTTGGAGAAAGCATTTTTAGCACTTTTCACAGTGGCATGACTTTTGCTGAAAGTGAGCCCTTGCTGCTTGGGCACACATGAAGGACTGGACCCAAGTCCCCTTTCCTACACAGAGTGGCAGTATCTCACCAATGGAGTTAAGAAATATCACAGAGTTGTCTGTACCAGACTCAGGGAAAAGGTTCTGCCCCAAGCCCACTTTGATGGAGTGTATTCATGGCCCACAGCTGCACTGTGGCTGGCAACCAACAGGTCAAGTCTTTATGAACTGAAGGTCATGAGCCCAGAGACACAGGTGTGATAGGGAAATGAACCAGGTTTCTGCTGGCTCAGGATGAAGAACTGGTGCACCCACCCTGCCCCTTCCCATGAGACATCAGCACACCACACATGATCTCTTCCCAACACCCCCCTGTCAGGGAAGGTGCTTCCACCCATTATTGACCTATCTGGGCATGAGCAAGCTATTACTCTTAAGCTCCACTTATGGACTACAGTCTAAAATGCATCACCAAATAATAAACCTCCTTCCAGAAAGGCTTAGTGCTTGCCCACAAGACAAGCTTGCTGACCTCCACATCCTCAGACCCACAGAAAATAATGTGTCCGCTCATTTGTCCAATGCATAGCTATAAAAGCAACATCCAAGAAAGTCACTGCATGAAAGTTATTCACAACCAAGCAACACAAACACAGCACTGCCCCACTGAATGTGTCCAGAAACAAAGCCAAGTGATCATATACAACATACACCATACTCATGCCATCAAGGGAAAAAAGAATTTTAAAAATATCCCAACCAAATGATAGCAAATTCAAAAATAAGAAGCAACAGCTCCTTAGAGATAAACACAAAAACACCGACACTACAAAAAGCCAGAGTGTCTTGATACCACCAAAGGATCACACTAGCTCCTTGGAAATGGATCCTAACCAAACTGACAAGCCTGAAACAGATAAATAATTCAAAATATGGATCCAAGGGAAACTCAATGAGTTCCAAAGGAAAGTTGAAATTTAACACAAACCAATAAACTGATTAAATATATGACATACAAGATAGCTATATCAAGAAAAAAAAACAAACAGAACTTCTGGAATTGAAAATTTCATGACAGGATTGTCAAAATATAGTAGGAAGCTTTAACAGTAGACTAGATCAAGCAGAAGAAGAAATTTCAGAGCCTGAAGATGTCTTTCAAATTAACCCAGTCATACAAAAAAAATTTAAAACTAACAAAGCCTTTGGAATTATAGAAATATGGAATTATGTAAAATGATCAAACCTAGAAATTATTGGCATCTCTGAGAGAGAATAATAAAAAATAAAAGAGGTGGAAAACAACTTTGAGAGAATAATTCACGAAATATTCTCTAACCTTGCTAGGGAGGTCAACATCCAGATAAAAGAAATATCAAAGAACAAGATACTATATCAGATGACTGTATGAGTTTGTTCTTACATTGCTATAAAGAGCTACTAGAGACTGGGGAATTTATAAAGAAAAGAGATTTAATTGGCTCATGGTTCCACAGGCTGTGGAGAAAGCATAGCTGGGGAGTCCTCAGGAAACTTTCAATTATGCCAAAAGGTGAAGGGAAAGCAAGCACATCTTCACATGGCCAGCAGGAGAGAGGGCAAAAGGGGAAATGCTACATACTTTTAAACAACTAGATCTCATAAGAACTCACTATTATGAAAACAGTGAGGAGAAAATCTGCCCTCATGATTCAATCACCTCCAGCTGGTCCCTCCCCCAACAATGAGGATTACAACCCGACATTTGGATGGGGACACACAGCCAAAGGATATCAATGACTATTCCAAAGGCATACAGTCATCAGATTATCCAATATCAACACAAAAGAATAAATCTTAAAGATAGCTAGAGAAACAGCCAAATTACCTATAAAGGAAATCCCATCAGACTAACAGCAGATTTTTCAGTGGAAACCTTATGAGCCAAAGAAGACTGGTGGCCTATTTTTAGTCTCCTTAAAAAACGTCAGCAAAGAATTTTATATCCTGCCAAACTAAGATTCATAAACTAGGAGAAGTCTTTCCCAGAAAAGAAAACACTGAAAGAATTGGTCACCACCAGACCAACCCTACAAGAAATGTTCAAAGAGCTTCTAAATGAAATGAAAGAATGATACTTGACACCATAAAAGCACATAAGTTCAAAGCTATCAGATCCTATAAAGCAATTACACAATTGAGTTTACAAAGCACCCAACTAGCAACAATATGACAGGAACAAAACCTCAAATATCAATATTGACCTTGGATGTAAACAGCCTAAGCACTCTACTTAAAAGACATGAGTAACAAATTGCATTTGAAAAAAGGCTCAACCTCTGTTACTTACAAGAGACCTATGTCACATCTAATGATATCCACAGGCTCAAAGTAAAGAGATGAAGAAATCATGTAAGTGGAAAACAAAATGAGCAAGAATAGCTATTCCTGTATCAGATACAATATACATTAAATCAACAATAAAAAAAGACAAATAAGGCCTTTATATAAGATAAAGAACTTAATTCAACAAGAAGACTTAACTACACTAAATATGTATGTACCCAACATCAGAGCACCCAGATTTACAAAACAAACAGTACTAGAGCTAAGAAAGGAGACAAACAGTCATACAAGTGGGCTACTTCAGCACCCCACTGACAGCAGTATATCAAGGCAGAAAGCTAACAAAGAAATTCTAGAAGTAAATTGGACACTTGATAAATTGGACCTGGTAGTCATCTAAAGAATACTCCAGAGGAGCCAAAATGGCCACATAGGAACAGCTCCGGTCTACAGCTCCCAGCGTGAGCGACGCAGAAGACGGGTGATTTCTGCATTTCCATCTGAGGTACCAGGTTCATCTCACTAGGGAGTGCCAGACAGTGGACGCAGGTCAGTGGGTGCGAGCACCATGCGCGAGCCAAAGAAGGGCGAGGCATTGCCTCACTCGGGAAGCACAGGGGTCAGGGAGTTCCCTTTCCTAGTCAAAGAAAGGGGTGACAGCACCTGGAAAATCGGGCCACTCCCACCCAAATACTGCGCTTTTCCAACGGGCTTAAAAAACGGCGCACCAGGAGATTATATCTCGCACCTGGCTCAGAGGGTCCTATGCCCATGGAGTCTCACTGATTGCTAGCACAGCAGTCTGAGATCACACTGCAAGGTGGCAGTGAGGCTTGGGGAGGGGCGCCCGCCATTGCCCAGGCTTGCTTAGGTAAACAAAGCAGCTGGGAAGCTCGAACTGGATGGAGCCCACCACAGCTCAAGGAGGCCTGCCTGCCTCTGTAGGCTCCACCTCTGGGGGCAGGGCACAGACAAACAAAAAGACAGCAGTAACCTCTGCAGACTTAAATGTCCCTGTCTAACAGCTTTGAAGAGAGCAGTGGTTCTCCCAGCACGCAGCTGGAGATCTGAGAATGGGCAGACTGCCTCCTCAAGTGGGTCCCTGACCCCTGAACCCTGAGCAGCCTAACTGGGAGGCAACCCCCAGCAGGGGCAGACTGACACCTCACAGGGCCAGGTACTCCAACAGACCTGCAGCTGAGGGTTCTGTCTGTTAGAAGGAAAACTAACAAACAGAAAGGAAATCCACACCAAAAACCCATCTGTACATCACCATCATCAAAGACCAAAAGTAGATAAAACCACAAAGATGAGGAAAAAACAGAGCAGAAAAATTGGAAACTCTAAAAAGCAGAGCGCTTCTCCTCCTCGAAAGGAACGCAGTTCCTCACCAGCAACGGAACAAAGCTGGATGGAGAATGACTATGATGAGCTGAGAGAAGAAGGCTTCAGATGATCAAGTTACTCCGAGCTATGGGAGGATATTCAAACCAAAGGCAAAGAAGTTGAAAACTTTGAAAAAAATTTAGAAGAATGTATAACTAGAATAACCAATATGGAGAAGTGCTTAAAGGAGCTGATGGAGCTGAAAACCGAGACTCCAGAACTACGTGAAGAATGCAGAAGCCTCAGGAGCTGATGCGATCAACTGGAAGAAAGGGTATCAGTGATGGAAGATGAAATGAATGAAATGAAGCGAGAAGGGAAGTTTAGAGAAAAAAGAATAAAAAGAAACGAGCAAAGCCTCCAAGAAATATTGGACTATGTGAAAAGACAAAATCTACGTCTGATTGGTGTACCTGAAAGTGACGGGGAGAATGGAAACAAGTTGGAAAACACTCTGCAGGATATTATCCAGGAGAACTTCCCCAAACTAGCAAGGCAGGCCAACATTCAGATTCAGGAAATACACAGAACGCCACAAAGATACTCTTCGTCCAAGACACATAATTGTCAGATTCGCCAAAGTTGAAATGAAGGAAAAAATGTTAAGGGCAGCCAGAGAGAAAGGTCGGGTTACCATCAAAGGGAGGCCCATCAGACTAACAGCAGATCTCTCGGCAGAAACCCTACAAGCCAGAAGACACTGGGGGCCAATATTCAACATTCTTAAAGAAAAGAATTTTCAACCCAGAATTTGATATCCAGCCAAACTAAGCTTCATAAGTGAAGGAGAAATAAAATACTTTACAGATAAGCAAATGCTGAGAGATTTTGTCACCACCAGGCCTGCCCTAAAAGAGCTCCTGAAGGAAGTGCTAAACATGGAAAGGCGCAACCAGTACCAGCCACTGCAAAAACATGCCAAAATGTAAAGACCGTCAAGACTAGGAAGAGACTGCATCAACTAACGAGCAAAATAACCAGCTAACATCATAATGACAGGATCAAATTCACACATAACAATATTAACTTTAAATGTAAATGGACTAAATGCTCCAATTAAAAGACACAGACTGGCAAATTGGATAAAGACTCAAGACCCATCAGTGTGCTGTATTCAGGAAACTCATCTCACATGCAGAGACACACATAAGCTCAAAATAAAAGGATGGAGGAAGATCTACCAAGCAAATGGGAAACAAAAAAAGACAGGGGTTGCAATCCTAGTCTCTGATAAAACAGACTTTAAACCAACAAAGATCAAAAGGGATAAAGAAGGCCATTACATCATGGTAAAGGGATCAATTCAACAAGAAGAGCTAACTATCCTAAATATATATGCACCCAATACAGGAGCACCAAGATTCATAAAGCAAGTCCTGAGTGACCTACAAAGAGACTTAGACTCCCACACATTAATAATGGGAGACTTTAACACCCCACTGTCAACATTAGACAGATCAACGAGACAGAAAGTCAACAAGGATACCCAGGAATTGAACTCAGCTCTGCACCTAGCAAACCTAATAGACATCTACAGAACTCTCCACCCCAAATCAACAGAATATACATTTTTTTCAGCACCACACCACACCTATTCCAAAATTGACCACATACTTGGAAGTAACGCTCTCCTCAGTAAATGTAAAAGAACAGAAATTATAACAAACAATCTCTCAGATCACACTGCAATCAAGCTAGAACTCAGGATTAAGAATCTCACTCAAAACCGCTCAACTACATGGAAACTGAACAACCTGCTCCTGAATGACTACTGGGTACATAACGAAATGAAGGCAGAAATAAAGATGTTCTTTGAAACCAACGAGAACCAAGACACAACATACCAGAATCTCTGGGATGCATTCAAAGCAGTGTGTAGAGGGAAATTTATAGCACTAAATGCCCACAAGAGAAAGCAGGAAAGATCCAAAATTGACACCCTAACATCACAATTAAAAGAACTAGAAAAGCAAGAGCAAACACATTCAAAAGCTAGCAGAAGGCAAGAAATAACTAAAATCAGAGCAGAACTGAAGGAAATAGAGACACAAAAAACCTTTCAAAAAATTAATGAATCCAGGAGCTGGTTTTTTGAAAGTATCAACAAAATTGATAGACCTCTAGCAAGATTAATAAAGAAAAAAAGAGAGAAGAATCAAATAGATGCAATAAAAAATGATAAAGGGAATATCACCACCGATCCCACAGAAAACAAACTACCATCAGAGAATACTACAAACACCTCTATGCAAATAAACTAGAAAATCTAGAAGAAATGGATAAATTCCTTGACACATACACTCTCCCAAGACTAAATCAGGAAGAAGTTGAATCTCTGAATAGATCAATAACAGGAGCTGAAATTGTGGCAATAATCAATAGCTTACCAACCAAAAAGAGTCCAGGACCAGATGGATTCACAGTCAAATTCTACCAGAGGTACAAGGAGGAACTGGTACCATTCCTTCTGAAACTATTCCAATCAATAGAAAAAGAGGAAATCCTCCCTAACTCATTTTATGAGGCCAGCATCATCCTGATTCCAAAGCCTGGCAGAGACACAACCAAAGAAAGAGAATTTTAGACCAATATTCTTGATGAACATTGATGCAAAAATCCTCAATAAAATACTGGCAAACTGAATCCAGCAGCACATCAAAAAGCTTATCCACCATGATCAAGTGGGCTTCATCCCTGGGATGCAAGGCTGGTTCAACATATGCAAATCAATAAATGTAATCCAACATATAAACAGAAACAAAGACAAAAACCACATGATTATCTCAATAGATGCAGAAAGGGCCTTTGACAAAATTCAACGCTTCATGCTAAACACTCTCAATAAGTTAGGTATTGATGGGACATATCTCAAAATAATAAGAGCTATCTATGACAAACCCACAGCCAATATCACACTGAATGGGCAAAAACTGGAAGCATTCCCTTTGAAAACTGGCACAAGACAGGGATGCCCTCTCTCACCACTCCTATTCAACATAGTGTTGGAAGTTCTGGCCAGGGCAATTAGGCAGGAGAAGGAAATAAAAGGTATTCAATTAGGAAAAGAGGAAGTCAAATTGCCCCTGTTTGCAGATGACATGATTGTATATCTAGAAAACCCCATTGTCTCAGCCCAAAACCTCAAGCTGATAAGCAACTTCAGCAAAGTCTCAGGATACAAAATCAATGTACAAAAATCACAAGCATTCTTATACACCAACAACAGACAAACAGAGAGCCAAATCATGAGTGAATTCCCATTCACAATTGCTTCAAAGAGAATAAAATACCTAGGAATCCAACTTACAAGTTATGCGAAGGACCTCTTCAAGGAGAACTACAAACCACTGCTCAATGAAATAAGAGAGGATACAAACAAATGGAAGAACAATCCATGCTCATGGGTAGGAAGAATCAATATCATGAAAATGGCCATACTGCCCAAGGTAATTTATAGATTCAATGCCATCCCCATCAAGCTACCATTGACTTTCTTCACAGAATTGGTAAAAACTACTTTAAAGTTCATATGGAACCAAAAAAGAGCCCGCATTGCCAAGTCAATCCTAAGCTAAAAGAGCAAAGCTGGAGGCATCACGCTACCCGACTTCAAACTATACTACAAGGCTACAGTAACCAAAACAGCATGGTACTGGTACCAAAACAGAGAAATTGAAATCTTGAACAGACCAATGAAAAATTTCAAAATTAAATCAAGTAGAAAATCTACCATCCAAAAAAAGCCCTTGACCAGGGAGATTCACAGCCAAAGTTTACTAGAAGAGCTGGTTTCAATCTTACTCATACTATTACAAAAAAAAAATGAGGAGGAGAGATTCCTCTCTAATTCATTATGCAAAATTAGTATCATCTTGAAACCAAAATCTGGTAAGGACACAACAACAACAACAAAAGAAAACTGCAGGCCAATGTTTCTGGTGAACATAGATGCAATCATTGTCAAGAAAATAGTAGCAAAGCAAATCTAGCAGCACATCAAAAGATAACTAATCATGATCAAGTGGGTTTTATCCCTGGATGCAAGAATGGTTCAATATAAGCAAATCAATAAATGCGATTCACCACATGAACAGAATTAAAAACAAAAAAAAATCATCTCACTAGACACAGAGAAAGCATTTTATAAAATCTAACATTCTTTCATGATAAAAACCCTCAGTAAACTAGGTATCAAAAGAACACACCTAAAAATAATATAATCCATCTATGACAAACCCACTGCCTACATCATACAGAATGCACAAAGTTGAAACGATTCCCCCTAAATACTGGAAAAAGACAAGGATGTCCAGTTTCACTACTTCTATTCAGTATTGTACTGGAAGTCCTAGCCAGAAGAGTCATGAGAAAGAAATAAGTACATTCAGAAAGGAAAAGATTAAGTCTAACTATCTCTGTTGGCTGATGATAAGATCTTATAACTAAAACACCCTAGTGATTCCTCAAAGACACTGCTAGACCTGATGAACAACAGCAGTAAAGTTTTAGAATACAAAGTCAATGTACACAAATCAGTAGCATTTCTATACACCAATAATGTTCAAGCTGAAAACCAAATCAAGAATTCAATCCCATTTACAATAGCCACATATATTATACACACACACAAACAAAATATAACTGAAAAGGTGAAAGATTTCTACACAAAGAACTACAAAACACTGCTGAAAGAAATTATAGATGACACAAGCAAATAGAAAAACTTTCCATGCTCATGGATTAGAAGAATCAATATCACTAAAATGATCATACTTCTCAAAGCATTCTACAGGTTCAATGCAATTCCTATCAAACTCACAATGTCATTTTTCACAGTTAAAAAAAACTATCATAATTTTCATATGGAACCAAAAATAGCCCAAATAGCCAAAGAAATCTAAAGCAAAAAGAACAAAGCTAGGGCATCATATTACCTTACTTCAAACTATATAAGGCTACAGTAACCAAATCAGCATGGTACTGGTACAAAAACGGACACATAGATCAATGAAACAAAACAGAGCACCCAGAAATAAAGCCACATGCCTACAACCAACTAATCTTCAACAAAGTTTACAAAAATAAGCAATGGGAAAAGTACTCCTTATTCAGTAAATGATGTGGGGAAAGCTGTCTAGCCATATACAGAAGAATGAAACTGGACCCCTACATATCACCATATAGAAAAATTATCTCAAGATAGATTAAAGACTTTCAGTGTAAGTCCTGAAACTGTAAAAATTCTAGAAAAAACCCTAGGAAAAGTCTTCAAGACATTGTTTGAGGCAGATACTTTATAACCAGGACCTCAAAGGAAAATGCAACAAAAATAAAAATTGACAAATGAGACTTAATAAAACTAAACATCTTCTGCACCACAAAAGAAACAACAGAGTAAACAGACAACCTATAGCATGGGGGAAAACATTTGCAAACTATGCCTCTGACAATAGACTAATTTTCAGAATCTATAAGGATCTTAAATATATCAATAAGCAAAAAACAAATAACTTTATTAAAAAGTGAGCAAAGACCAGGAACAAATACTTTTCAAAAGAAGACACACGAGCAGCCAATAAAAATATGAAAAAATGTTCAACATCACTAATCATCAGAGAGATATAAATCAAAACCACAATGAGATTCCATCAAATGGCTATTATTAATAGCCAATCAAATGGCTATTACTAAAAAGTAAAAAAATAACAGATGTTGGTGAGGGTGTATTGAAAAGGGAATGTTTATACACTATTGGTGAGAATGTAAATTAGTTCAACCCCTATGGAAAACGATATGGAGATTTCCCAAGGAACTAAAAATAAAAATATCATTTGAGCCAGCAACCCCAATACTGGATATCTACCCAAAGGGAAAAAAATCATTTTATCCTAAAGAAACCTGCACTCGTAGGTTTATTATAGCACTATTCACAAGAGCAAAGTCATGAAGTTTACCTAGGTGCCTGTAAGTGGTGGATTGGATACAGAAAATGTGGTAACATGGATGCAGCTGGAGGCCATTATCCTAAGTGAAATAAGAGGGAAACAGAAAATAAACTACCACATGTTCTTACTTATATATGCAAGCTAAACAATGTTACACATGGACGTAAAGATAGAAACAATAGACGCTGGGGACTCCAAAAACAGGGAGAGAAGTGGGAGAGCAAGGGTTTTAAAATTACCTATTGGGTATTTGTTGGGGGCTGCACAAATATTTCTTGTGATTAGGTACATCTGAAGCCTGTTAGTAATAATATGAACGTGTGGTCAGTTAAGCAACTGACAAATCATTATCTCCTCCTCCTCATTCTTGTTACCCAATAAATAAAAAGGGCTGTGGAAGCTCAGGGTAGCTGCCTTTGCTCACTAGAAACAGGGAGCCCTTTTCTTCTCTCTTCTTTTTCCCCATGCTTAGCCTTTCTTTAAAATAGTTACTTATGTTTTTTCTTATCATTTCTACATTCATCCCTTCATACAGTTGTAATGACGGTCTCAAGTGGTAACAGTAGTAACTGCTGTAGTGATGGTCTCAGGCAATAACAGTAACTGCTGTTACTCAAGTAGTAGCAGTGGCAGTCCACCACAAGTGGCACTGGAACAGGGACTATCAGGGACAAAAAGAGACCTGAAGGGACTTGAAGAGACCTGAAGGGACCTGAAGAGTCCTGCAGGGACAAATAGAGATAAAGAGAGATAAATAGGTAGAGGGAGCGAGGTAGAGGTGGAGGGAGGGAGGTGGAGGGGGAGGCAAGGAGAGGGAGGGAGATGGAGGGAGGGAGAGGGAGGGAGGGAGGGAGGAGGAGGGAGAGGGAGGGAGGAGGAGGGAAAGGGAGGGAGGGAGGAGGAGGGAGAGGGAGGGAGGGAGGAGGAGGGAGAGGGAGGGAGGGAGGAGGAGGGAGAGGGAGGGAGGGAGGGGGAGGGAAAGGGAGGGAGGAGGAGGGAGAGGGAGGCAGGGAGGAGGGTTGGGGAGAGGGAGGGTTAGGGAGAGGAAGGGAGGGAAGGGGAGGGAGGGAGAGGGAAGGGGAGGGAGGGAGAGAGAGGGAGGGCGGAGGGAGAGAGAGGGAGGGCGGAGGGAGAGGGAGGGAGGGCAGAGGGAGAGGGAGGGAGGGTGGAGGGAGAGGGAGGGAGGGCGGAGGGAGAGGGAGGGAAGGAGGGCAGAGAGAGAGGGAGAGGGAGGGAAGGAGGGCGGAGGGAGAGGGAGAGGGAGGGAAGGAGGGGGAGGGAGGGGGGAGAGGGAGGGATGGAGGTAGTGGGAGAAGGAGGGAGGGAGGTAGGGGGAGAAGGAGGGAGGCAGGTAGGGGGAGAAGGAGGGAGGGAGGTGGAGGGAGAGGGAAGGAGGGAGGTGGAGGGAGAGGGAAGGAGGGAGGTGGAGGGAGAGGAAAGGAGGGAGGTGGAGGGAGAGGGAGAGGGAAGGAGGGAGGTGGAGGGAGAGGGAGGGAGGTGGAGGGACGGGGAGGTGGAGGGACGGGGAGAGAGGGAGGGAGGTGGAAGGAGAGGGAGGGAGGGAGGTGGAAGGAGAGGGAGGGAGGGAGGTGGAATGAGAGGGAGGGAGAGAGGTGAAAGGAAGAGGGAGGGAGGGATGTGGGGGAGAGGGAGGGAGGGATGTGGGGGAGAGGGAGGGAGGGATGTGGGGGAGAGGGAGGGAGGGATGTGGGGGAGAGGGAGGGAGGGAGGGATGTGGGGGAGAGGGAGGGAGGGAGGGATGTGGGGGAGAGGGAGGGAGCGAGGTGGGGGGAGAGGGAGGGAAAGAGGTGGAGGGGAAGGGGGGAGGTAGGGAGGTAGAGGGAATGAGGTAGGGGGAGAGAGAGGGAGAGAGGGAGAGAGAGGGAGGGAGGTGGGGGGAGAGGGACGGAGGGAGGTGGGGGGACAGGGACGGAGGAAGGTGGGGGAGAGGGAGGGAGGAAGGTGGGGGTAGAGGGTTGGAGGGAGGTGGGGGGAGAGGGAGGGAGGGAGGTGGGGGGACAGGGACGGAGGGAGGTGGGGGGAGAGGGAGGGAGGGAGGTGGGGGGAGAGGGAGGGAGGGAGGTGCGGGGAGAGGGAGGGAGGGAGGTGCGGGGAGAGGGAGGGAGGGAGGTGGGTGGAGAGGGAGGGAGGGAGGTGGGGGGAGAGGGAGGGAGGGAGGTGGAGGGGAGGGAGGGAGGGAGGTGGAGGGGAGGGAGGGAGGGAGGTGGAGGGGAGGGAGGGAGGGAGGTGGAGGGGAGGGAGGGAGGGAGGTGGAGGGGAGGGAGGGAGGGAGGTGGAGGGGAGGGAGGGAGGGAGGTGGAGGGGAGGGATGGAGGGAGGTGGAGGGGAGGGAGGGAGGGAGGTGGAGGGGAGGGAGGGAGGGAGGTGGAGGGGAGGGAGGGAGGGAGGTGGAGGGGAGGGAGGTGGAGGGGAGGGAGGGAGGGAGGTGGAGGGGAGGGAGGGAGGGAGGGAGGGTGAAAGGTGGAGGGAGTGAGGTGGGGGGAGAGGGAGGGTGTGAGGTGGGGGGAGAGGGAGGGAGTGGGGTGGGGGTAGAGGGAGGGAGGCGGGGGGAGAGGGAGGGAGGTGGGGGGAGAGGGAGGGAGGAGGGGGAGAGGGAGGGAGGGGGTGGGGGGAGAGGGAGGGAGGTGGGGAGAGGGAAGGAGGTGCGGGGAGAGGGAGGGAGGTGGGGCAGAGGGAGGGAGGGAGGTGGAGGGAGAGGGAGGGAAGTGGGGGAGAGGGAGGGAGGGAAGTGGGGGAGAGGGAGGGAAGTGGGGGAGAGGGAGGGAGGGAAGTGGGGGAGAGGGAGGGAAGGAGGTGGGGGAGAGGGAGGGAAGGAGGTGGGGGAGAGGGAGGGAAGGAGGTGGGGGAGAGGGAGGGAAGGAAGTGGGGGAGTGGGAGGTTGGTGGGGGAGAGGGAGGCAGGTGGGGGTAGAGGGAGGGAGAGAGGTAGGGGTAGAGGGAGGGAGGGAGGGAGGTGGGGGTAGAGGGAGGGAGAGAGGTGGGGGTGGAGGGAGGGAGGGAGGTGGGGGTGGAGGGAGGGAGGTGGGGGTAGAGGGAGGGAGGGAGGTGGGGGTAGAGGGGTGGAGGGAGGTGGGGGAGAGGGAGGGAGGTGCGGGGAGAGACAGGGAGGGAGGTGGGGGAGAGGGAGGGTGGGAGGTGGAGGGAGAGGGAGGGAGGGAGGTGGAGGGAGAGGGAGGTGGAGGGAGAGGGAGGTGGAGGGAGAGGGAGGTGGAGGGAGAGGGAGGTGGAGGGAGGGAGAGGAAGGTGGAGGGAGAGGGAGGTGGAGGGAGGTGGAGAGAGGTGGAGGGAGGTGGAGGGAGAGGGAGGTGGAGGGAGGCGGAGGGAGGTGGAGGGAGACAGAGGGAAGTGGAGGGAGGGAGGCGGAGGGAGAGGGAGGTGGAGGGAGGTGGAGGGAGAGGGAGGTGGAGGGAGAGGGAGGTGGAGGGAGAGGGAGTGAGGTGGAGTGAGAGGGAGGGAAGGATGTGGAGGGAGAGAGAAGGAGAGAGAGGCGGGGGGGAGGGAGGGAGAGGGAGGGAGAGAGAGGGAGGGAGGGAGAGAGGAAGAGACGGAGGGAGGAAGAGAGGGAAGGAGGGAGGAAGAGAGGGAAGGAGGGAGGAAGAGAGGGAAGGAGGGAGGAAGAGAGGGAAGAAGGGAGGAAGAGAGGGAGGGAGGTCTAAGGAGGGAGAGAGGGAGGGAGTGGAGGGATGTAGAGGGAAGGTGGGAGGGAGGTAGAGGGAAGGTGGGAGGGAGGTAGAGGGAAGGTGGGAGAGAGGTAGAGGGAAGGAGGCAGGGAGGTAGAGGGAAGGAGGCAGGGAGGTAGAGGGAAGGAGGCAGGGAGGTAGAGGGAAGGAGGGAGGGAAGTAGGTAGAGGGAGATAAATAGG
The DNA here is from genome assembly GCF_028885655.2 of Pongo abelii. NCBI lineage: Eukaryota > Metazoa > Chordata > Mammalia > Primates > Hominidae > Pongo > Pongo abelii. The sequence goes on from NC_071993.2 coordinate 115,783,289, forward strand.
TAGGTAGAGGGAGGTAGGTAGGTGGAGGGAGGGAAGTGGAGGGAGAGGGAGGGAGGGAAGTGGAGGGAGGGAAGTGGAGGGAGACGGAGGGAGGGAAGTGGAGGGAGATGGAGGGAGGGAAGTGGAGGGAGGGAGGTAGAAGGAGGGCAGTGGAGGGAGGGAGGTAGAAGGAGGGCAGTGGAGGGAAGGAGGTTGAGGGAAAGAGGGAGGTAGTTAGAGGGAGTGAGGGAGGGAGGTGGAGGTAGGGAGGCAGGTAGGTAGGTGGAGGGAGGGAGGCACGTAGGTAGGTGGAGGGAGGGAGGCAGGTAGGTAGGTGGAGGGAGGGAGGCACGTAGGTAGGTGGAGGGAGGGAGGCAGGTAGGTGGAGGGAGGGAGGCAGGTAGGTAGGTGGGAGGGAGGGAGGCAGGTGGGAGGGAGGGAGGGAGGGAGGGAGGGAGGGAGGTGGGAGGGAGGGAGGCAGATAGGTAGAGGGAAGGAGGCAGGTAGGTGGAGGGAGGGAGGGAGGCAGGTAGGTGGAGGGTGGGAGGTAGGTGGAGGGTGGGAGGGAGGCAGGTAGGTGGGTGGAGGGACAGAGGCAGGTAGGTGGAGGGAGGGAGGGAGGTGGAGAGAGGAAGGGAGGGAGGTGGAGAGAGGGAGGGAGGGAGGTGGAGAGAGGGAGGGAGGTGGAGAGAGGGAGGGAGGGAGGTGGAGAGAGGGAGGGAGGGAGGTGGAGAGAGGGAGGGAGGTGGAGAGAGGGAGGGAGGTGGAGAGAGGGAGGGAGGGAGGTGGAGGGAGGGAGGTGGAGAGAGGGAGGAAGGAAGGTAGGTGGAGGGAGAGGGAGGTAGGGAGAAAGGGAGGTACTGGGGGAAAGAGAAGGGGGAAAGGGGAGAAAGAGAGGGAGGGAGGTAGAGGGAGGGAGGTAGAGGGAGGGAGGGAGGGAGGGAGGGAGGGAGGTAGAGGGAGGGATGGAGGGAGGGATGTAGAAGTAGGGAGGTGGAGGTAGGTAGGGAAAGACAGGGACTTGCAGGAACTAAGGGACCATAGGGACAGACAGGGTCAGATAGGGATAAAGACTATCAAACTAGCAATATAAGGTCAGTGCCCTAAAGAGGTAAAAAAGTGTAGACTAGCAAAGACTAGCAGAGATTTGCATGGAAGGTCTGCTAGAACAGGAAGTAAAAAAAAAAAAAACAAAACCTAAAACCAACTAGATGAATGAGAAACCCTGTTACAATTCTGCCGGCACCAACATAAGGTCAGTGCTCTAAAAATGTACTGGTCAGTGCCCTAGAGGTACAAAGAATGGGAAGTTTTTGAATTAGGGTAACATGAAGAAGAATTTGGCTATTTCTTTTCTCTTTTTTGTTTGGAGTTTGGTACATACCATCTTTTATTTCAGGGTTTAAGAACATTTTTTGCCCCACCTACAGCACCTATCCAAAGTGGTGAACAGGAGAGGGAGGATGAAAATTGGCTTGTACTGTCTTTTGTGGCCAGAAAGGCTAACTTTAGCTTTGGCTTTCATGGATTGTAAATGTGCACTGGCACCTGTGAGATGTGCAGAGGACTTGGGAGGTTTTTTCAGAGCTTGTCAGGATATGGAAGCTGAGCTTCATTGCTCTGCACTATTGACTCAGGCAATGGCTTATTTGGTAGCTGATAGATCTAAAGGAAGCCAAGGGTCAAGCCCTAAAGTGGGAAAGTGTTATAAGTGTAGAAAAATTGGACGTTTCAAAAAAGAATCGTGGCTGACCTCTTGGCAAAAGGGACCTTGTAACACAGTTCCCCTCTTAACAGAAAAAAACGCCAGGACTTTGCCCTCATTGCAATAAAGGAAATCATTGGACTAATCAATGCCACTCAATATTTCATCAAAACAGCACCCCCCTGTCAGGAAGCAAGAAGGGGGCCTGGACCCGGGCACCTCAAACTATGAGGATTAGATCTCCTAGATAACAAATTATGTTAGTGGAAAGAAACAAACTTACTAAGATTCCCATTGGTATTTGAAGACATTTGCGAACAAGATACGTGGGATTGATTTTGGTAAAAGCTGCCTTAACTTACAGGCCCAGGAATTGTTGACTTTGATTGTGAAGGAGAAATTCAGGTAGTGGTAATGTCACAAGATCTTTGGGTTTTTGAACCGGGAGAATATGTTGCTCAACTGTTGCTTATTCCCTGTAAATTATACTTCTCTACGTAAGAAGAAGCGAGGAGGTCAGGGATTTGGAAGTGCAACTAGGAGAGAGATTTATCTTTCACAACCCATAACATCTAGTGGACCCACCTGTACAGTGCAAATTGAAAGTTTAAAGATTGCTTTTTGCTATACTGTTGTATGAAAAGGATGAGCCTCAATTTGCTTTCTGTCTTCTGTTAATCAAAAAGAGCCTGTCTCATTGTCACTGGAAAGTTTTACCCCGTGGTAATTAACCAAAGAGGCAGAAGCTGAGCTAACAGATGCTCAGCAACGGCATGCCTTCTGGCTACAGCCACAAAAGCTTTTTGCTTCTGTTTCAGTAGATTTACTAATGTAGGGACGAGGGTATGCTTGTGTCTTTACGGAAGACGAACAAGCCATGCGGGTGCCCTCAAGATGTGTGCAACCATGGAATCGGAGACTGGTGAGACCCATAGATTCCAATTACAGGCCTGGTTCCCCTAGTACAAGCCATGAGCCAGTTGAATCCAAATGAGAAGACAGAACAACGACCGATGGGAATCATGCTGACATCAACCCCCATAATACAGGGACAGATCAAGAAAACCACACAGGAAGCTGAGAAACTGCTGCAGTGCCAGGGTTTCACCTTTTGCTGGAACCCAGAGGCATAATCGATGCTTAACGAACCAATGCTTTCTGACTGAGCTCCTCTCTACCCTGAATACAAGAGACCCTAATAGGCAGGAATGTCATCGCCCTTACTCAGCATGAAGAAGTTGCAGAAGACGGACCTTCATCCTTCTGCAACCCTTAGGATTAAGGGTCCTCTTGTAAAAGGGAAGGGGAAAATATGTAAGAAGCATTCAAACCAGAGCAACTCCATTTTGAATAAGGGCTAAGAAAAATGAAGCTGGATCACCAACTGGCAATTAAGGGCTGCACAGCCTGCAATTGCCTTGCTCAATTAATTTGAAAAGGAGAGGCCGCACAAATGTTTCTTGTGATTAGGTACAGCTGAAGACTGTTAGTAATAATATGAACCTTTGATCAATTAAGCAGCTGACCAATCATTACCTCCTCCTCCTTGCTCTTGTTACCCAATAAATAAGAAGGGCTGTGGAAGTTCAGGGCGGCTGCCTTTGCTCACTAGAAGCAGGGAGCTCTTTTCTTCTTTTCTTCCCTCTTCTTCCCCATGCTAGCCTTTCCTTAAAACAGTTTCTTTTGCTTTTTGTTATTTCTACATTCATCCCTTTCTTCAGTTGTAATGATGGTCTCAAGTGATAACAGTAGTAACTGCTGTAATGATGGTCTCAAGCAGTAGCAGTGGCAGTCTGCCACAGGTATTATGTTCATTACTGGAGTGATGGATTCACAAGAAGCCCAAACCCCACCATTACATGATACACTCATGTAACAAACCTGCACATGTATCTCCTGAACCTACAATTTTAAAAATGCAGCCAGTAACTGAAATTTACAAAACAACAAACAAAAACTTTGGATATATTTAAGATACAAAAGAACTGGAGACATTCAATTGTAAAGTGGTATGACAGGATAAAATCAGCTTGAGGACAGAGCAATACATTTTACAAAATCTGAACAGAGAAAAAGTAAACTGTAAAAGAATTAACAGTATGAGGTACCTGTAGTACAATAACAAAGATGATATTCATATCTTAGTTGCAGTGGAGGAGAAAGTGACTAAATGTGTTGGAGGAAATTATTACTGAATTTCTCAAACATAATGAAAGATGCAAATCTAGAGATTCAAGATGCTTAGTGAACGCCAAATAGAATAAACCTAAGTATCATAATTACAATTCTGAAAACTAAAGACATAAAAATTTTTTAAAGCAGTCAGAGAAATGTGATGCAATACATATAGGGAAACACCAATTTGAATGATGGAAGATTTCTTACCTGAAAGCAGAGGCCAGAAAGAAGTGTAGCATTTTCAACTACTGAAAGGGAAATATTGTTATTGTACATCTGCTAAAAAAAATCCTTTATAAATATATAAATTAAGGGGATAGCAAGACATTTTTTGGGACAAGAAAACTAAAAATTTGTTGCTAGCATAAGTATCCCTCAATGAATGGTTCAAAATAGGTTCTCTAAACAGAAAGGGAATGACAGAAGGAATAGAGTTTTACAAAGGAAAGAAGATCAAAAAGGGAAAAATAGGGGTAAATACAGTATCTTATTTGGTATTAATTTCTTAAATAATATTTGATTGTTGAAATAAAAATTATAACAGCATATGACATGTTGCTCAATGTATGCTGAAGAAATAGGCAATTATGTTTCAAAAGGAAGGAGAATAAAAGTGACCCAAATAAAAGTATGATTTATATGCTTTATTCAAATGAATAAAAGCACATTCTCATTTAAACCATGCATGATCTTAGGAATGAAGTGAAGCAGGAATTACTATGTTCCCATGTAAATAAAGTGAAACTTAAAGATATTTCTTACTTGCCCAAAGTCATCTTTCATATACAAAATGCCCATTTTTCAATCACTTTAAGTCATGGGCTCTGAATAACAAAATTTTTAAACTTTTTTTTTTCCTATATTGAAAGAGAATTTGAACTTTTTGGGATAAATGAAAACTATCTAAAATAGGATTTTTATAATAGTTGCACAACTATTTAAATTTATTAAAACCCATATAAACTTACACTTCAAATAATGCATTTTACTGTATGTAGTTTACACCATGATATTACTGTTGAGAACAAGAAATATTAATATGATTTTCCAATAAAGTAAAAATTCAAGGTCAAAAGCAAAGTTCTTTCATTAGATTTTCTGTAGTTCCTAGTGACATGTTTCATGTCATAGCGACTCATTGAGGTTCAGGTAGAAAGAAGGAAGTCAATTTTGGTAGTTTTGAGCTGAGTTTGACAGAAGTGAGAAATTTCTCTTTAATTTTTTTGATTTTTTTTTTTTAACTTTTAAGTTTAGGGGTAAAAGTACAGGTTTGTTATATAGGTAAATGGCATGTTGCGGGGGGTTGGTGTACAGACTATTTTGCCACCCAAGTGATAAGCATTATAACTGATAGGTAGTTTTGCATCCTCCCCATTCTCCACTCCACCTTCCAGTAGGCCTTGATTGCTACTGTCGCCTCCTTTGTGTCCATACATACTCAATGTTTAGGTCCAACTTATAAATGAGAACATGTATTATTTGGTTTCCTGTTGTTTTGTTAGTTTGCTTAGGATAATGGATTTCAGCTTTATTCATGTTGCTGCAAAGGACATGATCTCATTTTTTTAATGACTAGATAGTATTTCATAAATGTACCACATTTTATTTATTCAGTCTACCACAGACAGACATTTCTTTATCCAGTCTACCACTGATGGGCATTTAGATTAATTCAATGCCTTTGTTATTGTGAATATGGAAGCAATAAACGTGCGTCCGAATGTGTCTTTATAGTAAAACAATTTATATTCTTTTGGGTATATGCCCAATAATGAGATTGGTGGGTTGAATGGTGATAGTGCTTTAAATTTTTTGAGAAATTGCCAAACTGCTTTCCACAATGACTCAACTAACTTACATTCCCACTAGCAGTGTATAAGCATTCCATTTTCTCCACAGTCTTGCCAGCATCTATTATTTTTTGACTTTTTAATGATAGCCATTCTGACTGATGTGAGATGGTATCTCATTGGGGTTTTGATTTGCATTTCTATGATGATTAATGATGTTGAACTTTGTTTGTTAATCCCACATATGTCTTCTTTGAAAAGTGTCTGTTTATGTCCTTTGCTCACTTTTTAATAGGGTTACTTTTTGCTTGTAAATTAAGTTCCTCATAGATTCTGAATATTAGACCTTTGTAATATGTATAGTTTGCAAATATTTTCTCCCATTCTGTAGGTCATCTGTTTACTCTGTTGATAGTTTCTTTTGCTATGCAGACCTTCTTTAGTTTAGGACTCATTAGTCAAATTTTGTTTTTCTTGCAATTGCTTTTGTTGTTTTCATTATGAAATCTGTGCCAGGTCCTAAGTCCAGAATGGTATTTCCTGGGTTATCATCCAGGCTTTTTACAGTTTTAGATTTTATATTTATGCCTTTTAATCAATCTTACGTTGATTTTTGCATATAAGGAAGTAGTTCAGTTTAAATCTTCTGTATATGGCTAGCCAGACGATTTATTGAATATGAAGTGCTTTCTGCATTGCTTGTTTTATCAATTTTATTGAAGATCACATGGTTGTAGGTGTGCAGCATTATTTCTGGAATCTCTATTCAGATCCGTTGGTCTGTGTGTCCTTTTCTGTACTAGTACATGCTGTTTTGGCTACTGTAGCCTTGTATAGTTCGACATTGAGTAATGTGATGCCTCCAGCTTTGTATATTTTGCTTAGAATTGCCTTGGCTACTTGGGCTATTTTTTGGTTCCATGTGAATTTCAAAATAGTTTCTTCTAATTCTGTGAAGAATGACATTGGTAATTTGATAGAAGTAGCATTGAGTCTATAAATTGCTTTAGGTAGTACAGCCATTATAATAATATTAATTCCGCTATCCATGAGCATGGAATGTTTTTCCATTTGTTTTTGTCCTCTGAGATTTCTTTGAACAGTGCTTTGTAATTCTTGTTACAGCAGGCTTCTACTATTTTGGTTAGATGTTTTCCCAGATATTTATTATTTTTCTGGCTGTCATGCATGGGACTGTATTCTTGATTTGGCTCTCAACTTGAAAGTTGTTGCCATATAGGCATACTACTGATTTTTGTACGTTAATTTCATATCCCAAAACATTGCTAAAGTTGTTTATCAGATCAAGGAGCTCTTGGGAAGAGACTGTGGGGTTTTCTAGGTATGGAATTATATTATTGGCAAACAGGGATAGTTTGACTTCCTCTTTTCCTATTTGGATGCCTTTTAGTTCATTCTCTTGCCTGATTCTTGTGGCTAGGACTTCAAGTATTATATCAAATAGGATGATAAAAGAGGGAATTCTTGTCTTGTTCTGGTTTTCAAGTGGAATACTTCCAGTTTTTATTCATTCAATATGTTGGTTATGTGTTTTTCATATATTGCTCTTATTATTTTTAGGTATGACTAGTTTGCTGAGAGTTTTTAACATGAGGAGATGTTAAATTCTATTAAATGCCTCTTCTGGATCCATTGAGATGATCATGTGGTTTTTATTTTTAGTTCTGTTTATGTGGTGAATCACATCTATTGATTTGCATAAGTAGAACTAACTTTGCATTCTCGGCATAAAGGCTACTTGATCATGAAAGATTAAGTTTTCAATGTGCTTCTGAATTCACTTTACTAGTGATATGGTTTTCTATGTCCCTACCCAAAATGTCATCTTGAATTGTAATGCTCATAATCCCCATGCTCAAAGGTGGGACCAGGTGGAGGTAATTGGATCATGGGGGTGGTTTTCTCCATGTTGTTCTTGTGCTGGTGAGTGAGTCTCACAAGATCTCATGGTTTCATAAGTATCTGGCATTTCCCCTGCTTGCACTCACCCCATCCTGCTGCCCTGTGAAGAAGGTGTCTGTTTATCCTTTGCCTTCTGCCATGATTTTAAGTTTCCTGAGGCCTCTCCAACAATGTGGAACTGCGGGTCAATTAAAACTTTTTCCTTTATAAATTACCAAGTCTCAGGCAAGTTTTCATGGCAGTGTGAGAACAGACTAATACAATTAGTATTTTGTTGAGAATTTTTTGCATCCATATTCATCAAGGAAGAATACTGGCCTGAAGTTATCTCTTTTTGCTGTGTCTCTGCTAGACTTTGGTTTCAGGATGATGCTGGCTTCATAGAACAAGTTAGGGAGAAGTGCCTCCTCATCAATTTTTTTTTTTTAATAGTTTCAGTAGCAGTGCTACTATCTCCTCCTCATAAATCTGATAGAATTTGGCTGTGAATCCACCTGGTCCAGGGCTTTTTCTGGTTGTTAGGCTTTTTATTACTGATTCAGTTTCAGAACTCTGTATTAGTGTGTTCAGGAATTCAGTGTCTTCCTGGTTCAATCTTGGGAGGTCATATGTTTCTAGGAATTTACCCAGTGCTTCCAGGTTTTCTAGGTTGTCTGCATAGAGGTGTTCTTAATAATCTCTAAGGGTTTTTGTATTTCTGTGGGGTCAGTGGTAAGGCCCCTTTTGTCATTTCTAATTGTATTTATTTGAATTTTCTCTCTTTTTTTTCTTTATAGTCTAGGTAGTGGCCAATCTATCATATTAATTTTTTCAAAGGACAAGCTCCTGAGTTTATTGATTTTTTGCATGGCCTTTTGCATATCAGTTTCCTTCAGTTCAGCTCTTATTTGGGTTATTTCTTTTCTCCTGTTAGCCTTGGGGTTGTTTTGCTCTTATTTTTCTAGTTTCCCTAATTGCAATATTAGGTTGGTAATCTGAAATCTTGCTAACTTTTTGATGAGGGCATTTAGTACTGTAGACTTTTCCCTCTTAATGCTGCTTTGGCTATGTTCCATAAATTCTGATATCTTGTTTCTTTGTTCTCATTAGTTTCAAAGAATTTGTTGATTTCTGCCTTAATTTCATTAATTACTCAGAAGTTATTCAGGAGCAGGTTGTTAAATTTCTATGTAATTATACAATTTTGAGTGTTTTTTAAGCATTGATTTATATTTTTATTGCACTGTGGTCTCAGAGCATGGTTGGTATGATTTCAGGTGTTTTTAATAAGTTGCTGAGGATTGTGTGGTCGATTTTAGAGTATTTGCCATGTGTAGATGAGTATAATGTATATCCCTTTGTTTTTGGCAGGAGAGTTCTGTAGGCGTCTGTCAGGTCCACTGTCCATATCACTATCAGCATTTTGGTCACAACCATTTAACTGGTTTCTAAGAAGTTCAAAACCTCCCCTTATCTTTCCTGTCTTCTGAGCCCTTCAGAATCTTCCAATCTCAACTTACTACTCAATTCCAAAGTTGCTTTCACCTTTCCAGCTATCTTTACAGCAATACCCCACTTCTGGTACCAATATGCTGTATTAGTTCATTCCTGCATTGCTATAAAGAAATACCTGAGACTGGGTAATTTCCAAGAAAGAATTTTAAATGACTCATGGTTCTTCAGGCTGCACAGGAAGCATAATAGCATTTGCTTCTGGGAAATCCTCAGGTAGCTTCAACTCATAGTAGAAGACAAAGCAAGAGCAGGCACTTTACATGGCAAAAGGAAGACTGAGAGAGAGGGAGGGTGCCGCACACTTTTAAACAACCAGATATCATGAGCATTTACACAATAGCACAAGAACAGCACCAAATGGATGGTGCTAAACCATTCATGAGAAATCTGTCCTCATGATTCAATCAGCTCCCACAAGGTTCCACCTCCAACATTGGGGATTACATTTCAACATGAGATTTGGGTTGGGATGCAAATCCAAACTACATCATAATACGTGCCTTCTTACATTTTGTGTTTGCTTGGTAGAATTTTCTCCATCTCTTTACTTTTTCCTGAGTGTCATTGCCTATGAGATGAATCTCTTGATGACAGCATAATGTTGGGTTTTGTTTTTTTATCCAACTTGTCACTCTGTGCCTTTTAATTGGGGCATGTGGCCTGTTTACATTCAAGGTTAGTATTGATATGTGCAGATCTGATCCTGTTATCATGTTGGTAGCTGCTTATTATGCAGACCTGTTTGTGTTGTTGCTTTATAGTGTCAATGGTTTATACAGCTAAGTGTATATTGTAGTAGTTAGTAATGGCCTTTCCTTTTTAACCTTAGCTCTCCTTTTAAGACATCTTGTAAGGAAGATATGCTGGTAACAGATTCCCTTAGCATTTACTTGTCTAAAAAGAATATTTCTCTTATGCAGCTTAGTTTGGCTGGATATGACATTCTTCACTGAAAGTTGTTTTCTTTTTCTCTTTTTTTTTGAGACAGAGTCTTGCTCTGTTGCCCAGGCTAGAGTGCAGTGGCACAATCTTGGCTTACTGCAACCTCTGGCTCCTGGGTTCAAGCAATGCTCCTGCCTCAGCCTCCTGAGTAGAGTAGCTTGGTCTACAGGCATATGCCACCACGCCTGGCTAATTTTTGTATTTTTAGTAAAGACAGGGTTTCACCATGTTGGCCAGGCTGGTCTCAAACTCCTGACCTCAAGTGATCTGCCTGCCTTGGCCTCCCAAAGTGCTGGGATTATAGGCATGAGCCACCACGCCCAGGCCGAAAATTATTTAAGAATGATGAATATAGAATCCAAATCTCTCCTGGCTTGTAGGGTTTCTGCTGACAGGTCTACTGTTATCCTAATGGGGTTACCTATGTAGGTGACCTGCCTCTTTTCTCTAGCTGCATTTAACATTTTTTCTTTCATTTCTACCTTGGTGAATCTAATGAATATGTGTCTTGAGGATTTGTCTTGTAGTATTTCACAGGGGGTTGCTACATTTTCTGAATTTGAATGTTGGTCTTTCTAGTGAGGTTGGTGAAATTTTCATGGATGATATTCTGAAACATGTTTTTTATATTGTTTGGTCTCCTCTTTTTCAGGGACACTAGTGAGTCATACATTTGTTCTCTTTGCATAATATCATATCTCTTGTTCATTGTTCTTTATTTTTGAGTTATTTCAGAAAGCCAGGCTTCAATATCTGAGATTCTTTCCCAACAGTGGCAGGGATGGACAGGGTCATGTACTCTGCTGTCTGCGTGTTTCTTGGGACAACAGGAGGCTGCACCCTCCAGCTGAGTTCACACTGAAGTGAGACCTCTGGGATGGAAGCTCTAGCAAGCCTTGCCCTCTGGCTACTAGTGTCGGGGATGGCTGGAGTGGCCGGTTGAGTTCCTGCTGAAGTAGGACTGCTGGGCTAGAAGCTGGTGCTGCATACCGCCTGGCAAGGGGTGGAGGTGGAGCAATCTTACTACTCACAGGCCCTGCTACTGCAGCCTCTGCTGGGACTATGGTGATGGTGCTTGTCTGCTCCAGGGACTAAGGTGTGTAGAGGTTCCCTTAGACTCAAGTATTGCCTCTGCAAAATGTGCAAATGGCTCTCTGCCTCAGACTAGAAGTATGGTGTGGGGCTAGGGGTTCGGGAATGTTCATGGGGCTAGGAATATTCTCCCATTCCCAGTCTTGCCCATGTCCCTGTGGAAAACGTGATTCCCCCAGGGGCTTCTCATTCACTCACCCTTTCCTATGTTGAAGAGGTTCTTCTGGCTCCATGCCAAGCCCAGTCAGGCTGCTGCCCAGCTTTGCTCATCTCTGCTGTGTTCCCCTGCTGCCATGATGGATCTTGATGTGTTTTCCCACATGAATGGCTTGCAAGGTCAATATTCATTAGCCCTTTCTTTCCTCTCCATGATAGCAGCACACACGAGCTGCTTCTAGTCTGCCATCTTGGCCCTGCCCCTCAAATTTGTCTTGTTAAAACATTTGTTAACTTGTTTCATTTAAAAAAGATATGCATGTACACACAAAATTTCATCAAAAATTTAATAGTGGTTTTTCACATCTGTTTAGAAAGAGTAGATACTTGAAACCAAATCATCTTTTGAGGTTTTATCCCAGAATCTCTCCTTCTTTCCTTTCATCTGTATTACTACTGCAGAGCATTATATATGAAGGAAATTAAATTCAAAATTTGCATATAACACATTTTTAGCTAGTAGCAGTTCTGGTTCAATTAATTCCTTTAAATAACAGGAGTAAAATGTGGTTATTGTATTATGCTTGTAGCACAGCAGAATTGATATGGCTGAACATTTCATTTTGTAACAATGTTTAATGTCAATAACAATAGTGCTGAAAAATATTTCATGGAGTAGAGAGGGACAATCTGAGGGAAAATGTAAGCAAATATCTAGATCCTGAAATCAAAGACATGACTTTTATTTATTATTGGGGATAAAGGGAGGGCTTTGTTGCAGAAATCAGAATACAAACATCAAATAAAAAACTGTGTAAGGCATCTCATTTTGATCATTTTAGTCACTATTACATAGTAAAAGCTAATATTATTAATGGGACACAAAATAGCAACAATTAAAGGAATATGGAGTTGAAAACAAGTTGAACAAGGTCCTTGAGGGTTGGTGAGTCACAACCTATATGAACTGACTTTTTTTTGTCATCTGGAAGTTGGATTAATAACACTATTACCTTAAGGATTCAATGCACTAATAATCGTAATGTGTATTAATAAGGTATAAATTATAACATGAATTTGGGACAACTGTTCCTTCTGAAATTATTTTAGACTATAATACAATGGTCGTTAGTTCTAGATAATAAGTCTTCCCAAGATAAGGTTTAATTATAATAAGACGAATATTCACCAATTTACTTTAATGTCCTTAAGATGAATAATTTGCCCTCTTCATTCCTCTTGAGTACCTATTTATTCATGTGAATGGGGTTTTTAAAAAGATAATAGGAAAGTTCATGACCTTGTGCTAGAACTGCAAATGGTTTCAGTAATTGAGGAGAGAGCCAGAAGTACAGGGGTTCTGTAATGAAATTGAAGCCAGGTAAAGATTATTGGTTTATAATCACCACTGCATTCTACCTGTGGCTAAAACCCAACTCTACCCCACAAAGATAATAGACTGTCAATCTCAAAAATACTTTGTTCATTCACAGGTAAACTAAGGCTCAAGATGTTTAATTAAGTTGCCTAAAGCCAGAACACTAGCAATTGAAATAAATATATTTGGTGTGGATTTTGCCTGGGAAATATGTTACCCATTTCCTTTTCACCCCTCTGCACTGACAGAAAAAGCTAGGTATTCCTTCTTTAAAGCTGAGCCTTCAATATTGTCATTTACCTTTACTTAATGGCTAAGGCTGAACCCAGCAATTCCTGTCCTAGCCTCCCACCTTAGGTAAAATATCCATTAGAGCTTAATAACACTCTAAGAAGAAAACGTCATATAGTTCCTGGATGGCTCCTATGAACCAAATGAGGGCAGCAATGAAAGGTAGATGGGCTTTTCCTTTCTCAGCAATATAAGAATGGAGAATCAGACATTGGACAGTTTAGCAGCTTGGAATGCCAGGCCTCAGAATGGCCAGCTGGCTGCTCTTTGGTAGCAAGCCTGGGAGCAGGGGCAAGAACATCAATGAATATTGATCCTTTGACCAACCCATAAGCCCAAAGGAGGCACTGCCTCTTTTTCACACCAAAGAAACTAACCATGGGGATATTTACCTTCAAACACAAGGAGCCCATTTGTCTCATGCTGTTGCTCAGAAAATATTTATAACTAGCATCAGCCATTGGCATGTCCAGGGTCAAAAGATTCAAGTTGGTGAAGTCATTGGACCATTCTATGGCAAAGCTTGACACGGCTTGCCTGTGTGTATGTATGCATTGTTTCCATTAGTTCATGTACTGGGAAGGCAATGATTATAAGTCCAGAGTTATGAATTTGACATACAAATTTGCTTTTTCCACAATTAGTTCCCCTACTCCATCCCATCCAGCTCCGCAGAAACCACAGAGAGGGCCAGGACATAAATTATGGGTGACACAAATAAAACTATCCAGCCTATTAGAAAAAAAAATTAAGACAATCCCCACCCCCCACCCTTCAAAAAAACAAAGAGGTGTTACCTGGCAGAGGCATAATAATCTCTTTTTTAATACAGGAATTACTGTTAGGCCTTTCCTGTAACGCTAGAGACAGATTTTTTTGTGGTAAGAAGTATCTTTGGAATAGACTAGACTCTTACTTATGCAATTGTGTGAAATAACTGAATTTATGTATGTTAGTAGTGATAGGTTATGTTTTCATGAAATTCAGATCCTTAAACATCTGGCTTCAGACCTATCTGACCTACATATTCATGAGGATATTCAGCAAGGAATTATACATGCAAATGTATTATTATACTTTTGTGTGTTATCCCCTAACCTCCCCACAACCCCTGGAGGAGGGGCTCCTAGCCTTACTTGATCAGAGCTAAAAGAGACAGGAGACTGTAATCAGTTGGCAGAGACATCTGACATAAGAGGGCACATATCCAATGTTCTGTAGAAATGAAATATTGAAAGAAGAAAGCAGAAAGAGTAAAGTAGAAGGTGTGGATTTCCACCTGGGAGAAAGAATCAAAAGCAGAAATGAGAGACGTCAGAGACTCAGAGAAATAGAACAAGGTAAAAAGAGACAGAAAATAAGACATGTAGAAAAAGATCAGAGACGGGCAAAATCAAAGATAAACAGAAAGGAGACACGGTTTTTATGTCCTCGTAGTTTTCTAACTTCTCGATTCCATATTCATGAAATCCTTGATAGCACTGTATCCTTAAAATAATCCCAACCTACTTTCTACCTTGTATAGGCAAAATCATTTAAGTAAATTTCTTTCGTTTGTATCCCAAAAACAAGTGCATGTCCTCAACTGCGTAGTGTCTGTCACACAAGTTCCACCCCACTTGGGGGCAGCCTCTTTAATCTTCACAGAAACCCTGTGGAGAAGATGCAATCACTCTCCCCAGTGTTAGTGTAACCATGAAATAAATCTTGCAAACCAGGACAAGTGAATATGGGCATAAACTAAGAGTGTCCCTAGCAGAGCAGATCATGTGGTCATAAGGCCCATTACAGAGGCGAACTGGGGGGTTCAGAGGGCCAAGGCTCTTTGGTGATCTCTGCAAGACATGAGGTCAAGAGATCCAGACCAGAGACATGTCCACTTTGTTCCTCTAGTTTCCTGATACCTTGCAGTTTTGCCTTCGGTGAGCACTATTGTTTACCAAATAATACACAAAAACACACAGCCAAAAAGAACAACAACAACAAAGAAAGAGGTCACATTGCTATATAAAGAATGCTAGACCAAAAAGGTGAGACATGCAATTAGGATCCTTAAAGTAAGAAAATAAACAATCTTTGTAAGTGTAAGAGATACTCCTATGATGAAGCCATTAATCATGAACAGGTCTGTCTCTGCAGCCATTAATTCTGACACTACAGTCCTGGAACAAAGGGAAATAGCAAAGCTGACCAGGGTGTCTTCCTGTGAGCTCAGGTGCTTGACAGCTGATGTGGAAAGGGAGTTGTATTTGTCAGCTTTGTCCTTCTGATTCTGATGGAAGTGTGATTGAAACCTTTAGAAGGAGAAGTCAACCCTACGCTGGAGAGAGTGGTGCAATATTCCTATGCCTTTGGACTACATTTTATGATAGTCAGGGAGTCTGTGGTCATCTCTAACATGAAAGGGTAGAGGAGCAAGCAGATTGTACACTCAGCATATAACAAAAGAATTGCATGTTGCCAAAATTGTCCTGGAAAATCTCCTGAGTTATCCATAATGTGCAATATGTGCAGGTGGAAATATACAGCCCTATACAGTTATACCTATACATGCTAAAGTGAAAGAAACACTGAACCAGATTAAGAGGAAGGGCCTGAAGTCCCCATGTTGTAACTCAAATCATTCTGTTTTCAAGGAAACTGTTAGAACCCTGTCAATGTTTTCCCTTGAGACCTGGATGGGTCACCCATACCCTAGTTGTTACATCGTAGTGAAAAGTGATCCACATTCTGCCTCTACATGGGCAGCCACAGCAGAGTGCAAACACCTTTATAAATAAAAAAGGGTCTGTTATTATCAGCCATTTTAGAGCTGTGCTTACAGAATTTAGTATGCATCAGGTTAAATTCACCCTAATGCTCTTGGTGATGCAGATGTCTTTTTCACTCTTGATCGGCACTGGGATTATAATGAGCTTCCACTGTATTAACCCCAACCAAAAGGAAACCACAAAACAAGCCCCTCCCTGAAAGAGACATGGGCTCATGGCGGGGTGGTCATTGGTCGACCTGCAGTGTAATGTGCCAGTGCAAATGTTCATTAAGCAGAGCGCTGGCCATTCGCAAGATGGATTTCAGAGAGACTGAAATGAAGCTGGAAATATGAACATTCACTCATGTTGACACCAGGACTTTGTCTGCTGCCTGCCGCCAGTGATCAATCCCAAGCTTCCTCTTCTAGGGATGAATTCCTCCAAGCCAAAGACTCAGAAATATGATCAGAGCAACATAGGTATAGGAAATCTGAGTGCTGGAAAAGGCCTTGTATTGAACTGCATCACTTTACAAGGAAGAAAACTGATGCCCAATGTAAACTTATGACCTGTTGAAGAGAAAACTACACAATAGAAAAAAATATGTCTCTAATACTAATATTCCTTTCACATCTAGTACAGATATGCTTGTCACTATGTTCATTCTATTTAAAAATTTTTCTAAATTCAAGGAGAAGTGAATCCTCACAAGGAAATTATTCCTTTCTCACTTGAACCCATTGATGTGTCCTTAAATGTGCTTTTACTTTTTTAAATGTCTCCTTAACATGTCCACGACATTACTCTCACGTGCTTTTTTTCAGGTGAAAAATCCAAAGAAGGGCAAAAGTTTTTAAATGTCTGATAAAGACCTTCACACTTTTACACCACTCATGTGTCTCATTTTAATACTATAGGGGGTGGATGGAATAGAGTTAATAATTAGTGAGAATCTACGCTTGGGGTGCAGATATTGTATAGAGGCCTATGATATATCCTGTACCTTGCATCACTTCTGTGATAAAGGCATCCTTTTGACCATTTTACAAGAGAGACAACTGAGTCCCAGGTAGAGTTTAAGAATATCTTTCCAGATTATTAAGTAAATGATTGGCAATAATTTAAACCCAGATCTACCTACTTCTAAAGTGCACACTCTTTCAGCTCCTACACATCCTCCCTAAGGCACAACTTTAAGAACTAACCCAGTAGTAATCTACTGCAGTGCTGATTTTTGAGTCAGAAGTAGGTATAATCTGGTGTTTTATAAGTGAGGCAAAGTTGGATTTATCTCACAATATAAACAATATAAAAAAGGGAGGAACATATTTTTGTATAATTTTGTATGCTTTTAAACGATTTTCAGATAAACTTTATAACAGCTCATAAGGAAAACAGGACAGATTTTTATATCCCATTTTTACAGATGGGAAAATGAGGTCAAATGAAGTGCTTATGATTGCACGGTGAGTTAGTAAAGGGCCCAGATTGACCCCCTCTAAGTCTAGATCCCTTCCTACTACATCATGCTGCTCAGATATATAAACAGAAGGACCTCATTTTATTCTGATATTACTGACATTAGATACTTTTTTCCCCCTCAGAGAAGCTAAATTATCTTTCACTCAAGACAGAGAAGTGCAAGGGCACATGTTTGCTCCAGCACCACGCTTAGGAGCTGTTGACCCATCCTGGATTTAGCTCTTTTTGAACTCTCTCCTGGTCTCAATCCCTCCTCCCCAGAGAAACTACAAGAACATTTCACTGGAAAATCTCCCCACAGAGGAAAGGACAGCCCTGGCAGGAGTTCTGATGGGCCTCATGCTGTCGCTGGTTCAGGATGCTTGGCTGCCTCCAGCTGCACTGTAGGGACAAACTGCAGAGGGAGAGGTTCCCACTGTGCTCCATTTGAGCACTGATCTGTTTACTGCCTGCAAGCTTAACCTCCAAATGGACTCTGGGCCTTTCCAGTCCGAGGGACAAATATATCATCCTTTAAATAAATAAGCTAACATTTATAAAGAGCTTTACAAAGTTCTTCCATGTGTATCATCTAATTAAATCCTGAATCCAACCCCATGAGTATCTGCATTTTTTTCACATGGGGAAGCTGCTTAGTGATGAAATTACTTTGTTGACTTAATTTGTGTCATTTGACCTCCAAAATCCCATGCCATTTTCCCCCACATATTTTGTTTACTTAATGACCTTAGACAATCATCTAAATCCTGGTGGTTGAAATGTCCCCAAGACATCATTCAAAGACCTTATCTGTCAGTATATCAGATATCCAGGCGGCAAGCAGCTCTTGAATTCTACATGAAATCCCTTCTCAGACACATGTCACCTTTCCATTATGTGAAACGGAGGGGCTAGGCTTTGAGCCGATGCTCAGTGAACCACATATGTGTTTCTGACTTGAATTTGCAATCTCAGTCTTCCCTCTTTATTTGGGGTGATAATCCATGACTTCACTGCCAAAGCCCAAAATTGTCCTCATTTATGTTCATCTATCTCATCCTAGAAGCTTTTGAGTTCTTAAGAAGTTTTTGAATTTGTTGTTGCAGAAAAAAAATCTAAGTGTAAGAAGTAGGATGGAAGGGAAACAGCAGAGCAATCTATTTGGGCTTTTTGCTATACTCTCTAAACACAGCTGGCTCTTCCATGTCCCTTAACACAGCCTGTTTGTGTGAGTCTGGGACATCACACTATAATAACTCCTCAAAAGAATTGCTCTGTACTGTTTTCTGCCTTGAACCACTGCTTTTTGATTATTTCTATGACTCTACAATGTTGGACTCCATTTCCTGGACCTCTATAGTTGCACCTAGTCCTCCACTTGGTTAAAAAGTCAAACTTTTCTTTCTGGCTCAGTGAATTTGTTCCTCATTTCTCAATTCTATCCCCATAACCCAACTTAGAGAGTCATTAACTGTCAGATTTGTTTTCATCTATAAAAGTAGGAAATTTCACTACATTCTCTAAGGAAGGAAAGGAAAAGGGAAGGGAGCAGTACACACAACATGAATGATCAGAATTTGAGAGGTAGAAGGGAATTTAGTGGAAATAAAATCTATTGTTTTTGGTTTTACCAATGGAGAAACCATTATGTCAGTAGAATTTATTAGACGAAAGTACATGTACATATAATTGTAGATATGCATATAATTTCAATGAACCTTATCATAAACTTAGGTTAAGGACTCTGCAACTGGTGCTCAGGTCAAGACTCAATGCAACTGGTGTTTGGGTCACATATTAGGTGCTTAATTTAGAACATATGTCTAAGTGTCACATAATTATCTTTTGTTATCTCTAGTTGCTTCATGTGTATTAAGCAAGTGTATTTATCTATAGAACTTGCTGAATATGTTTACATCAAACCTGTAGAAAAAAATAAGACAAGAAAAAGATAAAAACAGCTAAGACAAATGAAATAATCCAATTTATGATACAGCCATCATTTTACATCAAATGTATTCATTTCCATGAGGGTAATAAAGCTTTTTATGTGAATATATTTACCAATCAACTAACAATAATTATTTATCACATGGAATTCTAAGTTTTAGTGTAGACAATATGATTCCCATATTGAATGTTTAGATAATTTGAGTTCAACTTCTTATCTGAAGTAAGTTTAGCTTCCTATCCAGAGATATTTGAATTTGAAAGATCATAAGGTTAGGTATTTATACTAAATGGATAAAGTGAAAACTAGAGAACAAAATAGGTGCCTCTCTGCTTGGGTGATAAATGATTGTGCATCTAAAATGTTATTACAGTTCTACTGAATCATGAAACACAGCTAATATAATTAATCATTAAAACATACTGAATCTGCCAAAGAGAGATAAAGAAAAAAAAGTGAACTCAGCAGTATTTCAAAGCCTAATAAAGAGGTGTTTAAAATGTTGATTTAATCTTTATTATTTTCAAGTAGCTTTATATTTTTATTTAAAACCAGTTTTATTATACGTCATATTAAAAATATATAACTACATAAGTAATCCATCAGGGTAGTCAGACTTCTGCCAAAAACTACCAAAAAGAAAAGAAACCTGGAGGGCAGGTAAATGAAAATATACCAAATGTCAGAAAACTCTCAGACACATAAATGTGTTTTTCTTAACATGTTCAATAAGAAAGGCAAACAGAAGCTGAATCCTCAGGTATTATTAGTAAAGGAGAAGTTGCCCAGGTGATTCATGAAGCAGAGTTTAAAACTTTGTATAATTGCTGGTGCAACAAAATTCAGCTATAAAAATTCACAGGTGCCTTAGGTCTCCCTAGAGTAATGAACTCAAGGTAGTCATCACACAAGGAACATTTCCAAAGATCTTTCAGCTAAAGACAAGTAAGACTTTAAGTGTTCCAGAGTCCAATTCCAATCTAGATAATTCAAACTCAGAAAGACTGATGTCAATTCCAGACTGGGATGTAAAGGAGTATGTATTCCCAGCCATAACACCATTCCACCAAATGGTCTGCAGAAAATATGAATCCAGAACTGGAAGAAATATATGCTGTATTCAGTAAAACTCATTCTGTTTCCAATCAGAAATATCCAACCTAAAACAGCTTAAAAAACAAACAAAACAGCTGGGTGCGGCAACTCAGGCCTATAATACCAGCACTTCGGGAGGCCAAGGCGGGCGGATCACGAGGTCAGGAGATCGACACCATCCTGGCTAACACGGTGAAATCCCATCTCTACTAAAAATACAAAAAATTAGCCGGGCGTGGTGGCGGGCACCTGTAGTCCCAGCTACTTGGGAGGCTGAGGCAGGAGAATGGCGTGAACGCGGGAGGCAGAGCTTGCAGTGAGCCAAGATCATGCCACTGCACTCCAGCCTGGGCAAAAGTGCAAGGCTCCGTCTCAAAAAAAAAAAAAAAAAAAAAAAAAAAAAAACTAAACTAAAGGGAATTTATTTAATTCCCTCCAATAAACTAGGAAGTAAAAGGAATCTGGAAGTAGATCTTCAGTTACACCTGAACTCAAATACTGAAATAATGTCAAGGGGGATTTATTCCACTCTTCATTATTCAGTTAAGATACACATCTTCATCAACAACAGCAACATTATTAACTATATCCTGGAATATAATGAAGGAAAAATACCAATTGATTAATCTTTATAGTATAGTCTCACCCTCAGATTCTAAGAGAGCCTAAGCACATGGAGTATTTAACATTCATAATATTTATCATCAATTATTTTATATTAATATTTTATTATTGTTGATGCTGGAAAATTTTCTCAGTTTTCACACTGTGCCCTTAATACTATGCTAAAGATTAAGGTTGAAGTTGGCACAAGAATACTTGGGAGGTTCCATGAGATTGAGAGCGGCATAATCCTCAGTCAAATCCTTTCTCATCAGCCATGTGAACTTAGCTAATTAATTTATCTTTTCTGAGCCTCAATTTCTCCATTTGAAAATAAGGATAATAATGTCACCATCTACTCCAAAAGGCTACTGCAGCTAATGAAGGATATATGTACACTGCTTGGCACAGTGCCTGGAACACAGAACTAACTCTAATTCCAAGAATTTCACTAACCGTAACCCAAACCCAGCACTTTTTATTGATTCAGAAATATTTATTGATTGCCTACTAAGGATCAGGCACAATGGTAAATATCAGGAATTTAAAATGTGGGCGATAAACATTCTCTATTTTTCTAGTATTTAAAGCTAGTCAGATGAAAGGAGAAAAAATATCAGGACCCCAATGGGGATATGCTCTAATCCTTTAATGCTATACTCAGAATTGACCCTCTTTTCCCTATCAGGAAACTGTAAGAAAAACTCCATCTCTCTGAGGAAGAGCTGTCTCTCAGGATGCAGCCTGGTCTCATATAAGATAACTGGTTGGCAAACCACCTCACTAGTCAATCAGACATACCCTAACATGTATGAATGCTAATGGTAGAACACAGCATAATAAAGTCATGGTGCCAATCTCATTCTACAATAGGTATTCAGAATCTGATAAAATATTGAGCTGACCCTTTCCTCTATATATAATCTGATTGCATATATTCACTAAGGTCTATTGTTTACTCACTTACAAGAAAAAGTCAGCAAAATTCTCTGATTGACCCAGAAAAAGAGTATCTATATCAAGTGTGACCAACTTTAATTGCATTTGTTTCTCCCTAGCACAGATTCCTGCAGTCTGGCAATCACCTCAGGTCCTGAGGGTATTTTAAATGTTACTGTCACTTAAGCCAAAGTATTCAGTCAGCCTCTTTGAATATGGACTAATGGAAACTGTATTTGAATCCACAACTCATGGATTGAAACAGGTGCTGAGGGAATGAGATTCTAAATATAAATCTGATAACCTTGGATACAGCTGAAGCATCACTCAGCCCCTTAACTTGATGTGTTCTGCCAATCACAAGAGACAGTGGAGAGAAGCATTGAATAGTAGAGAATTGGAAGGGATTTTCTCAATTTACAATGTATTCATTGACTTTACTTTGATATACATAAGAGATATATGAATACATACACAAGAGAATATGAATCATGTATACTGTTCCCACCATTGTATGTCTGGGACCTGATACAGTCTCTAGTATACATTGATGCCCAATAATGAACTCCAAGTACAGATCGTGACACTTCACAGATGAGGTATTTCTCTTGCAGAAGGGTCTTCTGAAAACAGATGTTTACTCTGTCACTTGCTTCTCTCTTCACACTCTTGGCAGCCAAACTCATACAAAGTGCTCTTCGATGCCACCACCCTACCAATCCTCTACTAAACTATTATCTCAGTTGGAAAGCTGGACATCCTTCAGCAAAAACACTACTCTGGGGATGAATATATATGGCTCTGTTAAAAAAGAGAGTATATTCATTTGAAGAAGAGGTCAATCAAAAACACCTTTCTTTCTTCATTCATACATTCGTTCCTTCATATTTGGGTCTTAAATATGTATGTGATGCTTTGTTGGTCAACAGTTACCAGTATTTGAAATTTGACTATATTTGCTTTATACTTTCTATGTCTGCTCCTTCTTTCCTTCAGTGTAAAACATCTTAGCAAGTAATAATGTGGTCAGCAGAGTCAGCAAAAAGAGGAGGAAAATGAAGGCAAATATGCTTAATCCTTAGACAAGATACCTAAACTCAGGGAAACAGAGTGAGTTCTGCACATAATAGATGATAACTAAATTGTGATTTGTCACAAAGCATCTTGGAGTCCTGCAGTCCTGATTATAAATCCTAGCTCAGTTACCTAGTGTATTAGTCCATTTTCATACTGCTATGAAGAAATACCCAAGACTGGGTGACTTATAAAGAAAAAGAGTTTAATGGACTCACAGTTCCACATGGCTAGGGAGGCCTCACAAACCTGGTGGAAGGCGAAGGTGGAGCAAAGACACATTTTGCATGGTGGCAAGCAAGAGAGCGTGTGAGGGGAACTGCCCTTTATAAAACAATCAGATCTCATGAGACTTATTCACTATCACGAGAACTGCATGGGAAAAACCCACTCCCATAATTCAATTACCTCCCACTGGGTCCCTCCCATGACACATGGAGATTATGGGAGCTACAATTCAAGATGAGATTTGAGTGAGGACACAGCCAAACCATATCATCTAGTAACTGTGCAAACTTACACTAGTAAATTTTTCTCTCTGGGTCCCAGTTTCCTGTAAATTGGGTTTACAGTAATATCTCTCTTACAGAATTTTAACAGGAAATTTATTTGAGAGACCATGAGTTACGATCTTTCACATTCAATATGAATCAATACATCAATAAAAGGAAAACAAATGGTAGTCCCCTTCTATTTACTTCATTCTTCACTTATGAGTAAAGGTTGTACTAAACTATCCAGTCTTTAGGGCACATACCCAGTGAGGTACATAAGACAGCTGGTCTGGAACAGGAGTCCTTGTGCTCTGTGTTGATAAAGATAGGTTTTATCCATGAGAAAGAATCTGTCTGGGAAGTTCTATAGTACAAATGCCAGACTCATCCATAACACTGAGCCAAAGAACCTTGAACACTCAATACTAAGTGCCACCTTGGCTCCAGAAGCAGAGGAATTGTTTCGCTTCCATAGTACATTCATGGCACACTTGGTCATGTGCCAAGTGCTCTCTTTAATGTCCCCAAAACCCTAATGATTCTGAACATGAAAACATGTATCGTACTGCCAAAATCACTAATGACCAAAAGCAAATAAGAGGAAAATGAGAGCACTAAAGCAACCTGACCCAATTTTGGATCCTGCTCAGATGTTAAAGAAGTGCCAAGTGATTTCCACACGTCACACCTGCTTAGTTAGCAATAATAAAAGCTTTCAGAAGATCAGAGAGAAATTAAATAGTTACAGATAAATGATCTAACAATTTCGTCTCAGCCAGAGGAGGGACAGGATGCAATTTAATAACATGATCACAAGTGGAATAGCAGGTTAATGACCTTGCACTTTGTAATTTAATGGGGCACACATAGTACCAGGCTGAAAGTAAATGGATTGTCAAATGCAAATGCATATACTGGCATTTTATAAATAAATTATTACAGCACTAATTGCAATTAAATTGCCATGGTTTAATATGGCCTAGTAATTAAGTCATAAGTGGCTTGCTGCCTCGTTCTTGCCTGAACCTGGCAACAAAGAAAACTATCTGACTCAGCTAAAGTAGTTCTGAATATACCCTCAAACTTTTGTAGGGCAGTGGAGGTCCAAAAGAATCCCAGCTCTACACTTAAGGGTTATTTCTCCTCCCCCTTGCCTTTTTAA
This sequence comes from Pongo abelii, assembly GCF_028885655.2. Taxonomy (NCBI): domain Eukaryota; kingdom Metazoa; phylum Chordata; class Mammalia; order Primates; family Hominidae; genus Pongo; species Pongo abelii. Next base: position 115,807,749 of record NC_071993.2, read on the forward strand.
ATGAATATTTACAAAGAAAAACAATGCCAAGGTAAATTGGGTTAACTTGAACTCTTCTTGTGTGTCAAGAAATACTGCCAATTGACTCAGTCTTCTCCAAAAAAATTTTATCCCTGAAAGCTTCGAGCACCTCTCCGGTTAGCTAGTTTCACCACCCATATATTCCTCGGTACTGAAAGGAGAATGCCTTTGTCAGAAATGCCACTACAGTTGTGAGCGTTGGTTATATATAAAACTTCCATGGGATCTCTTTGGGTCATCTGTCCCTGTCTGTGCTCCCATGGCTCCTGTGTTTAACCATGTCAAAGTACTGTTTTCTCCATGTTTCAATCATTTATTCCTGGATATATGTATCCATTTTCCTGAGGGCAGAACTATGACCCTTTGTATGTTTCCAGATCCTAAAATATGGTATGTACTCAAATATACTGGTTGTTAATGAAGGAAAAAAAAGAAAGTAAAGCTAATTCACAGCTCATCATAATCACTAAGAGCCCATATGTAATAATTAATTAAACCAATTCATACTCATTTTAGTGTCTGCCAACTGCAAGGGTTTTTGAAGATATAAACAGAGATACATGATAATCCCTGCCTTCAAATGAAGTACAGTCCACTTACCAAAAAGAATACCCATATAAAGGTAAAATCACTTTTTGCCAGACACTGCTTTGAAAACGATATGAGCTCTTCAACCCTCACAATGATGCTATTATTGTACTATTAGTATCCCTACTTCATATATGAGAAAATGCACACCAAGTTTAAGAAAGTTTCCCAAGGCCTCTGTACTGGTAAATGAAGCAGACAGGCTTCTATCCCAGGCTAGCTGGCTCCTGATCCTACATGTTTAATTACTGCAAGATTTAACTACAAGAATACTCTATTTAAAGTATCAAATAGAGTATTTAAAGGAAGTGAAGGTCAATGATCTTTAATGCACTGGGGCAACTAAAGACAGGGTCGAAGCAGAAGTAGTGTCTCCAAGGGTGGGCAGGATCAGATGGAGAAAGGAGTTGATGAGTAAGTAAAGTCAGAATGGAGTCAAAGGTGAACACGGTATGGTCAGAGCAAAGGGCTCAGGTGGACCACAAGGAAAGATAAAGCTATAGTAAAATTGTGGAGGACTTCACCATCCATGCTAAAGAAACCTTCAGATGTTGTTGACATCTGATCTTTGCAGCCAGAAAATTCTGGTCACTTGGCCCATCTTTAAGCTAAATTTCTTGGCTGAATGCCCACTGAAGCAATAACATTTTCTTCTCCTCAACTTTGTCATGTGGTCACTCAAATAAGGTTAAAGCAGCAGGTAGATAAACTCTGCCCTCCTTTTTCATGCCTTGTCACACACAGTAAGTCTAAAAAGGGTGAGGACAGGTATATTCCATCAAAAAAGGGCAGAACATAGAAGCTGCTTCTTTCCTCCTTTGCGGACGTTTCCCTGGGACAGTTTCTGCATTTGCTAGTGCTTGATATGTCAGTGCTGATTTCTTTGACTGAGGCCACAGGTTTTGGATAAACCAGGAAGTAAAATGCTTGGGCACTCATTTCATATTGTCAGTGTCCTCCCAAATCTACTTTGGCACATGATAAATATTAGGAACAAAAGCTGTTTCATGCATCACTATTTTAACTGACAAGGTATTTTATTAAATTAGGGTAATGAGTAATGGGGATGTTTTTGAACTTCATCAGTTATAAATGATCTCTTGTGTAAAAGAACACACAATAGGCATCTCTTACCCAGTATCAGTTAGGTTGATGTCTCTATAAGGACTGGATTTCTGGGTTACTCTATGACCAAATTCCATCTTGCTGATCCAAGCTCCAATCTACTAAAAACCACAAATTCTTGTGCTTAGTCTTGACTCATTGAGGAGAACAGATTCCCACAAGGTAGACCCTGACCTTCAGGAAGCCCCTGGGAAAATTTTAAACCCTTGAGACCAATTTCTCTGGAAAAATCACAAGCAGAAAAAGAGACCTGCAGAGCTGTCTGAAAGATGGTGGCTAACTAGGAGTCCTAAATATATGAACAGTCTAAGCATTTCAAATCAACACTATTATCAACTAGGCTAATGATTGATGGGCTAAATGTGTAGGCTAATGATAACAGCAAAAGCATTATAACTCCAATTTTGGTGTTCTACTATAGCCTAGGCACAGTGTTAGGTACTGCATCCCACTTAATTCTCATTACAACCTTGGGAGGTGATTATTATTACATTTTCACATTTCTAGATAGGGAAACCAAGCCTCCAAATGATAAAATAATTTGCCCATATGGCAGGCAATAGAATTTGCCAGAGTTAATACAATATGTCTCTAAATTCTGTAGTCTTAAGCACCACCCTGTAGCTAGAGTTCACCAACCTACCAACATTCATCAACGTAGAACAGGGGTACATCTTCCAGATGACCCAGTATTTTTATTGAAGGTCCTCTCCATCATGTACAGATTTGGAAATAACTAAATTCATCTGCCCAACTATTTACCATAGGCCCAAGATTGCATTGATTTAGCCTTGCTGGATTTTCTTTAAATTAAATTATTTTGTGTTTAAAGAGAGTTCACAGAAGAGTAGGGATTGACTCTTGCAATCATCAGCAGAATTAAAAAGAATTTTTGGATTATCCTCAGATACCTGTTGCATCCTAAGTAAACTATATAAGAGAAAACAGTGTATGAACAGGGAACAGTCTATGCTCACTGTATAAATGAGGTCCTAAAACAAAGCAACCTAATTTATTTGTTCTGTTGTTTTTCTGAAAATAACTCTCTTCAGAAAAATGGTCTCATTTGATAAAAGGGGCTAATTTTTTGCTTATTCATTCATTTATGTAGGTAGATATGCATATTTATACATACGTGTATATGTGTGTATATATATGTGTGTGTATATATATATTTTTTCCCCTATGTTCCAGACATTTTCAGTGACCAAGAATAAAGCTATCTTCTTCTTTCTCTTTTTCTTCCTCCTCCCCATTGTCATATACATTTGATACTTCAAGGGGAATTTGATCTTTATTAGCTTATTTTTTCCTCTCAACAACCATGTAGAAAAGGTAGGCTGATTATGACCAAAAGGTATTAATGTTTCCTTCAGCTTGATGAGACTTTCAACAGGTCTCTTCCTAACTATTGGCCTCTCACCTACATTTTCTTTGAGCATTCACTTTAGAAAACTTGATATTGTTAATTCTTTCTCTGCCACTTTGAGTTGGAAATCTTCTCCCATCTCTTGCTGGTTTTACAACCCAGGAATATCTTTCTCAAGGAACTGAAAGCCATCCTTTTGAAATGTAATCATTAAGGGCAATAGTCCCCCTAGATCGCATCTCTATGGAAGGGTAGGGGGTTAACTTTGATAAGTGCCAATTAGAAAACACAGATGGCCTGATCTTATTGAATAATCTACCCACTAACATCCTGCAGTATACTTCGCCTAGCTCACCCCAGTACTTAAAAATCCTTCTGCCCTTGTTTCATCAGAATTGACTTCAATATCTCTCTCCTGTTGCAATAGTTTTGAATGAAGTTTCCTTTGCCTATTTAATTCTGTTCAATAAAATTTTTCTTTGGCAGTTATTGTCACTACTGTTCTGCAGATGTGGAAACAGATTCTAAGAAAGTCAAGAATTTGCCCAAGGACACAGAACTGGCAATTAACAGAGACATAGCCAGAATTTGTTTGTTTTGCTCCCACTGCTCTTTCTGCAGTAGCAATGGGGCAAATGGAGAAAAAGAGACCTCAGAAGTCAGATGTTTCAGACATTTAAAAGCTGGGGATGAAACTGCTTTTGCAAAAATTATAACTAGGAAATTATGACAATGAAACAGATCTGACCTAACCCACTCCATCTTGCTTCTAACCTCCAAACTGTCCTTGTTCATTTTGGGGCATCAGCCATATTAGCTTTGGGAGGAACTTGATTTATAATTTAACTTTGAAACAAAGACAATAACAGCCCTTTCCCAAAACAAACCTCCTTCTTGCCTGGGACTAGATTGCCTTTTCAGGAATAAAAACTTAGTCATGAGATGAGAAATTATGGTTTAGGAGTCACTGCTGAAAAACCTGAGATCAGCGCTTAAGATATTTTGCAGACCCTGCATTCCAATGTACCACCCAGATGGATAAACTGGCTCATCTGGTCTTGTGCACCCCACCCCCCCACCCAGGGACTGACAGCACAACAGGATAGCTTTAACTCCCTATGATTTCATTTTTGACCTGACCAGTCAGCACGTCCCCCTTTCCCAACCCCTACTCACCACATTATTCTTTAAAAAGCCATCCTCAAATTTTCAGGGAGACTGATTTGAGTAATAATAAAACTCCGACTCGGGTGGAGTTGGCTTTATATGAATTAAACTGCTTCTCAATTGCAATTTCCGTGTCTTGATAAATCAGCTCTGCCTAGGCAGTAGGCAAAGAGAACCTGTTGGGCAGTAACAGGAGTGTTGATCCTTTCTGTCTGGGTTATCTCCTGCTTATACCCACATCTTGTGAATTAGAATCAAAGGAGTGTGTGTGTGTGTGTGTGTTTGTCTGTGTGTGTATGTGTGTGCCTGTTTAGATGCACAAACAATGTATCTTTTGTTTTGTTTTGCTTAAGTGGGGGTGGAGAAAGTGAGGTAATCCTAAAGTCCTCTTCTAAGACGTAGGTAATGGCTAAATGTGGAATACGAACAGACCAAGTTTGCTTATGTGGAACATGGACTAAAGCCCTTCTTACATCCCATTTTTACCTATTTCAGTGACTAGGGAACAGAGTGCTCTGAATATTTTGCAGATCGTCTTGTTGGGAAGGTGAAGAAGCTGAGCAGAGGTGATGAAGGGTGCTTTATGGTCTTTATTAGCCAATAATGACAATATTGTTTTAAAGCCTGCCTATAACAAAGGCAGTTTCATAGCACAGGCTTTATGTGTGGGATATGCAACAATTCATTTCTTACCATATAGTGATCCATTAACAAGTGGAGGAAGGAAAGAGTGCAGCAATGTTTTTAGGGACAATTTTAGAATTACATTAAGCAAATTGATCACAGGAACAGAACAATGAACCATATAATCACATGTCTTGACTCTAATAATTCTAATTACTTCAGAAAGAACTGTTTAAGATAATGACAGTGACTCATCATTGCCAGGTAGTATCCATCTTTGGGGTATAAAGTTCAGAATAACAACTTTCAATATTCTTATTCTCAGAATGCTAATCTGAAATTAAGTAGAAGAAACTGATGTTATTTTAACCCGACTTGGACAGTGCTGATAGCTGAAGCATGGTCTAGATAAACAATAAGAATTTTAGAGTTTAATTGGTGTTTGCAATTATAGACAATTAATTGGTCTGTATTATGAGGACACCAGAGGTATATTTTAAGGTTTCTGCCCATTAAAACTTATGTTTTGAATGAAGAGACACATCTTAGACATAGCTTCACCATGCACACACAGAAAACTCAATCAGTGGTAGGTGTTAATAGTTCATTGTTGTGTGTATATGCCCCAAAATTAATCACACCTAGGTTTATATTCCATCTTGGTCACTGTGTTTTCTAAGGTAAAATATTCAATCTCTCTGAAATTTTATCTCTTTTCTATAGAAAAAAGATAATGATCTTAGCTACCATATACAGTTTTGTGACAGATAAGATAATGAAAAGGCATAAGACAGTGCCTAAGACAAAGTGAATGATCAAGAAATGTTATCCATCACAATTATTACTAATAAATAAAGATAAGATAAAAGGCAAGGCAGGGAATGCCTAGTTGAAGCACAGGGTGTGTATTGGAAGCACCATCTTAAGGAAGTATTATGCCAGAGTCAAGAGGATGACCTGAAATTTGTCAATCTAGACAGGGTTAGTCAAGAGCATACCGTCTCTTGAAGTCCAAGGTGTGTGCAACCAACGAAAACAGATGAAAGGAGGGATTTAAAGCAAATGGTGAAAATTAGACCTTGGAGTTAATTCTTAGCTGGCATGCATGTAACTCAGGTGAGTTTTTATAGACTAGGTTGACGCAAAAGCAATTGTGGTTTTTGTCATTCCTTTTATGGCAAAAAATGCAATTACTTTCTCAGCAAACTAATAGTTCTTCTAGTCATTTGGCTTCAGTGATGGTAGTAGAATGGACACCATAAAATATAAAGAGCCAACTATTATTATTTTTTTTTTTTAGAATTCTAACAACCACTTCATCCTCTTCCTCTTACTGCTGGGCTCATTTATTTTTATCATAACAACCTCTTCCTTGGAAAAAGCCTATGACAATTAGGGCCCTGACTGTACTTCAGGTCTATTATTGCTCCTTACCAAGTAGTTGACTATCGGAGGACAAGCGCAATTTGGTGCCAGAGTAGTTGTGACACACCTGAGATTAACTTTGGTACCTACTATTTATGCACCTAACAGGGGGCTCCTCCCACTCACAGCTCCTACAGAGTGATTATTTTAACATATAACTCAGTCAGTTCACTCTGAATACCTTAATTGGCTTAGAGATGGACATCGAACTAAGAGTGGACCATCCATAAATTGTCTTGGAAAGAAAAGCAATGGCAAAGAGACTCATAGTTTGGGAATATGAACTGGAAGACACAGATGGCAATTTCAGATGATGGGGTTTCAAAGTCATGTAATCTTGAAGCTGAGGCTGCTGTTTCCAGATGCACATACAGTTATAAATGAGTAGAATCTAGGAAAAAGGGACTGAAGAGAAACAGAGAAGAAAGTGCATGTGCAGAGAGTTAACCCAGAGAAGACAGGGAAAGGTGAAATGAAGAGAGTACTATGGAGCAGAACTGCTCTTCTAGATATTTGATTCTTGATCTTCCTAAGGCCTAGTGTTGAGCTGTTTTCAGAGTTTCCTGCAAACTCTCTGTGGCTGTACAATGATCCCTCCCACTGCCCCTTTTATTTGAGCTTGTTTGTCTTTCTTACCATAAATATGGACCTAACTAGGAGAGAAACCTCATGTTCACTCTGCAAGCAAAGAGCTGGAAGAACCAACTGAATACAAACTTGTTTTTTCCCTAAATTTCCACATCCATACTGGCCAATGTTATGAGAATGGCCCAGAGAAACTATAAGCAAAAGCATCGTAACCACTGGAAGGGTCATGGGACAGACATTTTGAATGTAGTCCAGCTCAGTGAAGACAGTGCCTTTTCCTAGGTAGGTCTATCGCTAATGCAGTAGGAGACTCACAGCTCAGGGGAAATAAGCAGGGATTGGACAGTCCTGCAGACTGTGGTTTAAATCTGACTCCTCCACTTACTGACTGTGTTACCCTGAGAGAACTAGTTTACTTCTAAGAGACTCAGTTTCTGCATCTGTGAAATTGGGATAGTGACATCTAACTTACACAGATTTGGAATAGACCTCCTATAATAGTGTCCATGCAGCTTCCAGTACAATTTCTGCCATGAGTTTGAAAAAATTTAGCATTTTTTTCTTGCTGGACAATTTGTCAAGCTGAGTGTAGACTGGATTTCAGCCCCAATTTACTTTTTCAGCTCTGTCCTCTTCAATAATGGTGCATGGTGACCCTCAATATGAGATACAAGGTAAGTAGTGATTATCATCATGTTTTTGTGGGTGATTTATATCAGGAAAACAACATAGATTCATTTAAGGAAGTTGAAACTAACGCTTTCCCTCAGAGAAGGTTACATAACTGGTAGAGTAGCTTGGATAAAAATTTTAAAAAGTGGAATCACAAAGTGTTTCAGCTAGTTAGGAAAATCAGTACAGATCAGTGAGCTGTCAAAAGAATGAATTACTTCTCATTGGTTATAATGGAAATTGGTTTGCACTTACCTATTTCGGATTAATTTTTTAACCTGATGTCTGACCAAATGTCACCCTAAGCACCAAATCAGAAGCAAATTGACAAGGGAAGAAAACATGCCCCAGACTTCCAAAAGATAGGCTACCCACCAAGAAACAGTTGATCTCTGTATAATGCAGAGTACATAACTGAAAATGACACTAAATGGGGAAAAAGTCTTATCTAATTTTATGAACATGCTAGATACATTTTGCTGACAGATTTATGGATTATAACTGGCTGACACCCTTCTGTTTAAATGTTCACTTGTTTCCTTCGAAGACAAGAAAATCAGTTAATCTTAAGGCCCTTTGAATGATCTTTCCCCAGAACTTAATGGACTTGAAATCTGTCTGAGAGCAATTCATTCAATCTGACACAATGCTACAGATGGTAACCATCTGAAGCCCTGAGTTGTAGAAATTGTAAAAAGTGACACAGACTTCCTCAAATAGTGTTCTACATGGAGGTTAGAAATAATTAATGCATTCCAAATTAGAAATAAGAGGGAGGCATTATTTGCAATCCCTGATCTTCTTTGAGAGATCTTCGTTATAAAATTGCTGAGTGACTCAAACCCCAGGATACTGTGACAAGTGCTTAGTCCTTCTGTGTTCTTTCTATACCTTTCAGGAAAAGTAGAAATAAAAGAACTCAGAACCATGTAATTCTTATCTTCAAAGCAAGGGGACAAGACAGATAAAAAGAGTGCCTTAAGTAAACACTGAAAATTTGTTTAAAAGTATCATCTAAAAGACAAGTCAGAAAAAATGCTTTTACTTCCAGGTTTGGCAGATGTTAAAAAGTTTCAGTTATGAAGTTCAGAAAAAGCTTCAATTTAGTATTGATAATCATGAAAAAGCCAAGAATGTTTAATATTCCACTACTATATTATCTTGTTTTTATTTATTCTACCCATATACTTTATCCCAACTTCTATAAAGGTTTAAGAACAATAAAGGAAAATAGGAAGAAGATTCTTGTGAGACAGGTCTGAAAAAGGTTAGCAAATAGCCTAAAGTACATTAAGTTCTCAATGAAATGGCCTTCCCTTCTTCCTCAGATAGGGCATCTTGATTCTATCTTACGGATTCCTAGTAAGTCTGGTAGAAGGGGGGTGGCTAATCCTTCCCAAAAAAGTAGTCCTGAATAGTCTCTGAATCTCTGATAGAAAGCTGTTCTCTCAATAAGAGTGAATGGCACATCCAATACTCAAAAACACTCAACTCATATGGGAGGGTAGTGAGGGGAGATGCCTGCTAATCCTCCATCAGAATGAGTCTTGTGTGCCTACAGCCAAAAACTACACATGTCCTCCACCAGGTAAAAAGAAGTGATTATCTGGAGTCCTAAGAACTAAACAGACATGACTTTGAATCCTATGTGACACAGTATAACTTTCTCTGACCCATAGTTTATTATTCAAGTAGACTAAAAGTTTCTACTATGTAAGAGTGAAGTAAAGAATAAAAGATAATATGAGAATATATTAATGTAGTTCCTGGCATTTGGTACATATTAAATGGTAAAACAGTAAGTTAGTAATATCTCCATGTGAATCAGGATACTAGAGATGAGAGGAGATTTCTGGGGAACATGGAACCCCAGCTGATAATGAAGAAGACTCAGTACATTAAGAACTGGTAGGACTTCCAAGCACAAATTTTGCTAAATTTGCAAAATTCCACAAATTGTCAAAAGTAGAATATTCTTTAAGAAGAAATAAAGTCAGCCATCTTTACATTACCACTATCTTATTCTCTCAAACTTGGGCTGAAATAAAAATAGTCCACTGGACTGATGTTAGAATACTGGGCACCAGAAGCTGTATGATAACTCAAATTCCAAACTCAACAGAAAAAACACAAATGTTTCAGACGTTTGTTTTTGTTTTTGTTTTTTTCCAGACAGGGTCCTGCTCTGTCACCCAGGCTGGAGTGCAGTGGTGTGATCACTACTAACTGCAGTCTCAACTTCCTGGGTGCAAGTGATTCTCCTACCTCAGCCTCCCATCTCAGCCTCCCAAGTAGCTGGGACCACAGGTGTGCACCACCAAGCTCAACTAATTTTTTAAAAATTTATTTTTGTAGAGATGGGTCTCCATATGTTGCCCAGGCTGGTTTCAAATTCCTAGGCTCAAAGAGTTTTCCTCCCTCAGGCTCCCAAAGTCAGACATCCTTCTTGATGGGGGAAAAAAAAATGGAAAAAAAGAAAGAAATGGGAAGAAGAAAATAGCATCCAGTCTTGAGAGCAATTCTGGCTTTTAGGTCCTAGCATCAAAGTAATCTGAGTTCACTGAGGCTTTGTAAACAGCCCACATATGTTTCTGTTTTCAAATACTTGCACACATTCCTCCAGACTGTAAGACTTAAGAGATTTTAGGAACACAAAAGAAGAGATCATGGCTAAACTTACGTAATATGTAGTCACATGGCCTGAGTTTGAATACCAGGTTGAACTCTGATTAGCATGTGACTTGTGAAGATACTCAGCCCTCTAAATCATGGATTCCTTCTTTATGAGGAGGACAAATACTAGTACCCTCCTCATAGGGCTGAGGTGAAGGTTCTAATGGGATGTTGCATATTCAATTCTATGTCAAAGGCTGTTCTTGATTAGTGCCTCTACTTTGTGTTTTTGATTAGTACCTATATTTTGGGCTTTGTGAATAATCTTATCACCTAGTTTGGTTGTAAATGTGATCCGTAGGTTTTGAGTTCTTCTCTCTAGATTTTCTGGCTAGTTTTACATGGAGATTCAATAAGATTGAAAAACATCCCTGCTGCATTTCTAGAATCTTTGCTATTAGTTTTGAAATCTCCACTGAAACTCTTTTAAATAAGGTTTTAATAAACTATTTTAGAACAGTTTTTGATTTACAGAAAATGTCTAAAGATATTACAGAGAGGTCTCATGTCAGCTTTTTAAAAAACTGGTCCTGAGTCTTCAATTTGATGAGTTTATACAACTGTAGACAACATGCTTAATTGTATACCAGCCATGTGACTGGTCTTTTCATCTTGCTAGCATGCTCTCCCTTGACCTCTTGCTCTCTCTCTGAAGAAGCAAGTTGTCATGTTGCAAAGTGCTCTATGGAGAGATCCACAAGTCTTCTTGCCAACAGCTCCTGAGAAACTGAATCCTACCAACAGCTATGCGAGTGAGTAAGGAAGTAGTTTCCCCCTAGTCAAGCCTTGAATTTACAGTGACTTTATGAAAGATCCAGAGCTGGAGGACCCAGCTAAGCCATGCCTACAGAGCCCAAATACCTGCATACATTCCTCCAGACTGAGAGACTCCAAAGATTTTATTTTAGGAATGTAATAGTGAGGCTGTGGCTAAATATATACACTTTAGAGTCACATTGCCAGACTTTGAATACCAGGTTGAACTCGGATTAGCACTGTGACTTGTGGAGACACTCAGTTCTCCAAGCCCCAGGTTCCTTCCCTATAAGGAGGGCAAATAATAGTGACCACCTCATAGGACCGACATGAGGGTTTTAATGGCATGGTGCATATTCAATTCTATGCCAAGGGCTGTTCGTGAATAGTACCTATATTTTATGTTTGTGATAAGGGTATCTAATGTACAGAAATTGTGAGATAATAAATATAATTTTAAGTCTCTAAATTTTGGAGCAATTTCTTATGCAGCAATAAATACCTAATACAGGGAGCCACTGTATTAGGTATTAGTATTAGTGTAGGTATTAGGTATTAGTGGAGACACTGTGCTAACAGCTGGGAATATGACAGTAACAATCCAGGTTCCTACCCTGCCCTTTGGGGCTTACAGTATGGGGTTTGCTTGGTGACTCTGAAAGTCCATGGCCCAGTGCTCCCAAGTTCTCTTTCAAAACCAAAGCCCTGAACCACCCTACATCACAAAGGGGCTAAATGGGAAGGTGGAGCATTTTTCTAACCAGAGCTTAATTTTTCAAATAGACTGGAAGAAAAGTTTCTACATGCACTCACTGCATGTTTGACATACCCCTCCTGGTTAATATTCATAGAAACTTGAAGGAATCCCTGTTAATACCCAGATTTGAAATCTCAGAGCCAGGTGCTATAGCCTTGGGGCCTTATTTGCATCCATCAATATGCAGCAGCACGAGCCCTTTGCTTGGGATTTCTGCCCTATGATGGGTGTCACTGGTAAGTGATGGCTGTGCATTTTCTCTTTCTGAACTGAATGTCCAACTCAGGAAATGAAATCTGAGCTGTACAGCAGAGGATAACTCCCTTTTCTATTTTCTTTCTACAGCAAAAGACTCACTCTGGCTTCAGCAGCCCCTAAAATGTTTTCACTTTTGTATAAATTCTGGGAGAGATGATGTGATTTTTTACAGCTTCCTCCAGCCCTATGGTTTGAGGGATGGTGAGTAAGCCATTTAACTGCAGTCAAGTGTTCTACTAATATACCACTCACACTCAAACAAACAAATAAGCAAACAAATAAAGATAAGCAATCACTGCCATGTATGATGATCTTCAAAATGCAGGCAAATAGCTCATTTCCAGAAACTTAAGAGAGATGGAGTGAAATATTTGATATTTTCAAATCGTACTATTTTCATGTGATTGGCACTTATCATGTAGATAAGAAGCCTTTGGAATAGACTCAAAAAAATTTAGAGACTCATTTTGTCTTTTGTTAAGAAAGACACCTCTCATTTTCTATAAATGAACAGCACGGGAAATGGGTCTTGAGTCCTATTGGAATCACCACCATCATGCACATGTTCACTATCTATCGTTATCTCCTTCATGTATCCCTTTGATGGGGCCAAAATGATCTTGAGAGGGTAATGGGTGCCTCCTTGGAGGAAGTAGTAAGAATTATGGCCCAGGTGGACTTGATGCTGGCTAAACTCCATCTCCATCGGCAGGAGGTGAAGCAGCACCTCCTCCCAGACCCTTGGTCTCAGAGTGTCATCAGGCCACTGAGGTAGTGGCTGAAGTCAGTTGGGTTCATTGGGCATAATGTCTCAGTTTTTTGAAAGACTTGAACTAGATTCACAGGCAGTAATGCATTGCCTTACAAATGCCAGAGTACCTTAAAAAGGATAGTATACCATTTGGTAAAAAGCAGGATCACTGCTGTTGAACTAGATGAGTAAAGACTCAATCCAATGTTGGTCTACACAAAGGGAAGGGAACCAGCATACACAGAGTACCCATTGTTGACAAATGTTATCTTAAATTCAGCCAACTGCCTCAGAAGATATTTGTCATTATTCTCATTTCACAGTCCACAAAACTGAGACTCTGAGGGGTTAGGTGAGTTGCTGAGATTACAGGGTCTGTATATTGAAGATGCTGAACTCGAAGACAGCTATGCTTTTCATGTCTGGGTTCCTTCTATCCTACTGTGGTGGCATAAGAGATGTACACCTTGGCCTTGGCTCTGTTTCTAAATGGCCAATGGCATAGCCTTTTAGTCTGTACATTCTCTGCCACTGGGTTCTTCTGTGAGGAAATGAGTTGTTTAGATTAGGTAACTTCTACGTTTCTTAAAGTAATAAGGTTCTCATCCTGTGACCTAAGGGATCAGTGTGGTAGGTGTTCAACAGAGGAGTAGAAATCAGACTTGAAAGCTAGGCAGATTGAAAGAATTACATTGAGAGAATAATTCCAGTTTTCTTTAGAAGAGTGATTAACTCCAAAAACAACAATGGGGAGGCTCACAAAAGCCTGCCCCAAAGCTAAACTGGCTTAGATTTGGCTACAGACATCAAAGAATAGGATGTACTATTTCAAGTCTTCTGTGAGCGTGTGTTGGGGCTGGAGGCTCTTTAGACACCCTGTGACTGACAGGCCCATCCCCCAAGGAGACTGAGATGAACTAGAGTCCTGGTCTCAGAGCCATGATTAGCAATACCATCCCCGACAAGCTTAGACAAGCAATTCTAACATTGCTGGTCCTCAATTTCTCCAACTTTACATCAGCATGGTGCCTGTGTTCTCATTTAGATCACATGAAATGGTGAAAATCAGATGTAAAAATGCCTCAAGAGGATAAAATGATCTGAAACATTACTACAACTTTAAGAGAAAGTATTTACAATGTAAGATATTTAGAAGAAATTACATACCATTTATTTTGATAATATACGCCTTTTCATATTACTGGTCTGTGTAATGTTTTTAATGCAAACACAAACACACTAACACACACCAGAGATCAAATTATATATACATATGGGTTTTTTGTTTTTTTTTAAATTTTGGCATAACATACCTGATATGGTTAGGCTTTGTGTCCCCACCCAAATCTCATCTTGAATTGTAATCCCTAGGTGTTGAGGGAGGGACCTGTTGGGAGGAAGTGACTGGATTATGGGGGTGGTTTCCCCCATGCTGTCTTCATGATACTGAGTGAACTCTCATGAGAGCTGATGGTTTTATAAACGGTAGTTTTTCCTGTGCCCTCGCTCACTTCTCTCCTGCCACCTTGTAAAGAAGGTGCCTGCTTCCCCGTCTACCATGATTATGTTTCCTGAGGCCTCCCCAGCCCAGCAGAACTATCAGTCAATTAAACTTCTTTCCTTTGTAAATTACCCAGTCTCAGGTAGTATCTTTATAGCAGTGTGAAAATGGACTAATGCAATACCTGAGTAAAAAACACCTAGTAAACTTATTTTAAAAATCAGATTCCCAGGCTCCACTCAGAGTTACTGAAATTAAATCAGAATTTGATGGTGAAAAGTTTATAGGAAACTGCATTTCCAACTCATTTCGCAAGTATTATTTGGTCTCCAGACTATATTGTGAGAAAACTCAGTATCTCTGACTATACATATTGAAATACTCAGGCATAATTGCTATTGTTGGTGTTTTTACTTAATCTGAGCCCTCAGGAAAACTCTGAGACCTGTCCTGTGAGGATTCAAAGATGCTGCCCTTGTGCTAGAATACAGGTTTATTGCAAACAATTGGCATTTATGTAGCTTTCAGACAGTTTGGGTAGGGAGATATGGTGGCAAATAGGAATTGAATCCAGAATTTATATGGGTTCTTTTCTTCCTCTGGTTCTCATTAAGGGTAAAGCTATTTCTTCATCTGAGAATGACAACCCAAAATGACTCTTAAAAAACTCAAAAAGCACAAACTCAAATTGGCTCAGTTTCCCTCCTCATTCCTACATTCATATCTAACAAATGAAATATCCTCTCCCACCTTCTGCTGCAATCAGCATCAATGAGGCAAAGCATAATTTGAATGCTTCTGATCAAAGTTTCCACTATTTTTCCCAACACATTTTATTGGGCTTAACTAAGGGTAGGCATGAGAAGGGTCTTGCTTCCATGCATACCAGGAGCAGGAGTCCAGCAAAGTTAATCCAGGAGCTCCAACACATGGCCCAGTGAAAGCTGCCTTATCACTCTGTGTCTATAGAACCAAAACTGGCTCAGGAGGTGAGAACAAATCATTTGGTTTGTAATCCTTTCCACTACAACTGACCCTCCCTAGAAGCAATAGGGAAATAAAATATTTAAGAACAAGAACTCAGGAATCAGACTTGCTGGGACCAATTCCTAGCTAGACAAATCATTTTCTCCTGTGAAAAACAGAAAAAAAAATTCAGCAAATGCTTGATAGAGTTTTTATAAATTGTAATTTGAATGATTTTGATAAGAAAACTGCTGGACAACTTTTATTATTTGTTTCGCTTAGTTGCCTTAAAGGGAGATGGTGACACTTCCATGAGTTTTATGGAAGTGTACCTTTTTTTTTTTCTAGGACTAGTCACCTTAAATGAAGGCTTAAATCAATGAGTGATGACTCTCTGAGTATAGATATTGTCCGTATGTGATAAGTATCTTTTTCTTTTGAAATATACATCCAATAAAGTATAGTCACTGATATGACAAGTTCCCCTAATGATATCAGGCACTAAATGAATGACTTAAGGCTTACATATGTAGTGCATGAAATGTGTACCAACCTTTGCATTAGGGTGTACTAATCCAGGAAAGATGTTTCCTTGACACTAGCCCATTTTGATTTGTATTAACAACTTCTATTGGGTAGACACCATCACCCACTTTTATGGGTGAGAAAATGAAGTTTAGAGAGATAAAATAAGGTCATTTACTAACAGAGTTGACATTTCCATGATTCCTCTATACAAGTGCACGCTCTATGTAAAACACGAGGGTTAGATTTCACAACTCCTCAAATCCCTTTCAGAGCTAAATTCTGAGACTCGGTGATATTGTGGACCAAAATATGACCCACCCTCATATCTTATCAATTTTATACATTAAGTGTCTCATACAAAATGATTATTCTAGGGTCCTAGTCTATAAACATTAGCCTTGTTTTATGGTACCACCCATCCTATCTTTACTTTCAATTCTCTTCAATCTTTCACATATTTCAATTGTTGTTGAGCACTCTCTTTTTTAAGGCCCTAATGATGCTCAAGAATAAATCTGATTTCTGTATATCCTGACTTGAAAGAACCACAATTCTGGTCCCACAGTTTTTGCCTTCTGATGAAATTCAAAACTTTCTATCAAAATACTACCATGAAGTTGGCCCATAATATCATTTAATAAGTTATTTCTTTTTACTTTTCTTCTTTATTTTTGACCTTGAATACACAGGCTGATATGCTGTGTGAATTTTAGGAAGCTAAACCAAGAAGTATAATCCTCAGAACAGAACTTTTGTCACAATAACATAGTCAATTTAGAAATTTTCCTTCACTGTCCTCCATTGCCTTATGTTCTTCAATGATGGGCTATTTGATTGAATGTCTTTTTCTGACAGATTTCCTCAACCTTACCCATAAAACAAAGCACTCATACCCAATGACATTCCATGATATATTACACCATAAAAAAATGAAAAAATAAAATGTTCTCCATATCATAGAGAGTTTTTCATTTAGTTATTATTTTAGATATGCAGGTTTTTCAGCTCTCAATAGCTTAATCATTAGTTCCAGATCATTACTACACATTACTAGAACAATGGCTATAAAAAGACAATAGGCATAAGCATGACAAGGGTAAGAAAAGATATGATTATTTGTACCTACTTGTAATATATCATTCTAACATGTCATACTTTTTCTTCTTCAACCAATGAAAAGTTGATACATATTTAATACAAATTTTATTTTGTTTTATTTTTAATCTTACTTATTTTTACTTCCTTTTAAATTGCTCATCTGGATTCCAGTGACAGCCATGACAGAGCAACAGGTGGCAGATCTAACCTCTTTCTTTAAATAACTACAAAACCAGACCAACTACAAAGCAACTGTTTTTAGATGTTGAGTAAGATAAAGCATAGAACTCTGATCCATGAGCAAAGGAAAGAAATGAGGTGAGCTCTATATTTTCCATGACTTAAGACACTTTCCATACACAGAAGTGAATGCCAAACACAGAGCTTCCCTTCATCCATTTTGGTCTCAGTGAATGGAAGAAACAGAAATGATGTATGGAGCTGCAGAGGCTATTTGCATTTTGTGGGTAAGGTTACATAGACAAGGAACCTTAATTGCCAAAGACCTTGAGAAACTTAAATAAGAGTTCCCTTAAGACTTTGACCTAGTAATTAGCTGCATATGTGCAAGTGAGAACCAAGGAAGCCTGGCAGAAAAAAAAAGCTACTTTGGACTGAGAGACAGTACAGTGTTGAGAGATGTTGGCATTCAGAGTAGACCAATCTTACTTCCCATCCCAATAAATACGTTAAAAATCCAAAAAGCCAGACCTTAAAGAGCAGGGCTACTCTAGCTCTAGGTAAGGACTATTCAGCTCCAACACTATAAAGCCTAAGACCAAGCTTAGATAGAGCAAGCTGATCTGTCAAAATTTAAATAACTGCAAGAAAAAACACTTCTTAATAGAAGACAGCAAGCAGACTCTCAGCAATGCAACATCCACAATTTCCAACATAAATTAAAAATATGATAAAGCAATAAAGTGTGACACATAAACCAAGAGAAATGACAATAAGGATAAAAATGCTCAAAGATGATCTAGACATTGGAATTAGCAGATAAGAAGTTTAAAATAGCTATCACTAGTATGCTAAAATAGTTAAAGGAAAATAAGATCATTATGTGTTATCCTATGTGAAAACTCAGGAGATAAAAGGAAGCTATTAAAATAGAGAAACCAATGACTAAATACTGAGATATCTGAGAGGATATATTTATTTTGTCTGGCATTTGAGTGCAGTGTTCTACAAACATTAATTAGTTAAAAGCAGTTGACAGTATTGCTCAGATTATCTATGTCTGTTTTTTTCTTTTTGGTCTAGTTATTATGTATATAACTGAAAGACAGATAAAAATTTCATTTGAGATTGTAAATGTTTATTTTTCCTTTAAATCTGTCAGCTTTTGCCTCATATAATTTTGCTATTAAGCACATGTACATTTATGATTTTATTCCTAATTCACACTTTGACATTATGAAATAGCTCTGCTAGTATTTCTTTGTTTTGAAGCCTGTTTTATTTGCTATTAATACAGGTTCTTCAGATGTATTTTGATTACCATTTACATGGTATAATACTCTATTTTCAGCCTATTTGTGTCTGAATATTTAAAGATATCCCTAATAGACAAGACAGAGTTGGTTCTTTTCCATCATTCTTATAATCTCTGTGATATTTATGTATTGTATATGCTATTCCACTTAATGCAGTTTTTATCTTGTTGAATATGAATATTGCTTGATTTACTGTTTTCTTATTGTCACCTTTATTGTTTCTTATCTTTCCTTATTATTCCTTTCTTACCTCTTTTGTATTACTTGAAGAAGTGTTAGAATTTCATTTTAATTTGTCTGATGATTTTTATTCATGACCATTTGTACTCTTTTTAAAGATAAGTTTCTCTGGGATGTACAAAAAGTATTTTTAAGTCTTCACAGATTTCTGAGTCAATATTGTACCACCTCATGTAAAATGTGGAAACTGTGCAACTCCATAGATCCTTTAACTCTCCAATCTTTCTCATCTTACAGATGTGATAAACATCCAAGTCAATGTTATAACATGTTTTAACATCCTATCTATTCTACAGTAGTAAGAGAAGTAAATATATTCTGTTATATTTGCCATATCTAATGATCTTCATTTATTTTCTAAAGAACTGAGTCATCCTCTGGTTTTGTAACTCTTGCTCCCTAACTAAACTATGCTTTACTGTACTGCAGATATGATGGTCTGAGAGTACAAAAAACAAACCCAAAGTATTTTATTCTCTCATACCACTACAACCAATACAGAAGACTTCTGTGACCAGATGTGTGGTCATACATCAAGCAAGCAATCAATTCTGCATGGGGCACCAGCTTGATGTCCTCTAATACGTTCAATTCTGACACTATCTACCCAAAGGTAGCATCAGATCCTACAGGTTGAGGGCTTAGCCCCCAAGACTTCCCACCAGCCCCTTCAGATGCCAATCACAAGCTCCAGGTTGTTTTATCTGTCTTTCTCTGACCGACTAGCTATAAACTGGGAATTCCATGACCCCTTCACAAAAACTCACTCCCTGCCTCATGTAATTAGGTTCAATTAAGTTACTAGAGTGGCTCAAAGTGCTCAAGGATATATTTACATTTACAAGTTTATAATAAAGGATATTACAAAGGAATACATATGAGAAATGCACAGTGCAAGGTGTGGAAGAAGGGGTGTGGAGCTTCCATGGTCTCTCTGGCTATGCCATCCTTAAGGATCCTTCATGTGTTCAGCTGTCCTGGAAGCTCTTTGAACCATGTCCTTACGGTTTTTTTTATGAAGGCATCATTAAGTATGATTGATTAAACCATTATCTATTGATAATCAACTTAATCTTCATCCCCTCTTCCCTCCCTGGAGGTTAGGAATGGGGCAGAAAGTCTAAGTTCTCCAATTGTCCCTTCTTTCTAGTGACCAACCCCCATTCTGAAGCTACCTAGGGACTGCCAGACATCATTAAACTCATCAAAGAACAAAAGACATTACTTTGGGGCATCTAAGGATTTAAGAAATTGTATGCCAGGAAACAGGGTCAAAGACCAAATATATATTTCACAATATAACAGCTGGATAAAAATTACCAAAGAAATATATGTATTTCATTCTTATTTTTGCCAGATATACAAATCTGACAGTATCTACTGTCTCCCTACAAACACGTGCATGCATGCACATGTGAGCACACACAAACACACACACACTACTTTCAAGTGACTGTTGTATCATTACCTGGACTCTATAAATGAGAGGTTTGAAAACATTTTTCAAATCATTGTTTATCATTGTGTATCATTTTTATCTGGCTGTTTTCAAGATTTTGCTTGTTTTTCAGCAGATCTACCACAATGTTTTGGTGAATCTATATATTTATGTTTCTGCAATTTGTGATGTTTTCAAATATTTCTTTGGACACATTTTACTTATTTTTCTCACTCTTCCTCAGGGATTCAAATCACATAATATGTTAAACAATTTGATATTTTCTTATATGATTGTAAGTCTTTGACTTTTATGGGTTATTTTTATTTCCTTTCATATTTGTGTCATTGGATAATTTCTATTGTTTCATGATCTTGATTTTTGACTTTTTAATGTCCTTTATGAAATTAAACAAGTCTTTAAGCCTTAACTTCAAATGGATAAATTTTTCAATTCTAAGTGTTATTGGGCTCTTTTATGCACTTTCTGCTTGCTGATTTTCCTTACTTTTCATCTATTAAAATAATATTGTCTTTAATTTCACTGAATATACTTATAACATTTTATAATATCATTGCTGGCTAATTCCAACATCTCTGTCGTCTTAAGGTCACTATATACTGATTATTTTCCTTTTGAGAATGGGGCACATTTTTCTCTTTCTTCACATGTAGAGTAATTTTATATCACTTTATACACATTGTGAATGTTATACGTTTATTATTTTAAGTGCCTTTAAATGGAATGTGTGTGTGTATAATACACAATAAGTCAGTTATACTGAACCTCAAAATGTCTTTGGGGTAACTAAAATCTCAGCTAAGTTTTTATCCTTAGCTTGGCTATTTGCAGTTTGCCACACATTTGCATGTTTCAGAAATGGAGACTTAGGCAATAGTTTTTGTTCTTTCTCTGATTGTCTTGTCCCTGGGACTCTCCCCTCATTTTCTAGTGGTTGTAAGCTAAGGTTGTTCCAAATTCTTCCCCTGGTTCTTCAGGCCAGAAAAATTTCTGGATTTGTATTGAAGTTTTAGCTGATCCTCTCACATGAATCATGACCCACCTTTAGGTTAAAAGATATAAAAACTGGAAATGCACCATATATTAACACTTTCATTCAAGTGTTGCTCATCTTACTAACCTGCCTT
This sequence comes from Pongo abelii, assembly GCF_028885655.2. Classification (NCBI taxonomy): domain Eukaryota; kingdom Metazoa; phylum Chordata; class Mammalia; order Primates; family Hominidae; genus Pongo; species Pongo abelii. The sequence continues at coordinate 115,828,938 of NC_071993.2, forward strand.
TTTGGGTTGATTTCTTTTTTCTTTCTTTACTTACTTTTAATTTTATTTTAAGTTCCGGGATACATGTGTAGGACGTGCAGATTTGTTACATAGGTAAATATGTGCCCTGGTGATTTGTTGCACCTATCAATTGATAATCTACATATTAAGCCCCACATGCATTAACGTTTTATCCTGATGCTCTCCCTGCCCCTACCCTCCCCAACAGGCCCCAGTGTGTGTTGTTCCCCTCCCTTTGTCCAGGTTTTCTCATTGTTCAGTTCCCATTTATAAGTGAGAACATGCGTTGTTTGGTTTTCTGTTTGAGTGTTAGTTTGCTGAGGATAATGGCTTCTAGATCCATCCATGTCTCTGCAAAGGACATGATCTCATTCCTTTTTATGGCTGCATAGTATTTCATGGTACATATGTACCACATTTCCTTTATACAGTCTATCATTGATGGGAATTTAGGTTGATTCCATGTCTTTGCTATTGTGAACAGTGCTGCAATGAACATTTGAATGCATGTATCCTTACAACAGAATGATTTATATTTCTTTGGATATATACCCAGTAATGGGATTGCTGGGTCAAACGGTATTTCTGGTTCTGTATCTTTGAGGAATTGCCACACTGTCTTCCACGATGGTTGAACTAATTTCCATTCCCACCAATGGTGTAAAAAGCATTCCTATTTCTCACAGCCTCGCCAATATTTGTAGTTTCTTGACTTTTTAATAACTGCCATTCTGACTGACATGAGATGACATCTCTATATTGCAATATATAAAATTATGAGCTCCAGACAATTGGCAATATATGAATTGTTCCTTTCTCATTCAATGGCTGCAGTAGAATTGAGAGCCCTAGATTCATTTTTGAATGACAGCCCAGATGTCGTCTATAATTCAAAGGACCCTGGAATACTCTATTATCCCAGGAAGGGTATTACATCTGTGAAAAATGAAAATAAATAAATATGAATTCCCAGTTGCTAAACTAAAACATCAACTCTGAATTTAGAGGTCAAAATATCCAACCACAATCATGATTCATGCATAATTCATGATTAAGGCATGACAATTATACATTTCAGCTTGTGGGAGCAGAGGGTGAAGGTGTACACGTGCTGGACAGGATGTCAAAAGCATTCCAGGCAGACCTCCACTCTTTCCTTCTGACCACCACAATTAATATGCCAGGGTAAACAAAACTGCTTAAAATAGATTTAGATCATTTATTCATAGTTTTTAAAATTCAATGCTTATTATAGATTTTCAATGCATTAGTAGCTCAGTGTTTTCCTGAGTTTTCCAGAAAGAAAAGGTTAGGTAAGAATCTCTTTTGTACTTCTCCTTCAATCCAATGCCCAAGTGCGTTCCAGTACTGACGCAGAGGGATCTTTTTTTTTTTTTTTTTTTTTTTTTGAGATGGATTCTCACACTATTGCCCAAGCTGGAGTCCAGTGGTGCCATCATGACTTACTGCAACCTCTGCCTCCTGGGTTCATGCAATTCTCCTGCCTCAGCGTCTGGAGTAGCTGGGATTACAGGTGCACACCAACACACCTAGCTAATTTTTTTTTTTTTGTATGTTTAGTATAGCACAGGCTTTCACTGTGCTGGCCAGACAGGTCTCGAACTCCTGACCTCATGATCTGCCTGCCTCAGCCTCCCAAAGTGCTGGGATTATAGGCCTGAGCCACTGTGCCCAGCCAAGGGGGATCATTTCAAGCACCTCACTCATACAACATTTTCTAACAAAGTCAACAAATCTCATGGTCTTTGGCATAATGCTGCTTAGCTATATGACATATAAAATCATATGGCTGAAAAATACAGCAAAATTACTAGCTGCTTGCTGGTATTTTTAATACCACAAGAGTGGCTGAGTCCTATTTCTATATTTCTATAAGGTACTAAAGAAGGGAATCAGTTTCACTGGCAACACTTCTCCCAGCAAACACATTCATTCATTCATTCATTCTCTGTCTCTCTCTCTCCCCCCAACTCTCTCTCTCTCTCACACACACAAACACACACACACACAAACACACACACACAGTCAAGGCCTAGAAGCCCTCTTTAAGGTACAAAAATGCCATCCTTGTATCACAGTCTGGAAATAATGACAGATTCCTCAGCAAACCCTGTTGCAGTTATATTATTTACTTTTAAAAAAATTTCCAACTTTTAAGTTCAGGGGTATATGTATGTACAGGATGTGTAGGTTTGTTACATAGGTAAATGTGTGCCATTGTGGTTTACTCCATAGATCATCCCATTACCTAGGTATTAAGCCCAGCATCTATTAGCTAGTCTTCCTGATGCTCTCCCTCCCTCTACTGCCCCCTGACAGGCCCCCATGTGTGTTGTTCCCTGCCCCCATGTATCCATATGTTCTCATTATTCAGCTCCCATTTATAAGTGAGAATGTTTGGTATTTGGTTTTCTGTTCCTACATTAGTTTGCTGAGGATAATGGTTCCAGCTCCATCCATGTCCTTGCAAAGGACATAATCTCCTTTCTTTTTATGGTTGCATAGTATACCATGGTCTATATATACCACATTGTCTTTAATCAGTCTATCATTGATGGGCATTTAAGTTGAATCCATGTCTTCGCTGTAGTACTGCAATGAACATACATGTGCAGGTATCTTCTTTTTTTTTTTTTTTTTTTTTTTGAAACAGAATATCACTCTGTTGCCCAGGCTGCAGTGGAGTGGCATGATCTTGGCTCACTGCAACATCCACCTCCTGGGTTCAAGCTATTCTCCTACTTCAGCCTCCCATGTAGCTGGGATTACAGGCATGTACCACCATGCCAGCTAAATTATAGATATATATATATTATATATAATGCCAGCTAACTTATAGATGTATAAATATATATTATATATATTTATATATTTTTAAATGTATATTTATATTTTTTATATTTTTTATATATTTTATATATATATATATATATATATATATATGGTTTATTTTTTTTTTAGTGGAGACGGGGTTTCACCATGTTGGCCAGGCTGGTCTCGAACTCCTGATCTCAAGTGATCTGCCCACCTTGGCCTCCCAAAATGCTGAAATTACAGGTGTGAGCCACTGTGCCCAGTCACATGTATCTTTATAACGTAATAACTTATATTTCTTTGGTTATATACCCAGTAATGGGATTGCTAGGTTGAATGGTATTTCTGCCTCTCAGTCTTTGAGGAATAACCACACTGTCTTCCACAATTGTTGAACTAATTTACACTTTCACCAACAATGTGAAAGCATTCCTTTTTCTCCACAGCCTCTCCAGCATCTGTTGTTTACTGACTTTTCAATAATAGTCATTCTGACTGGTGTGAGATGGTATCTCATTTGCATTTCTCTAATAATCATTGATGTTGAGCTTTTCTTCATGTTTCCTGGCTGCATGTGTATCTTATTTTGAGAAGTGTCTGTTCATGTCCTTTGCCCCCATCTTAATGGAGTTGGGGTTTATTTTTGTGAATTTGCTTAAGTTCCACGTAGATGTTGGATATTAGACCTTTGTCAGATAGATAAACTGCAAAAAATTTCTCCCATCCTATAGGTTGTCTGTTCACTCTGATGATAGTTTCTCTTGCTATGTAGAAGCTGTTTAATTAGATCCCATTTGTCAACTTTTGCTTTAGTTGCAATTGCTTTTGGCATCTTCGTCATGAAATCTTTGCCTGTGTCTATGTCCTGAGTGGTATTGCCTAGATTTTCTTCTAGAGTTTTTATACTTTTGGGTATTACATTTAAGTCTTTAATCCATCTTGAGTTGATTTTTGTATATGGTGTAAGTAAGGGGTCCAGTTTCATTTTTCTGCCTATCGCCAGCCAGTTCTCCTAGCACCATTTATTAAACAGGGAATCTTTTCCCCATTGCTTGTTTTATCAGGTTTGTTGAAGATCAGATGGTCTGATCCATTTATCTATGTGTCTGTTCTTGTACTAGTATCATGCTGTTTTGATTACTGTGGACTTGTAGTATAGTTTGAAATTTGGTAGCATGATGCCTCCAGCTTTGTTCTTCTTGCTTAGGACTATCTTGGGTATTTTGGCTCTGTTATGGTTCCATATGAATTTTAAAATAGATTTTTTTCTAATTCTGTGAAGAATGTCAATGGTAATTTAATGGGAATAGCATTGAATCTATAAATTGTTTGGGACAGTATGGCTATTTTCACCATACTGAGTCTTCCTATCCATGAGCATGGAATTTTTCTCCTTTTATGTCATCTCTGATTTCTTTGAATGTTGGCTTGAGTTCTCCTTGAAAAGGTCCTTTACTTCCCTTGTTAGCTGTATTGCTAGGTCTTTCATTCTTTTTTGTGGCAATTGTGAATGGGAGTTTATTCATTATTTGGCTCTAAGCTTGCCTGTTGTTGGTATTTAGAAATGCTAGCAATTTTTGCTCAATATTTTATATACTTAGACTTTGTTGAAGTTGCTTATCAGCTGAAGAAGCTTTTGAGCTGAGACGATGGGGTTTTTTAGATATAGTATCATGTCATCTACAAAAAAAAGACTTCATCTCCTCCTATTTGAACGCCCAGGGCCAGATGGCATCAGAGGTGAATTCTAGTGGCACAAAGAAGAGCTGGTACCACTTATACAGAAACTATTCCAAAAAATTGAAAAGGAGGGACTCCTCCATAACTTATTTTATGGGGTCAGCATCATTCTGATACCCAATCCTGGCAGAGATATAACAACAACAAAAAAACCTTCAAGCCAATATCATTGATGAACATCAGTGCAAAAATCCTCAAATAAATACTGGCAAACTGAGTCCCAAAGCACATCAAAAAG